>NC_092874.1:323511466-323828966 GCF_028372415.1 Notamacropus eugenii
GAAATTTTTCTCTCTTCACTGTTTCCCTTTTAATTCTATGTAATGTTAATTTTTTTCCTTTTATCATTGATGATTGCTTCTATGCCTTTTTGGGTAAGAATTAACCCCATTTCCATAGTTGCAAAAGTTATTTCCTTTCTTTGTCCTCTAATTTAATATGACTTAAATATCAAAGGAATCTGTTTGTTGATTCAGTAATTCCCTCTAATATTGTAGATCTCATTCTAGCCATGTCCTCCCATTTTGTGACTCTTACACATATCATCATATAAATTTTCCTCAAAGGATATCCTTGATAGAGTGGATGCTTTTCGTCCTTTCTCCTAATAATTTGTGCATTGCCATAGGGCATTCTGTCCACTGATCATCCCTCATTCTTACAACACATATGGAATGTATTTTTTTTTCTTTAGGATGTAACCTATGTTACCTCTCACTAGTCTGGAATAATGAATGCACAGTGAGGGATAAAGTTCTAGTATGCAGAAGAAACTTCTTTGAGTTCATGACCCATAGATGAAGATGGCTTGTATTTTCGAAGGATGGTATAATCTTCTCCCCCACAGAAGAGACTGAGAAACTTTCTGGAGAAAAGGCATGTTTCTGAAACAGTATGGAGGCAGCTGTTGGGAGAGCAATTCAAGGGATTAAGTGAAGAGACAAAGTGGAAGCTCAAGTAGAAGACAAGAGACTTGGGTACTGAGTCAGCGAAGGGCTGTTGCTGGAGCTCCATATGCTGCTGCTGCTATTTTCAGCAGTCACCTGCTTTCTAAGGCATCAGTTACTATTAACTTTCTATATAAGAAAATAGGGGCTAGACAAAGAAGTGCCCGGATCCCTTCTTACTCTCAGTGCTCAAGAAGGCAGTAATTAAATCCACAGTTTGCTGTTTAAGTTCATTTATACTTTCTATTAATACTAAGGCTGGATTACTCTAGATAAAAAATTTGATTGATCTAAACTACTCTGGTTTTCATGCTTCATTATTTGAGAATATGGAGTTTCAAAAGAGATGAATCATGAGTGGGACTGGTCTGGGAGACAGATGAAAGTAAAAGGAACAAAAAAGTAGAAACTGTTGGAATTGTTGGGTTGAGGCAAGATAGTGTAAATCTCCAAGGATGGGGGTTCAGAGACTAAATAATAAATATTCATTGATATAGGCTCCTTATTTTTATAAACCTCTTAAAGCTGAAGTAAAGCCTCAATATATACTTGGGATCTCATCTGTAGAGAAATCTGAGATAAGATTTTACTATCAGAATCAAATATTTCTTCTGTGAGTGAAGATGAATCCATATTTTTCTACGCCAAATAGAAAAGCTCAACTAGTGCCTAGACTGAGGACTAGTTTCCTATGTCAGATAAAGCAATATCAGTTGTGAGAAAAGTCACAGTTTTATCCTTTGCAGTTGCAAGAAGGCCTTAATTGTATATCAGATGATGGTTATTGCAGGGAGGAATTACATTTGAGCATGTCCCAGACATGATAATTTATTAAAGGCAGCAAAAAGATACTTAGCTAAGGAATTTTCTCAGGACTGATCTTTTAAGGAAGACTCAGAAAAGATATGGTTTAGATATTCTATAGAAGTATTATAGCAAGAGGGCATCCAATGCAAATGAAATTGTTTGGTGGAAAGTACCAGAAGTCCTTCATTTGAACACCTGCAAAGTCTAATGAGCAGAACTTCTGGAATTACTTGTCAAGAATACTAAAATATTTCAAATTGTTATATGATTCTGAGTTGATGGGGGAATAATACTTGTAAAATTTGTCAATATTATTTAGCATACAGGGTTATTGGCAATCTTGTTATTGGCATGCACATACAGACAACAAATGTGACTGACACGGAAAGGACTGGCACTTTCTGAAAAAAAAATGGACATAAACAGAGTGACTCAAATAGACAAAGCACTACTGGATTAGCCTGATATGGAACTATCCTTATATAAAAGTATGGCTATGCAACAATTACAACCCTTTGACAAACTTAGAAAAAAATAAGATAAAAATATATTAAATAGTATAAGTGAACAATAAAGGTCCATCAAGGTGCCCACTCTAGCAAATCTGCAAACTTCATTTACCTCAGGAATTTCTTCTCATGAAGAGTCGATGGAAAATAAACAGAGAAAACATTTGGCAAGTCAAGATCTAGCTCAAGAGACTTGCAGAAAATTTGATAAAAACAGACCAAAGGAAACCTAAAAACCTACTATGGCAAGGAAATATAAGTTGTACCTCTATGAAACAAAACCATCATCACTCTGAGAGAGCCAACAAGGCATAACTGTCTTGTTTTAGATGTGAAGAATCTGAATACAGAGCCCATGCATCCATGTAGAGAATGGTTCCTAGGTGGTGCAAAAGCTGAGGATTACAAAACCAGATTTGAGAAAAGGTGATAGAGCCAGATAAGGAGACTACCCAGCCTCATTGCCAATAGTGAGCATGCTCTCATCATCAATTTCTTATTTTTATTTTTCCACATGGAATCACTGGTTTGTATAGAGATAATGATGAATATTGAGGATGGGGCTGCACTACTTTTCTGAACAGTGGAGCAAAACTAATCATCATGTTCTAGTCATTTTTGAGATGCATTTGAAGAAATGCTTTTATAGTCTTAACCTTGGAAAAAAAATGACAAAGGATAATTATATTTGGGATATTTTCACATAATCCTGCAATTTCTAAAGGAGGTTGTTGGTGTCAATAGAACAACCAAAATACTGGACTGACCAACTATCACCTTTTCCAGCACTTACTGGGACTTTATTCAGTTTTTTTTTTTTTTTTTTTGAGATGTTAGAAGAGCTGTAAAGAATCCCAGGGAGATGACAATCTGTATGCTTTGAGAAACTACTCATCTTGTGTAGAGAGATATACAAGAGGGTAGAAATAAACAAGATTACTGAACACCTCAAGAACTTCAGAAGTGGATCTTGAGAATTTGGCTTTAGTAACTCCCCCCATACTTCACCATTCACAAGCAATCTCTTTTTTGACTAGGGTTATGCATTGCATTTCTTTAACCAACATCTGTGAATACCAGATTTAGTGAGGATGTATCCCCTCTTTTACTCTTCACTTTGTGTTTACTAATAAAGGGTCAATGGACAGAATTTTTGCTATTGTTACATATTTCAAAGAGATCTTAGTGATCTTGTAACACCTTGTAACAAAAGAACCCATAAAGAGATTTTTTAAATAATCAAATGTAATTTTTATTTTGTTTTTTTAATTCATTTTATTTTAAATTTTTGAAATAAAACTAGCATTTCCATAACATAATATAATACAAAAAGATGATTGCACATGAAACTGCAATTCTACTATGTACAAGTTACTATTCCATTTCAATATATAGCAAAGTTATCATTTAAATGTCTTTTTTTCTTCCCTCTCTCCATCACACCCTAGAGGTGATCACTCTTAGACACAAACATATATTACACAAACACATACATGCAAATATATTCTATACATACTTCTATTACTTCTGGTTTTTAGTTCTTTCTCTGGATGTCTTTTATTTTTAATTTGGGTATTTATAATAGTCAGTATGACTTACTACTCAATGTTATCCTTAGAACAATATTGCTGGTGCTGGTCTTGGTTTTGATGCTTTTTGCTCTTCAGTTTTTCATATAACTCCATGTTCTTGTTTTTCTAAGATCATTGAGCTCGTCATTTCTAAGCACAGTAGTATTCTGTCACAATCATATACCACAACTTGTTCAGCCACCATCCAAATGATGGGGATCCCTGAAATGTCTAATTCTTTGCTACCACAAAGAGAGCTGCTATAAACATTTTAGAGCATGTAGATTCTTTTCTTTTTTCCCTGATCATCTATGGAAATAGACCTGATAATGTTATTACTGGATCAAAGGGTATTCACAGTTTAACTTTGGGAATAATTCCAGATTGCTCTTCAAAATGATTGAATCAGCTCACAATTCTACCAACAATGAATTAGTGTCCTAATTTTCCCACATCCCCTGCAACATTTGTTAGTTTTCTTTTCATCCACTTTAGTCAATCTGGTAGGTGTAAAATGATATCTCAAGGTTGTTTTAATTTGCATCTCTCTAATCAATAATAATTTAGAGCATTTCTTCATATGACTACAAATTATTTTGATATCTTCGTTGGAAAACTGCTTGTTCATATTCGTTGACCACTCATCAATTAGAAAATGACTCCTTTTTAAATAATTAACAACCAATAAGTACAATGGAATGTTACATTCTCAACTTTTTTTCTATTAAACCTGTCTACCATTACATATGTCTTCAACTGACAAGTGGACCTCAACAAAAGGGAGTGGAAAAATAAATAACTTTCAAATAACTAAAAGTGTCTAAAATATCTAGTAATTCACCTGCCAAGTCATATTCAATATGTCTATGAATACAACAATAAAACACTTTTGAAAACCATTAAATATTTGAATAATTTGATAATTTAATAATTATTAATCTTAATACAAGACTCCATGAATGATGGAAAAGCAAAACTTGAGATGTTTGCTCAATATTCTTGGAGATTATTAATGTCAAATATTATATAAAACTAAGAACCATACGTTAACCAAAGGTGCATATTGTTCTCTTGGTGGTTCTCATTAGGTGAACTGCTAATCACTAGAGAACTGGTTCATAATGATAATCTAAGAAGTTCATACTAAAAATACTTTAATGAAATCTTAAGCAATAAATAATTCCAGAATATCATCAGTAGTGTATTAAATTGCCCTGGTGGTACTTAGCTTTCTTTCTTTCTTTCTTTCTTTCTTTCTTTCTTTCTTTCTTTCTTTCTTTCTTTCTTTCTTTCTTTCTTTCTTTCTTTCTTTCTTTCTTTCTTTCTCTCTCTCTCGTTCTCTCTCTCTTTCTCTCTTTCTTTCTTTCTTTCTTTCCTTCCTTCTTTCTTTCTTTCTTTCTTTCCTTCTTTCTTTCTTTCTTTCTTTCTTTCTTTCTTTCTTTCTTTCTTTCTTTCTTTCTTTCTTTCTTTCTTCCTTTCTGTAACTGTTTTTTTGTAACTGTTGAAAGGAATTATCAGAACTTACACCTTTGGATACTACCATCCTAAACGATGTTTAATGTCAGCTCCATATAGAAGAGAAGTTAAATACAAATGATTCAGTTCAAATTATCCTATTTGCAGATAAAACTATGTTGTTTCATGAATCCCCAGCTAATTATTTCACCAAATTATTATCTAATGGTCAAATGAGATAATGGATGCAAAGTACTTTGGGAACCTTGAAGTTCAATATAAATTTCTACTACATATTTAATTGCTTCTTTATAAAACTATATAAATCCCCAGAACAAGTTGTCTTTGTTAAATTAACAAAGTTTTCTACTTTTGTGGTTACAATATTAAGCTTACTAAGGAGAAAGATCAGCTTCTTTAAAGGAGAAAAGAAAGAAAAAATGCTTTTTTTTTGCTTTAATAGGGTATTTTTTTAATACTAAAACAAGACTTTTTTCTGTGTTTCATTGACATTAGAAAAACATTTATAAATCTCATGATACAAAGGAAAGTTAGAAGATACATCTCAACCTCCCACTCCATATCTATAAGAGTAACATTTCGTATTTTCAGACATACTTTAAATGAATACATTTAATCAGATTATAATATTCCTGGCATTTGGGGGAAAAGAACATAGTCTTCCATTGAAGAAAATTATTAGTTCTATTTTAAGTTAATTTTGATATTTCAAGAGCTTGGTGGATTTCTTTTGTAAGGTAATTTGAGTATCTCTTTTAAGAACCTATTAATTTCAGTCATCACAGTGTTATCTAAAAATTAAGGGATACTTTGTCACTCTCTAAATAATTAAACTTTCTAAAGAAAAATCACAATGATGGCATTTATTTTTTCCATTTTAGGCTTATTTGTAAAGTGAATTTAGAAGCAAAAAAATCTTTGATTATTTCTTTAGAACAAGTTGATGATCTTCAAGTCTAAAATCACCATACAGTTCTTTTCAAACTTTATAATTATATAAAGGTTTATTTGGTAAACATTTTATCTTTATGTTTATATTATCTCTCACTTTAATCTTATATTCAGACATAAAATTAAGAAGACACAATTGATTTAATTAATTGATATCATGGAATCTCAGAATTAGAAAGGACTTTAGAAAAGACCAAGTTACATCAGATCAAGAATACCATTTACCATTCCCTCAAATCGGTCAGTAAGTCTCTGTTTGCAAACATCCAGCGTGAAGGCACTCTCTGTTTTCCAAGGCAGACCTTTCCACTTTTAAACAGCTTTAATTTTTAAGACACTTTTGTAGCACCAACACGATATTCACAATACCTGTCGAGGCCATGAATATCCCAGAGTAATTCTGAATTGCGAAATACAACTGACTTTCCACATGGAAGGCAGAACCAAAACATTTATTCACACAGCAGAAAGCCAAATCCATCGCAGCAACAAAAGTCTAGTCACAATGACAATGCAAAGAACAATACCAGACTTAAGCCTTCCCCCTGTAGGCCTCCATTAAACAAGTCAGAAGCACGTTCTCTTAAACGAAATCATGAATAATCTCTCATTCCACTAGTCAGCTGCCTGCATCCTTCCTAGATTTGACTGTTCTCAAGACTAACTTTCTCTCAGTTCTGCTCTAGCTCCATTCTTCCTGTTCCGCCTATTCAGGAAACTCCTCCCACCAGAGGCACCATGGGACTCAGGCTTCCATGTGACTCAGGCAGGGTACAGGGGCCTGTTAATAAATAGGAAAGATCTCCCCATTTTAAATTATCAGTACAACATTACTCCCTTTCTTCTCTCCAAGGTCTAGCCACACTAGCCTACTTTCTGAGACATGGTGGTCCATCTTCTGTTTCTGTGTTTTTTCCATGTTTTTCAGCATGCTTGTAATGAACTCTCTACCTGTCACTTAACAATTGCATGCATAACTTCTTGATTCCTTCAATACTTTGTTAAACAAACAATAGTCAAGACAACAAGTATTTATTTTTAAAAAATCCACTATGTGGTGGCTCATATTGCGCTAAGTGCTAGAGATACTAAAAAAGCTCAAATGCCATCTTCTATAGGGGACCTTTTCCATCTGTCCCACTTCTATTGACTTCCCCTCTGAGTTTACCCTACATCCCTTCTGTAAACACATACAGATGTGTGTATGTATGTGTTTATATATAATGTGGTTTTCATTTTTTTGGTTGTTCAGTCATTTCAGTTGTATTCAACACTTTGTGACCCCTTTTGAAGATGTCTTGGCAAAGATATTGGATTGGTTTGCCATTTTCTTCTCCAGCTAATTTTACACATGAGGAACCTGCAGCCAACAGGGATAAATGACTTAGCCAGGGTCACATAGCTAGTCAGTATCTGAGGCTGCATGTGAACTTCAGTCTTACTGACTCCAGCTCCAATGTTCTATCCACTGTACCACCTACCCATATATTACCGAGGTGGACCTTTAAACAAAACACCTTTTTTTTACCCATTTTTGTTAGTGTGATTGTTAAGTACATATAAAGTATTAAAATTTTTACTTTAATCAATTGCTATTGTTTAGATTATTAGATGTTCAAATTAAAAATGAACTATCCAATGGATGATTAAATAGATGTAGTGAGAGTCCTTGAATCAGGTTAGCTTCTAATATGAAGCAGTAAAGCAAACAGCTCTGATGGATTAAATTTTACTTCTTACTGGAGACCTTCTTACCAGATCTAGGAGCCCCCAAAATAGTATTAAGGCTTATTTTGCATGACATGTGTCATTTAAATATCACCTGTTTGTCTGATAGACCCTAATTTCTGGTTCCATACTCCAATATGGTGCATTTGTGTTCCTTTAAAGATATTTTCAGGCTATAGTGACAAATTATTCAGATATAAATAGGGTTCCTTTGAACCATATTTCTAGTGGAAAATGTATACCATAAAACAGATTTGCTTTTATTATTCTTCAGAGACCTACAACATTAAAAGTGTTCTATTATATATGACTTGACAGAAAAAAAATACACATGTAGGAACGATTTGTACATGACAAGTAGAATATTATCACTTGAGTTTTTCTTAAGCCAACAAAGTAGAAGGCCTAATATTCCTACATCCTTGAGAGTGAAAAATATTTCAAAGTTTGCTTTGAATCATTTCACTGAAAGATGCTTTTTGACTTATGTTGTCTCTAACTTATTAATAGGTGCCATCAAATATAACTAGCTTCTGGTAAGAACTGAGATTTGTTAAGATATGAATGCTCTAAAACTCTGAGAAAGAAAAATTCACTTATTGAATCATGGAATTCTAGAGCTGAAAATAACTTAGAGAGATTGTTTTACCCAAGCCCCACGTTTTATGGATGAATAGACTGAGACTCAGAAGAGAGGTGACAGGGTGTAGTACTCAAGTAGAGCACTTGAGTGGGAATCATGAAAAAAGGGGTCCAAATCTTGTCTCAGTTACTTACCACCCTGTGCAAGTTACTTAAGCTCTCTGTGCTTCAGTTTTTTCATCTGTAAAGAGACTGGGTTGGACTAGGCTTTAAATGAATATTGCATCTCTAAATCCTAAATACAAAATAGCAAAATAAAATCTACAACTGAGTTGCAGTGGTCTTTCCATTTTATCCCACAGACTTTATTGTATGGCATAGTATGGTATGGTATGATATGGTATGGTATGGCATGGCATGGGATGGCATGGTATGGTATGGTATGGTATTGTGAAAATGATGTTTTTTCCTCAGGTCACAATTCAAAGAGTTTCAATTATTAATTGTAAAAACAACCAACTGAATGATCCCACTACTATACTCTGCAGTAATAGAGAACCTGAAATAAAGTGTTTGTTCAATGACTGAGGATTGGTGGCGTATGATGGTATATGAATGTAATAATATGGAATATGAATGTAATAAAGTGATGGTAAATGAAAGTAATAGATCCATTTTATGTAGTGAAAAATGAGAAATATTCAGGGAAATATGGCATTAATTTTATGATGCAAAAAATTAAGTAGAAATGAGAGGAAATATTCTCTCTGTCATACAATAACAACAATGTACATGGTTCACTGGAAGTAAGTAAAACTGAGTAATTGAAAAACCAGTGAAAGTAATAGAGAATAGAGTTAAAGAACTACTAGGAAAGAATATTTAATGCCATATAGTAGATCTAGTGAATGTTTTTCCTTAGTTATTTCTCTCTTGAAAAAAAAAGTTGGTGTTAAGACAAAAGGCATCTCTAAAATTTTTCTTTAATTACTATAAGAAATGTTACTCTGCTCAGGGAGATTGAGTCATGAATACTTTCTTTGTCTAGTCAAGAATCCTTGCCAACTCTAGATCAAGGAACCTGGACTAGATTCAATCCTGGATGAACCTGGAATTTCAAGAGATGGGTTAGACTCTTTCTTGAATATCCTAGCTTTCCATAATAACCCCACTTCCAATCCTCAACCACCAGGGAATATCTTTTGAAGTTTAGTTTTGACTCATGTCTGGAGTCGTGCCAAAGAATTTTGTAGAAACATTCTCAATGCACAACATATATCAGAAATAGAATAGCTATTTTATTTCCTACACACACAAGTAATGCTAAGGAATATATGACTCATGAATATTCATTGATAAAAAAATAAAGAACCCTCATATAATATCACATCCCAGATCAGTTGTTCAATACCATCATTTTCAAATTAAATTCCCAAAGTTGATATTACTATTTCTTCTCTCAGTTTTTCTAGGAGAACACTAAGTTAAGTTCCAGCTTTTAATACTATTTTTGACAAAAGTTCAACCAATGTTTTTCCTTAATATCAGTTAATATTGTTTGGAGAATTTTTTATTCCCCTTATTATTTGGGACTCAGAGACATTCTTCATACAATTTTTGGTTAATTAAAAGTCTGTCTTGGTATTAACCTCACCTGCAAAACCTCTTTCATGGGATATGAAAATTCAGTTAAAGCCTTAAACGATGCTTAGATAAGATGCCAGAGGAAGAATCTCAATTGTATCTGACTCCTTGGTGACATGTAAATCTTTCTCTTCCATCAGTCAATTTGTGAATCCTCTGAAGGTAGTATAATCTCTAATCTGACTTAGTTTACTTATAGAGCTTGTTTAACAAAGTTTATGTCCTTAGTGGATGTATGATGTTATGATTCTGTTTAACTAAGTTAGTTTCCACTTTTATGATATTGAAGGAAGTATGGGATAATGGATTTATCTTCTCTTTAAATTTGGTGACCTAAGTGGGATGCACATGATTTCAAAATGAATTTTTTTCTGTCACTGTGATGTGATTTTTCCATTAACAACCTCATTAGACCCTTACTAGGTGCTCAGGTTTTCTTTGAGGCCCGAACCTATTTTTTAAGCATAATAATAATAATAAAATCTAGGTTTTTAGACCCCTAATTTCTGCATTATGCTGAATATATATTTGGCAACAGTTACCAGCACATGAATTTGGAGAGTTTACGTTTCTTCTATAATATTAGCTTTTCTTCTTCTTCTTTTTTTTTTTTTTTTTTTACAAAGGGAGATTTGCTGAGAAGTTAATGCAAGAATGGAAATTAGAAAAACATCCTAAACTCATTAGCAAACTTTCCTCCTGTGAACACAGGGTCTGGGGTGGGAGAAGGAGGGTCCTGATGGTGTTGATTCAAACTTAATGGAACAAAACATGCCTTCTAAAGTACATGGGTCACTTTTTCTTCTGCCCTAAGATAAGTTATCTCGAATTTGAATCATAAAAGGAATGAGGCATATATATATAAAGAACATGGAACCAAAGGTTACCTTTGAAAATTCTGGCCCTAGGAGGGTTTTTTTGTCCTCCCTTTAAGAAAGATCCTATAAATTTTATCTAGAAAACTCCACTGACAATAGATGAGTTTCTCCCAGACTCAAGTTGATTAGCTTTTTTAGAACAAAATTACTTAGCTGATAGAACAAATCACTGCTGGGTTCAGTGAAGAATGTCATTCACCAGACTTTGCTGGCCCCCAGACTTCTCTGATCTCTTGGATGAAGCCCCAAAACTCACAGGTTACCTGGATACTCCCTTCTCAGAATATTAGTTCACCTAAGGTAATTGTAAGTATGAGGTTAAAGCCATACCATTCCATTTTTGCCCTGACTTATTTATTATGTGTTGTCATGCTTCAATCAACCAATCTTAGGTTATGGACTAAGACTGGAAAATCATTGAAAGGAATTGGAAGAAGTGAATTTGTCACACAGAATATCTGTTGTCGTTATAATTGATTTGGAAATTCCATCATGGTCTCTGGGTCCTATATAAAAGCACCAATTAAGCAAGAATTGGAGAGTTCAAACCCATTACAAACCAGAAGGTACAGAGTTTGTAATGAGTATAGCATTCCAGCTAAATCTCAAAGGAAGAATATGCTTGGTTATGGTGGTGGAAGGAAAGATCTTGGCATAGATTTATTAATCCTCCCCCTTTGGCCAGAGAAAATCCTTATAAGGTTCAAACATCCAGACAACATTAGATTATCCATCTCTCCAATAATATGCTCATTGTACTTACGGATCAATCAATGCATGGATCAATTAATCAAGGTAAACACTCTGGTGTCTACATTGGGAACCAAAAAAATATCGACTGTGGATTGATAGGTGCACAAGCATCCCAGAAAAGTGACTACATCATGTCTAAGGGGTTGCTCTTGAGCACTCCATGTTTGGGAGAAAAGGACTTCTGTAGAAACAAGCACCCCAACATACACAAGAGGATCTGCTATCATGGATTCTCAGATATGCTTTTCTATAAGGAGAGGCAACTTTTGAGGGGGGTCAACCATCACTTTAATCAATACATGCATCATTCACTTTGTTCAGGGGGAAAAGTCAGCACCCTGAACTTCAGAGAAAATACAGAGAAATCAAAATTAATCTACAGGTTTCCAAATGTCAGACACAGTTATCAGAGAGGAAAGTAACAATATCTGAGCTTTCAAAGCCAGGGGGCTCCTTAGTAGCTGCCCAGAGACTCTTCTGGCCAAACACTTCCAATATGTAAGCCCCAAAGTAAAACCTCACCCTCAGAGTATAAATACATTTTTTAGAGTCAGAGGGCATCACAACCCTTGAGAACCAGTGCCTCATTAACAAAAGGTGTGGCCCTTCCTACAAATCTTCGCAGGCCCATTAATGGGTGGGGAAGATGTTCTTTAATCATATATTTACAAATCCTTTCTTTAACTAGAAAACTCTTATTTCTGTACTCTACTCCTAGTAAAGATTCTTGGTTGATGAAGCCAAGATTCAGTCAGAGGCACTTGATTATACTAAAACAAAAACAGCAAAAGATCCTACTTTGCTAACACAACTTTTCATAAACAGGAGCTGTGAATTACTCTTAATTTGCCAATTGTGCTTTCTAAGCATGAATCCAATTTTCTCTGGAACTTGGTTTTATTATCATTTACCATTATTTACTCACAGACTTCAGGTAGTAGTGGTAGGGATGTTTTGTACCAACTGTCCTTAGTGTACCACTTTATTAAAAACAGAAACCCACACTCAAGCATGTTTGTATATCTGTATCTATACCTATATATGTATATGTATATATGTATATGCATGTGTGTATATACACATGCATACATACGCATAAATACTCACATATATACTCGCATTTACTAAAGATTGCATGACTAAAATGATATTCATCTGTGATCTTGAGGAGAAAACATTAGTGGTGACTTCAGTCTAAAGTCTTAAAGAATCAACTTCAATTCCTTATTTGTACTTCTGGAATCCTGAGGAAAATACATTCTTGTTCTAGAATCTCAGACATATCTAGAGGCATAGGAGTTGGTATAAGAGATGCTAATGTGTTACATCAGGAAAGAATAAACACAAAAGAAATAAGCGGGTAATATGCTCTACTGTGTGTAGTTACAAAGAGGGCAATAAAGCAGTTGACTTTCCCCTACTTGGTAGCTCACAGCAGTCTTTGTCACAATATAGTCACAAGGGAAGAATGAGACCTGAGGGATAGATAGCACCTTTAATATAACCACTGAGTTCCAATTCAGTGGTCAGTTAAAAGTCCTTTTACGGCCTCTTTGAATGATCACATCTGAAAAAACCTTCTGAATTTTTTTCACTATTGGATTGGCAGCTGGCAGAAGACGTCTGCAAGTACTTCAAGGACTGTGACTTTACTGACCAGTCCACCCCTCCCCCTCCCCCCTTATGATTAAATGAACAGCAGTAACTTTTAACTACTGTTATACTCTCCAAGGAGGTTGATAATTAATGCCAAAGGATGAATCATTTGCAGGACTGCTGACTGGGCATTTCACCTTCTCCATTGCTATGCTCAGTTCAAGTAAATTCCTTAAGGTCTATGACTTCTGGCAAGCCAGACCAGGGACTGGGCTTACCCTCTTGTCAATGCTTATCTTCTGCTAGTAGATGATTGTTAGGGCTCCTATTGAAGTTTAGATTGTACCGACTGAGAACTTAGATTCCAAACTCCTGAAATTAGAAAGTTGTCTCCAAGCTTAGAAACATATCTCACAATAGCTACTTAGTCACCTATACTTAGGAAAAAGCACAAATAGAGAGAGCTACAGGGAAAGTCAAAGCAAAAGAGACAAGCAGATAGAGAAAAAAAGACAGAAAAAAAGAGATAGAGACAGAAATAGAGATAGAGACAGAGACAAAGATAATGACTCAGAGAGAAATATGGAAACTGAGAAAGAGACAGCGAGAGACAGAGACAGAGGAAGCTATCACTCTTTTAAAAATGTATGACTCATCTCTTCTACCAATGTAATACAGTGAGAGGAACAACAAGAGCCTACACAGAGTTAGTTGCTCTATTCCAATGTATTAGGTGTTTTCAGCCTTGAACCATGAAGTTGCCAAGGTGCAGGCTTCACATTCCATGGGCTGTGCTTTTATTCAGCCATTCCCCAATTGATGGGCATCCCCTTGACTTCCAGTTTTTGGCAACTACAAAGAATGTTGTTATAAATATTTTTGTACATGTGGAACCCTTTCCCATTTTTATGATCTCTTGGGGATACAGTCCTAGTAGTGATATTGCTGGGTCAAAGGGTATGCACAGATTTGTAGCCCTTTGGGCAAAGTTCCAAATTGCTCTCCAGAATGGTTGGATGAGCTCACAGTTCCAGCAACAATGAATTAGTGTCCCAACTCTCCCACATCCTCTCCAACATTTATCATTTTCCTATTCTGTCATGCTTGCCAATCTTATAGGTATGATTTGGTACCTCAGAGTTGTTTTGATTTGCATCTCTCTAATCAAAGGTGATTTAGAGCATTTTTTCATATGATTATAGATATTTTTACTTTCTTCCTCTGAAAATTGTCTATTCATATCCTTTGACCATTTATCAATTGGGGAATGACTTGTATTGTTGTGCATTTGACTGAGTTCTCTATATATTCCAGAATGAGGCCTTTATCCCAGATATTAGCTGTGAAAATTCTTTCACAATTTACTACATCCCTCCGAATTTTGGTTACATTGGGTTTGGTTGGGCAAACACTTTTCAGTTTAATGAAATCTAAGTTATCCATCTTGCATTTCATAATGCATTCTGTCTCTTCTTTAGTAAAAAAAAAAAAAAAAATCCTTCCCTTCTCCATAAATCTGATAAATACACTATTCCTTGCTCCTCCAGTTTGTCCATGGTATCAATCTTTATACCTAGATCATGGACCCATTTGGAAGTTATTTTTGTGTACATTGTCAGGCATGGGTCTATGCCTAGTTTCCACCATGCTGTTATCCAGTTTTCCCAGCAATTTTTGTTGAACAGTGAGTTCTTATCCCAGAAGCTGGGGTCCTTGGGTTTATCAAACAGGAGGTTCCTATATTCTTTGCCTACTGTGTCTTGAGTGCCAAGTCTGTTCCACTTGTCTACCTCTCTGTTTCTTAGCCAATACCAAGTGGCTTTGATAATTGAAGCTTTATAGTACAATTTGAGATCTTGTAGCTCTAGGCAACCTTCCCTAGCATTTCTTTTCATTAGTCCCTTTGACATTCTGGACCTTTTGTTCTTCCAGATGAATTTTGATATTATATTATCCAACTCTAGAAAATAATTATCTGATAGTTTATTTGGTATGTCACTAAATAAGTAAATTAATTTAGGTAGAATTGTCATTTTTGTTATATTAGCTAGGCCTACCCATGAGCAACTGATGTTTTTCCACTTGCTTAGATCTGACTTTATTTGTGCAAAAAGTGTCTTGTAACTGTGTTCATATAGTCCCTGGGTTTCTTTTGGCAGGTAAACTCCCCAGTATTTTATGGTGTCTACACTAAGTTTAAATGAGAATTCTCTTTCTATCTCTTGCTGGTGGGCTTTGTTAGTAATATATAGGAATGCAGATGATTTGTACGGGTTTATTTTGTAACCTGCAACTTTGCCAAACTTGTTTATTGTTTCAGGTACTTTTTCACTTGAAGCTCTGGGATTCTCTAAGTATATCATCATATCATCTGCAAAGAGTGATAAGTTAGTTTCTTCATTGCCTATTCTTATTCCTTCAGTTTCTTTATCTTGTCTAATTGCTACAGCTAACATTTCTAGTATCATATTGAAAAATAGTGGTGATAATTGACATCCTTGTTTCACCCCTGGTCTTATTGGAAATTCATCTAGCTTATCCCCATTGCATATAATGCTTGCTGAAGGTTTTAGGTAGATAATGCTTATTATTTTATGGAAAATTCCCTTTATTCCTATGTTCTCCAGTGTTTTTAATAGGAATGGGTGTTGCATTTTGTCGAAAGCTTTTTCTGCATCTATTGAGATAATCAGGTGGTTTTTGTTAGTTTTGTTGTTGATGCGATCGATAATGCTAATAGTTTTCCTAAAATTGAACCTGGTATGAATCCTACCTGATTGTAATGTGTTATTCTCGTGATAAGATGCTGTATTCTTTTTGCTAAAATCTTATTTAAAATTTTTGCATCTCTGTTCATTAGAGATATTGGCTTATAATTTTCTTTCTCTGCTTTGTCTCTTCCTGGTTTAGGTATGAAAACCATATTTGTATCGTAGAAAGAATTTGGGAGGACTCCTTCCCCAGTTTTCAAAAATAGTCTATAGAGTATTGGAATTCACTGTTCTTTAAATGTTTGGCAGAATTCACTTGCAAATCAATCTGGCCCTGGACATTTTTTTTTGGAGAGTTCCTTAATGGCTTGTTCAATTTCTTTTTCTGAGATGGGGTTGTTTAAGTATTCAACTTCCTCTTCTGTTAATCTGGGCAACTTGTATTTTTTTTTAAATACTCATCCATTCCCTTTAGATTATCCAATTTGTGGGCATAAAGTTGGGCAAAGTAATTTCTAATTATTCTTTTAATTTCCTCCCCATCGGAGGTGAGTTCACCCCTTTCATTTTTAATATTAGCTATTTGATTTTCTTCTTCCTCTTTTAAAATGAAATTGACCAAAAGTTTATCAATTTTATTAGTTTTTTTTCATAAAAGCAACTACTGGTTTTATTTATTAATTCAATAGGTTTCTTAATTTCAGTATTATAAATCTCTCCTTTGGTTTTCAGTATTTCTAATTTGGGATGGACTTGGGGATTTTCAATTTTTTTTCTTTTTTTGGCTTTTTCAACTGCATACCCAAGTCATTGATCTCCTCTTTCTCTATTTTATTTATGCAGGCATTCAAAGATATGAAACTTCCTCAAAGAACTGCTTTTTTAGTATCCCATAAGATTTGGAAGGTTGTCTCATTACTGTCATTCTCTTGAATGAAGTTGTTGATTGTTTCTATGATTTCTTCTTTAACCCACTCCTTGTTTAGGATTAGATTATTTATTTTCCAATTGATTTTTGGTTTATCATTACATGGTCTTTTATTAGATATAATTTTCATTGCATTATGAATTCAGGAGGATGTATTGATTAACTCTGCCTTTCCGCACTGGGTTGTGAGGTTTTTATGTCCTAGTACATAATCAATTTTTGTAAATGTGCCATGTCCCGCTGAGAAAAAGGTATATTCCTTTCTATTCCCATTCAGTTTTCTCCAGAGATCTATCATATCTACCTTATCCAGAGATTTATTTATCTCCTTAACCTCTTTCTTATTTATTTTGAGGTTAGATTTATCAAGTTCAGAGAGGGGAAGGGGGAGGTCCACCACTACTATAGTTTTGATGTCAATTTCTTCCTTCAACTCCCGCAACCTCTCCTCCAAGAATTTGGATGCTATACCACTTGGAGCATACATGTTTAGTAACGATATTGCTTCATTGTCCATTGTTCCTTTTAACAGGATATAATATCCATCCTTCTCTCTTTTAATCAGATGTATGTCTGCTTTTTCTTTGTCTGAAATTAGGATTGCAACTACTGCTTTTCTTACATCAGCTGGAACACAGTATATTCTGCTCCAGTCTTTGACCTTTATCCTGTGTGTATCCCCCCATTTTAAATGTGTTTCTTGTAAACAACATATTGTTGGATTATGGGTTTTAATCCATTCTGCTATCCGTCTCTGTTTTATGGGAGAGTTCATTACATTCACATTCACAGTTATGATTAGAGTTTGTGTATTTCCCTCCATCCTCTTGCCCACTGTTGGTGCTTTTAGCTCTCCCATCACCCTTCCCCTCTTCTATAGATTCCACTTTTCACCACCTCCTCCTGCAGCCTGCCCTTCCTTTTTTTAACCCGCTCCCTATTATTCCCCTTTGCCCTTATTTCTTCTTTCCTCCCTTTTGGCTTCCCTCCCCTTTCTTCCCCCTTCCCCTCCTACTGCTTATAGAGCTAGACAGTATCATCTAATTAAGTTTATTGTACCCTCCTTGAAACAAATCAAATGAGAGTACCTCTCTAACAATGCTCATCAGCCTCCCTTCTTTCCCTCTACTATAATTTTGTATTTCTTCTTTTGATGTAATTTATCATTTTCTGTTCCCTCCTTTTGACACCTCCTGTTACAATCCCTTCCCATACCTAAATCATATTTTTAATTAATTAATTTAACTTTTAACATTCATTTTCACAAAATTTTGGGTTCCAAATTTTCTCCTCATTTGTCCCCTCCTCCCACCCCAGAACACCGAGTATTCCGACTGCCCCTATCACCAATTTGCCCTCTCTTCTATCATCCCTCCCTTCCCTTGTCCCCATCTTCTCTTTTGTCTTGTAGGGCAAGGTAACTTTCTATATCCCATTACCTGTATTACTTATTTCCTAGTAGCAAGAACAGTACTCTACAGTTGTTCCTAAAACTCTCAGTTCCAGCTTCTCTTCATCCCTCCCTCCCCACCCATTCCCTTTGGAAGGGAAGCAATTCAATATAGGCCATATCTGTGTAGTTTTGCAAATGATTCCATAATAGTCGTGTTCTATAAGACTAACTATATTTCCCTCCATCCTATCCTGCCCCCTATTGCTTCTATTCTCTCTTTGGATCCTATCCCTCCCCAAGTGTTGACTTGAAATTGCTCCCTCCACCCATTGCCCTCCCTTCCAACCTCTTCCCACCCTGCTTATCCCCTTCTCCCCGACTTTCCTGTACTGGAAGATAGGTTTTCATACCAGGATGAGTGTGCATTTTATTCCTTCCTTTAGTCGAATGTGATGAGAGTCAACGTCATGTGTTTCTCTCACCTCCCTTCTTTTTCCCTCCACTAAAAAGTCTTATGCTTGCCTCTTTTATGAGAGATAATTTGCCCCATTCCGTTTCCCCTTTCTCCTCTCAATATATTTCTGTCTCACCGCTTAATTTCATTTTCTTAAGATATGATCTCATACTATTCAATTCACTCTGTGCTCTCTGTCTGTGTGTGTGTATGTGTGTGTGTGTGTGTGTGTGTGTGTAATCCCACGCACTACCCAGATGCTGAGAAGTTTCAAGAGTTACAAATATTTTCTTTCCATGTAGAAATGTAAAAAGTTTAACTTTAGCAAGTCCCTTATAACTTCTCTTTACTGTTTACCTTTTCATGCTTCTCTTCATTCTTCTATTTGAAAGTTAAATTTTCTTTTCAGCTCTGGGCTTTTCATCAAGAATGCTTGAAAGTCCTCTATTTCGTTGAAAGACGATTTTTTCCCCTGAAGTATTGTACTCAGTTTTCCTGGGTAGGTGATTCTTGGTTTTAGTCCTAGTTTCTTTGACTTCTGGAATATCATATTCCAAGCTCTTCGATCCCTTAATGTAGAAGCTGCTAGATCTTGTCTTATCCTGATTGTATTCCCACAATACTTGAATTGTTTCTTTCTAGCTGCTTGCAATATTTTCTCCTTGACCAGGGAACTCTGGAATTTGGCCACAATGTTCCTAGGAGTTTCTCTTTTTGGATATCTTTCAGGCAGTGATTGGTGGTTTCCTTGATTACGTATTTTCCCTCTGGTTCTAGAATCTCAGGGCAGTTTTCCTTGATAATTTCATAAAAGATGATGTCTAGGCTCCTTTTCTATCATGGCTTTCAGGTAGTCCGATGATTTTTAAATCGTCTCTCCTGGATCTATTTTCCAGGTCAGTTGTTTTTCCAATGAGATATTTCACATTATCTTCCATTTTGTCATTCTTTTGGTTTTGTTTTGTGATTTCTTGGTTTCTCATAAAGTCATTAGCCTCCATCTGTTCCATTCTAATTCTGAAAGAACTGTTTTCTTCAGTGAGCTTTTGAACCTCCTTTTTACATTTGGCTAATTCTGCTTTTTAAACCATTCTTCTCCTCCTTGGTTTTTTGAACCTCTTTTGGCAATTGAGTTAGCCTAGTTTTCAAGGTGGTATTTTCTTCAACATTTTTTTGGGTCTCCTTTAGCAAGGTGTTGACCTGCTTTTCATGCTTTCCTTGCATCCTTCTCATTTCTCTTCCCAGTTTTTCTTCCACCTCTCTAACTTGATTTTCAAAATCCTTTTTGAGCTGTTCTATGGCCTGAGCCCATGGAATATTTATTTTGGATGTTTGGGAAACAGAATCCTTGATTTTTGTGTCTTTCCCTGATGGTAAGCATAGTTCTTCCTCATCAGAAAGGAAGGGAGGAGATATCTGTTCACCAAGAAAGTAACCTTTTATGGTCTTATTATTTTTCCCTTTTCTTGGCATTTTCCCAGTCAGTGACTTGACTTCTGAGCTTCCTATTCACACCCTCCACACCTCCAGATCCGCCCAGCCAGTGCTTGGGGTCTGAGATTCAAATGCTGCTTCCCAGCCTCAGGGCTTTGGGCAGGGGTGTGGCTGCTACTCAGTGTGATATTAAGTTCAGCTTCTTTTTGAGGAGCAGGGCCCCCACAGGGGACTCAGTTTCCTCAGGGGGTTTATGCAGATACCTTCAACAATGGATCCAAGCTCCTGCCTGCTTGGGGAGCCCCTGTCCGCTGCTGCCCCCGCTGCTCCCTTACGAGGGGGCTGGAGCCACAGGGACACCCCACTCCCCTTTCAGCCACCCAAAAAGACTGTCTCACTGACCCTTGTCACCTGTGAGTGGAGGGACCTGCGCAGATGCTGGAGATTCTGTCCCTGAAGTCTGCTCACATCTGCCCCTCTCGGTGCTGCGATACTAAGGCAGGGCTGGCCTCTGCTCCAGTCTGGGGCACAACAGACCTTTAGCCTCAGTTTTTCAGGTCTCTCTGGAACAGAAATCTCCACTCTGTTGTTCTATCGCTTCTGCTGCTTCAGAATTTTTTGGGAGTTCTTCTTTACAGATAATATATGGGCTGTGGGTTTGGAGTTAGCATATGTGTATCTTTCTACTCCACCATCTTGGCTCCTCCCCCTTAAATCATATTTTTAACATGACTTCCTTTACTTTATATCTGTTCCCTGTATGTATATACCTTTTATATTTCATAAAAGATGCACAATTCTCAAGATTAACAGGTATCATCTTCCCTTATAGAGAGGCAAACAATTTGCCCAAATTGAGTAGCAAGTTTTGTTTCACCACCCCCCCCCCCCGGTTTACCTTTTTATGCTTCTCTTGAGACCTGCATTTGAAGAATGAATTGTCTATTAAGTTGTGGTGTTTTTGTCAGGAAGATCTGGAACTCCTTTACCTTGTTGAATGACCATCTCCCAGCCTGAAATGTTATGCTGAACTTTGCTAGGTAGTTGATCCTTGATTGTAGTCCCAACTCCTTTGCCTTATGGAATATTGGATTCCAATTCCTTTGGTCTTTTAATGTAGAAGGTGCAAGGTCCTGTATGATCCTGAGTGTTGCTCCTCGATATTTGAATTGTTTCTTTCTGGCTACATGTAGTATTTTCTCCTTCACTTGATAGTTCTGGAATTTGGCAACGGTATTTCTTAGGGTTTTGAGTTTGGGATCCCTTTTGGGAGGTTAATGATCAATTCTTTCCATGACTTTTGCCCTCTGGATCTAGCACTTCTGGGCAGTTTTCCTTGATGATTAAGTGGAAGATATTGTCCAGACTCTTTTTTTTTACATCATGGCTTTCTGGCAGGCCAATAATTTTTAAATTTTCTCTCCTCGACCTATTTTCCAGGTTACTTGTTTTTCCAATTAGATATTTTATGTTTTCTTCTGCCTTTTCATTCTTTAGATTTTGTTTGACTGCTTCTTTCTGTCTCACTGAGTCATTAGTTTCTACTTGCCCAATTCTAATCATTATCAGATTGTTTTCTTCAGTTAACTTTTGCATCTCCTTTTCCATCTGTCCAATTTTTCCTTTTAAGGAGTTATTTTCTCCAGTTAATTTTTGTGCTTCCTTTTCCATTTGTTCAATTTTCCTTTTCAAAGAGATGTTCTCATCAGTGCATTCTTTTTTTACAATTTTAAAATCATTCACCAGTTTTTCTTCTCTTTCCTTCTTCAGCTGTTCCAGGAGAGCTGTTTGTGCATGTGAGCAGTTCATAGTCCCTTTTGAAGTTTCAGATGGAATTACAGTCTCAGTACTGACCTCTTTGCTATTTGTGTTTTGGTCTTTATCCCCATAGAAAGAATCTATGTTTTTTTCACCCCTCTTTTGCTTTTTCTAGTTCATTATGTTGATTGTGTGTTGTGGCTTCTAGGTCTTTCAGTTAGAAGATACAGAAATTGGTGTTGAGCCGATTTATGTGGAAAAACTAAGAGTAGGTTTTTGTTTTTTGTTTCCCTTATCAGCCCAGGGGTTAGTTTGTTAAATGTGGGGGAGGAGTGGTTTGGTCCCAGGGGATCTCCTCAGCTGATCTGAGGCAAAGGCAAGCTCATGGGATGGTGATCCCAGCTCTCTTATTGTCTTCCCATTTCCCCTGGAGTGCTGATGCAAGCTTAGATGCCAGTCTTAGTTCCCACCCCTCCTGGGGTTCTTCTCCTGGCTCTGGGGCTTGCCTGGGTCCTAGTGCGAGTTTTCTCTGCCCTGGGTCCTTGGTCCTTCCAGGTTGCCTCTGCCACAGTAGGAGGAGTCCCCCTTAGCTATCTTCCTAGCCTCAGGTGTTATGAGACTATTTCCCCCCTGTGCTGTTCCTGTTGATCAAGGATTTTTCTGGGGAAATATTTTGTGGTTCTTTCGAGGTCATCAAGGGAGGAGGAGATAGCATTTACTGATCACTCAGTCATCCTGGCTCCCAAAAGTTCAAGTAGAAATAACGACAATTTTTGACATATATTCAGGATTTGGCTGTACAATTCATCTAAAAGTATATAAGAAAATAGAAAGTTCCCCAGAATATTCTCATTTTGAAGTTGGAAGGTAGAAACATGGGGGAAAAGTTAAATGATTAAAAAATAATACTCTGAAATAGCCTAGCTACATAGGTTATTGAAGTAAGCACATGCTTATAGAAACATAAACAGTGCCATTTGGCATGTGAGACACATTATAATTTTGTTCCAACAACTGATTCAACACATTTCTTATGTCTACCATGTCTCCATCCAACTAGCCTACGAATTGTTTCTCTTTGAACTTTCCAGCTTCCAACTCAAAGGCTTTGTACAGGATGCCTGCCATGAATAGAATGCTTGCCTTCCTCATACATTTTTTGGAAACCCTTGCTCCTTCCAAGGTTCAGCTCTAATATTACCTCTTAAAATACATGAGACCAAAACAGAGTTAACAGCCATGATTTCAGATAAGATAATGGCAAAAATGGACTTGATTAAAAGAGATAAACAGAAAAATAATATTGTACAGAAAAGTACCAAAGAAAAGGAATTAATATAAATAATTAACACATATTCACTGAATGACATACCATCTAAATACTTGAAGGAAAATTCAGTTAACTTAACAAGAGAAATAGTAGAACTACAATAAAAACTTTATTTTATATATGTATGTATGTGTATATATATATATATATATATATATATATATATATATATCTTTTAGAGTTATTTAAATCCAACTTCTAAATAAACAGTAAAGAAGTAAAGAACAGGAATAGAATTTTTAGATGTTAGAAATTATCTCACACAAGAATATCACTCCACCCCAGTGCTCCCGTACTCTGACTTATGCAGAACAGTAACAAATCAATATTAACAGAGTATATATGCATTGATTGGTATAACATCTAAATATTTGAGTAAAAAAGAACTAAATGAGTTAAAGGAACAAATGGAGGATTAAGCTACAAGAATGGTAGACTTCAATATAACCCTTTCAGAGCAATGCAAATATGATAGAAGAATAAAAAAAAATCATTTAACAATCTGAATAGAACTTTAATAAGTCAAATAAGATAGATCTCACACTGGAATATCATTTTCCTGGCAAACCCTTCCTCTGACTGTCATGTTACTTCCTAAAACCCATTTTAAGGAAAATGTTCAGGCCAGTCACTCCTCTCTATAATCTACTACTGACTATCATGTCCTCCCTCCTTGATTCTCGCAATTTTTAATTGCTTTTTATGTGTTATCTTCCCCCAATAGACTATCAGTTTCTTGAGGGCAATAACTTTCTTTTAGATTGCATTTTTATTCCCAACTCTTAGGACATTGCCCAGCAAATAATAGATGCTTTTTGAATTGACTCTAGTGATTATGGAATAGGAAAAGAAAGAGATATACAAATTTCTCAACTATTCATGACACCAAAAAAATTGGTGTATAAGATATAAAAATTGATATTATATTATATCACATTGATGTATGGAGTATGAAAACTTTATAAACAAATACAGACAAGTATAAATATATTTTTAAAACCCCATCTTTACTGGATAACATGAAACAAAACTGCACTCCATCAAGAAATTGTATGATAGAGGATTAAAATTAACTGAAGAATTTTGTCACAAGAGAATTGTGGGTTAAAGAATAAACCATAATTTCATTAAAGAAGGCAACAGTGAAACAAAATACCACAAATTTTAGGATGCTACCAAACAAATGCTTAAAGGAAAATTTACATCTTTACCAATAAATATTTTCATCAACAAAATAGAGAAAGACTGGTCAATGAATTTGGTATACAACTAAAAAGAACGCTAGGGAATAATCAAATTAAAAAAAAACAGAAAAATCCTGAAGATAAAAACTTTTACAAAATTGAACGTTAAAAAAAACTGCCAAAATAAAAAAAAATAATTAAATACAATAGTTTTTTGGTGAAAAAGTAACAGATAACATGAGGTAATTTGACTTTTGCTTTGACTGATTTTAAAAGAAATATGGAAATTACATTACTAATGCTAAACGATATAGGATAATTCACAGTAAGTGCAGAAAAAATACAATAAAATGCTAGAAACTATTTTTCCTTAATGATATATCACAAAAACCAGTAATTTAAATATAATAGATGAATATTCCCCAAATATAAAGTGCTCAGATTAGTGGAACAAGAAATACAGAATTCAAACAACCCAATATCAGACAAATAAATTGAAGTAGCTATAAATGAGCACCCAAGGGAGGGGGGACCTGAACCAGATGAATTTACCCGTGAATTCTATCAAACAGTCAAAGAACTAATTACAAAATTACATAAAATGATTCCTCTCAAATAAAGAAAAAGACAGAATTCTCACAAATTCCTTCTTTGGTATGAGTATTATCTTATTACCTAAGCCAGGTAAAGTCAAAACAAAGAATATTCCTAAAGAACACATAAAAAAAAAAGTTAGATAAAATTTTAGTTACAAGTCTATGATCACATATCACAAAGACTACAAATACTGCAAGTGTGCAGGGTCTATAACAGATATTCTGTATTGTTCAATGGGAAAATCATGAATCTTAAAAAATATGTTAATAACTAATTTTAGGAGGAGGAGCCAAAATGGAGGAGTATAAAGACACACATACGCTAGCTCTGAACCCACAGCCCATAAAATATCTGTAAAGAAGAACTCCCACCAAATTCTGGAGCAGCAGAAGACACAGAACAATGGAGTGGATGAGATTTCTGGTCCAGAGAGCCCTGAAAACCTGACACTAAAGTTCCATCACACCCCAGACCAGGAGCAGAGACCAGCCCTGCCTTGGCCTCGCAGCAACCAAGAGGAGCAGATCCGAAAGGGCTTCAGGGACAGAATCTCCAGCAGCAGTGCAGGTCCCTCCACCCACAGGTGACAAGGGTCAGTGAGAGGGTCTCTTTGCCTGATCAAGAGGGGAGTGGGGTGTCCCCACAACTCAGGACCCCTCGGGAGGCAGCAGCAGGGGCAGCGGCAGACAGGGTCTCCCCAAGCAGGCAGGAGCTTGCATTCATTGTTGAAGGTCTCTGCATAAACCCCCTGAGGGAACCGAGCCCCTCGTGGAGGCCCTGCCCCCAGCTGAGCACCTGAACTTAATCTCACAGTGAATAGCAGCCCCTCCCCCACCCAAAACCCTGAGGCTGGGAAGCAGCATTTGAATCTCAGACCCCAAGCACTGGCTGGGAGGATCTGGAGGTGTGGAGGGTGTGGAAAGAAAACTCAGAAGTCAAGTCACTGGCTGGGAAAATGCCCAGAAAAGGGAAAAAACAATAAGATTGTAGAAGGTTACTTTCTTGGTGAACAGATATCTCCTCCCTTCCTTTCTGATGAGGAAGAACAATGATTAACATCAGAGAAAGACACAGAAGTCAAGGCTTCTGTATCCCAGCCACTCAATGGGCTCAGGCCATGGAAGAGATCAAAAAGGATTTTGAAAATCAAGTTAGAGAAGTGGGGGAAAAACTGGGAAGAGAAATGAGAGAGATGAAAGAAAAGTATGAAAAGCAGGTCAACACCTTGCTAAAGGAGACCCAAAAAATGCTGAAGAAAATAACACCTTGAAAAATAGGCTAACTCAATTGGCAAAAGAGGTTCAAAATTCCAATGAGGAAAAGAATGCTTTAAAATGCAGAATTAGCCAAATGGAAAAAGGAGATTCAAAAGCTCACTGAAGAAAATAGTTCTTTCAGAATTAGAATGGAACAGATGGAAGCTAATGACTTTATGAGAAATCAAGAAATCACAAAACAAAATCAAAAGAATGAAAAAATGGAGGATAATGTGAAATATCTCATTGGAAAAAGAACTGACCTGGAAAACAGATCCAGGAGAGACAATTTAAAAATTATGGGCCTACCTGAAAGCCATGATCAAAAAAAGAGCCTAGACATCATCTTTAATGAAATTATCAAGGAAAACTGCCCTGAGATTCTAGAACCAGAGGGCAAAATAAGTATTCAAGGAACCCACCAATCACTGCCTGAAAGAGATCCAAAAAGAGAAACTCCTAGGAACATTGTGGCCAAATTCCAGAGCTCCCTGATCAAGAAGAAAATATTGCAAGCACCTAGAAAGAAACAATTCAAGTATTATCGAAATACAATCAGGATAACACAAGATCTAGCAGCTTCTACCTTAAGGGATCGAAGGGCATGGAATAAGATATTCCAGAAGTCAAAGGAACTAGGACTAAAACCAAGAATCACCTACCCCGCAAAACTGAGTATAATACTTCAGGGGAAAAAATGGTCTTTCAATTAAATTGGGGACTTTCAAGAATTCTTGATGAAAAGACCAGAGCTGAAAAGAAAATTTGACTTTCAAACACAAGAATGAAGAGAAGCATGAAAAGGTAAACAGTAAAGAGAAGTCATAAGGGACTTGTTAAAGTTTAGCTGTTTTCATACCTACATGGAAAGAAAATATTTGTAACTCTTGAAACTTTTCAGCATCTGGGTAGTGGGTGGAATTACACACACACACACACACACACACACACAGCACAGAGTGAATTGAATAGGATGGGATCATATCTTAAGAAAATGAAATTAATTGGTGAGAGAGAAATATATCTGGAGGAGAAAGGGAGAAATGGAGTGGGGCAAATTATCTCTCATAAAAGAGGCAAGAATAAGACTTTTTAGTAGAGGAAAAAAGAAGGGAGGTGAGAGAAAAACATGAAGTTTACTCTCTTCACATTCGACTAAAGGAAGGAATCAAATGCACACTCATCTTGGTATGAAAACCTATCTTACAATACAGGAAAGTGGGGGAGAAGGGGATAAGCAGGGTGGGGGAAGGATGGAAGGGAGGGCAATGGGAGGAGGGAGCAATTTGAAGTCAACATTCTTGGGGAGGGACAGGATCCAAAGAGATAATAAAAGCAATAGGGGGCAGGATAGGACGGAAGGAAATACAGTTAAGCTTACAGAACACGACTATTATGGAATCATTTGCAAAACTACACAGATATGGCCTATATTGAATTGCTTGCCTTCCAAAGGGAATGGGTGGGGAGGGAGGGATGAAGAGAAGCTGGAACTCAGAGTTTTAGGAACAACTGTCGAGTACTGTTCTTGCTACTAGGAAATAAGAAATGCAGGTAATGGGGTATAGAAAGTTACCTTGCCCTACAGGACAAAAGAGAAGATGGGGACAAGGGAACGGAGGGATGATAGAAGAGAGGGCAGATTGGTGATAGGGGCAATTAGAATGCTCGGTGTTTTGGGGTGGGGGGACGGTACAAATGGGGAGAAAATTTGGAACCCAAAATTTGGTGAAAATGAATGTTAAAAGTTAAATAAATTAATTAAAATAAAAAGAAAAGAAGAAAAAGAAAAATTAACTATTTTTAAAAATCATAATTATACTAATATTTGAGTGGATAAAAATTTTAAAAGGTAAAATAAGCAAGGTAGAAAAGAATAAATGAACTTTTACTTAATATGGTGAGTAGTATTTATTCAAAACTCAGACCAACTGTGAGTCCACAAGACTGAGGAGGAAGTATGCTGTCTATCAAGAGGTTCAAATAGAATACATACTAAGTATGCAGAATCAAACATTTTTGTTTTGGATATAAACATTGTAAAAATTTATTTTACCTGCCTAAGAATATTTTATGAGGGATTTCCTTATTTTTTCCAATGACAGAGTGGGATGGGAGAAAATGGATTTTTCCTGAATAAAAAGTAAAATTTAGTTTAAAAAGAGTAATTAGTTACTCAGAAATGAACAAAAATGTTTTGTAAAACTGTCTGAACTATGATCATTTTTTCAGTAATAGCAGAACAATAAACTCCACAAAGGATATCTTTAACAGTTTTATGAATTTAAACATAATGAAATATTTTTATGATGTAAAAATACGAATGTTTTACCTTTATCTCGTTGGTATTAGGTTTTTTTACCACCAGTAACTTTAGAATTTGAATTTAATGTTCAGTCCTTGCAGCAACCTCCATTTAACTTTTCTGAACTAATAGAAAGTTTAAAAATGTTTGATTAAAATAAGCCTAGGATTTGGGTGGCAATACGTAAGTTTTTCCCTTTTTTTTCATTTTTAGCAAATCCTGTACCCATTTTTAATTGCATACTGTGTATTATGCCAGGCAATAACCTTTTCCCTCTGGACTGTTTTCAACCTTTTTAATGCTTGCTATTAAACATGCTCATGTTGTTGCTGTTTAGTCATATCTAATTCTTTGTGAGCTGTTTGTGGTTTTCTTGGCATAGATACTAGAGTGGTTTTCCATTTCCTTCTCTAGCCCAAATTAAGGGAAAGATGGTTAAGTGACTTTCCCAGGGTCACATAGTTAGTATCTAAAGTTGATTTTGAACATAAGAAGATGAGTCTTCCTGCCTCCAGGTGCAGCACGTTAGAGGGGCAGAAATTAAAAACTAAAATGGATAATCAGTGAAAATTCCTGGAATCAGGAGACAGTGTTATGTTGAAGGAAAATCAAGGAGATCAGTGTTACTGTACCACCAAATATGTGGTGGGGAATAAAGTAAAATGACTGATCCATTGTGAAGCCAGTATCATCAAGAGAGATTTCAACTCAGGTCCTCCAACTTTAAAGCCTATGTTCTTTCTACTAGGCTTCATGGTTTTACTTTTCTGTGCTACCCAATTCAAGAAAACTTTCTTTGTAATGAAAATTTGAAAAAAAATCTATGTATCTATGTATCTCTCTATCCATCTATCTATCTCTCAGACAAAACCAACCAACAACAACAAAAAAAAAAAGGTCTGATAGTACAGACAATATTCAGCTACTGTAGTTCCCCATCTTTTAATTAATTAAGAAAGATTGATTTTGTCTACTCTCCTCTATTGTCGAAGTTGGTAAGAGTGATTTAGTAGTGCAGTGATGTGGAAAGAGTAACTGTAACTCTTAAGTGGTCCTTGAAGTCCCTTTCAACTTTAGATTTATTGCCCTACGTGGGAAATGAGTATTATGTATTTGTTAATATTTACCTCAGCATTTTAGGATTGGTAGTCTTTTGAAATCTATATGCTTCTTTCTTTGGTTTGGCTTTATTTGGCTTAAATATCAAGACCATACTTATCTCATGTATGGCAGAATTCGTTCCTTTCTACTTTTTCAAACAATTTATATAACTTTGTCATTTGAGTGTTTTAATAACATGTACGCATAAATCCATCTGGTCTTGAGCTTTCATTTTATTCATTCCACCGAACCTCCAATATTTGGTCTTTTAAATTCTCTTTTTCTTATTCTTTTCCTCCAGCATTTCATATTTTTTTGTTGTCCTCATTTTTTTAAGTTATTCATTTTATTGTCATATAATTTAGGAAAATAGTTTCTTGTAATTTCTGTTATTTCTTCTTCATTTGTTTTTAATTCTCCCCTCCTTTTTAACATTAGTGGTTTGGTCTACTTCTCTTTTTCTTTGTGCTAATTAAATGTTTATTGTTTTTGTTGTAACTCAGTTTTATTTATTAATTGAATAGCTTTTACATTTTGTTTATTATTTTTGCTTTTTCTCTTCTTTGCTTTTCACAATTTCTATTTTTGTGTTTATTTGGAGTATTTTTGTAGTTGTTTGGTTAGGTAGGTTCTTATTTTCCTAGTTTTCTTCTTTCTTTTGTTAATGAATATACTTAAGAGATATGAATTTTTTCCTATGTACAGCTCTAACTGCATTGCCAAGGTGTGATTTGTTGTTTAATTGCTAGCATTTTCTTCGGTGAAATCATTAATTGTTTCTATGATTTGTTGATCCTCTAATTCTTTAGGATATAGTTATTCTTCATGTGTGTTTTTTCAAGGGTCATTATTGTTTGCAATTTTATTTGATAGAGGTCAGTAAAAGATATGATTAATCCTTTTACTTTCTGCCTTTAGATGTTTTTATTATCTAGCGCATGTATGGTTAGGTTTTGGGAAATTACTTAACATCTATGAAATACACATTTTTTTTTGTATTTCTATTCAGTAATTCCCAAAGATATATCACCTGTGTCAAAGAAGGATATATTAAATTCCCATACACTAAAATGTCATTAACTTTTTGATTAGATTAACTTTTTTTAAAAGGCTAAATGCTATACCACTTAGTCCATTTACACCTGCCTCTATATTTAAAACATTTTAAAAATAGATATAGAGTTAGCTACATATGAATAGGAATATACATTTATATACATCTATATACTTCCATATGTATATATATACATATGTACCTATATATGTTCATATATATGTGTGCATGTCTATACACACATATATGTAACCAACATGATTTCATTGTCTATGGTGTCTTTTGATATAAAGTTGGTTGTAATATGTCTTTTTCTAAACATATCTATTTTTGTTGTATTGTCTTATTTTGTCATATATATATTATATATATACACATATATGTATATACATTTATATGCACACATATATGTAATCAAAATTAATTCTTTGTCTATGGTGCCTTTTGATGTAATGTTATTTCATGTCTTTTTTTAACCGTATATTTTGTATTGCATTCCCTGATAAAACAATTGCTTTTGCAAGTTTGTCTGAAATGTAATAAAGTTTGCTCCATCTCCACATTTTAATTATTTGTGAACCTTACATTTCAAATATATTTCCTATAAACAGCATATTCTGTGATTCTGCTTTCCAATTCATTCTTGTACCCTCATTCATTTTATGTATAAATTTATTCTGTTCATTTTCATAGTTAAGATAGATAACTCGCACTTCTCTCCATCATCATTTCATATTATTATCTTTCTTTTCCGCACCCTTCACCTTTAACAAAGATGGAGGTGACGAAAGAGAAGGAATGTGATTAACCATTATTGTTCAGTCATTTCAATTGCTTCTGATTAATTATATCAGATGGCATTGAGGTTTTCTGGCAAAGATACTGGACTGATTTGCCAGTTCCTTCTCCAGCTCATTTTGCAGATGAGGAAACTGAGGCAAACATGGTTGCATAACTTTCCCAGGGTCACACAGCAAGTAAGTGTCTGAGACTGGACTTGAACTCAAGTCTTCCTGACTCCAGTCCATCTACCTCCCCCTGGGATTAACAATACCGTTGTGTATTTGAAGTGCTCTTTCCAATTCCCCCACCCCTCTTTTCTGTACCAAATCCAGATTGATCTCTTTTTCTTAGACTTTCCCTCTTTTAAATACCCCTTTATGGTTCAGTTTCTAAAATGAAGTATGCTTGCTTGAGACTATTACCTTCTTAGTTCTACCCTCTGTCTTATGATTTGCTCTCTCACCCTGCTTCTTTTGCATTTCTCTCTCTCTCTCTCTCTCTCTCTCTCTCTCTCTCTCTCTCTCTCTCTCTCTCTCTTAGACACATTTATAATATAATATGATATCTGAAAGTTGTATTCACCCTTCATTTTTATATTTCAATTTTTCCTTAACATTCTAGATATTTTATTTCTCTAAAAAGTCTTTTTGTATAGTTCTGTAAACTCTCCCCCTTGTAGGTTGGTATAGCATTAAACATTAACTTAGGTTAAGGTAAATTAAAAAAAAAAAACATTTAATAGGTATGGTCACACCATGAGCGCAAAATATCCCTTGAGCTATTTAAATATTTTTTGAAGGCGTTTGTATCTATACGTGCTTTGAATGTTCCTCTGTAAACAGACTTATACATATTTTATGCATGTTGTATTTATTTGGAATGGGATTTACCTTTCTGCAATTCTCTCATGGATTTTGTTTTTGCTATATAAGAAATCTGTTGATTTTTGTGGGTTGGTTTTGAATCCTATGTTAACTGAATCTATTACTTGCCTCACTTTATTTTTTTTGTCCTCTAGGATTTTCTAAGTAACCCAGTAAATAAGGATATATTGTCTTTTCTTTGCTTTCTCTTATAGCTGACAGGGAAGTTTGCAGAAGAATTTATTTACATAAAGAGAGACTGAATAAAGTTCTCTCTCAGTTTCAGACACGAAGTGACCTCTGCCTGAACCCAGCCACTGGAATCTCTTTATCATTATGGCTTATATAAAATCCAAATGTTAAACCATTGGGTGACAAGACCAAATTGCTAAGTAGCCACTCACACAAGTTATTGAATTTTATATAACAGCAGAAAACTTCTATAGCTCAGTGTGGATTCTTAATGAGATAAACGTTAAAATGTTGGGAACTCTCTATATAGTTTGCTGTACACAAGTTCTACGAGGGGGCGCTCCTCTGTTAGAATAAATAAATGAATGCAAAAAGCATTTATCAAGTGTTTATGTATATTACATTATTCTAAGTTTTGAACATATGAATACAAAAGCAAAGACTGTAGTTTCCCTCAAGGAGCTTAACTTCCACTAAGGGAAATGACACAGAAATGGAAGTAATATCCAAGGAGAGGTGCTTTGGTCTGAAAAGTTAAGGAGATTGTAAGTAGACTCAAAAAGGAGTAGATTAACATCTTTCATCCAGTAATAACTTCAGAGTTAAACTTTTTAATTATGGATCCAGAAATTTAATAATAAGCGACATCAAGAAAGGATGTGTCATGGAAGACATAGGTAGAGATTAGGGGGTGAAATAAAATGTAGTTGGACCTTGTGGTGGATGTTTCCCTGGGCCGACAAAATAATTAATGAGGAAAATATGGCTGAAGAGTAAGAAGTTAAGATACCTAATTTCCCTTACTCAACCTTTCTATCTCTTTTTAATAAAAATTATTTTGCTAGTATATTGTGAATCTCATTGAAATGATTCTCTTGACAATCCTTCTTCATAGCTCCTCTGTGGTTTACATCTTTTTCCCCCCTTTAACTTCTTTCTCTTGTGTTATTGATGTTGGTAGCATGTCTAGGCTTGATACCAAATGATTGTGGAAGAAAGGGGCATCTTTGATTTTTATAAGGTATGAGTATTGCCATTTCATATTGACCAATTTAGTGATTCAGGTCTACTGAACAGATTGTTTTTTGCCTCTGAAAGAAATGAAAAATTGAAGGAGGAGGCAAGAAAAAAAGCCAAATTCAGTTTTGGACATGTTGAATTTTATATATTGGGGGCATTCAAGTGTATGTGTTTGAAAAAGCAATGCTGCTTATGACTGATTAAGATCAATAAACCTATGTGTGTGATGGCTTTGTGGGCATGGGTCCTATACTCAGAGCTAATTTCATCTGTGTTATCCTGGTGACACACCTCCAAGTATAGCTATACAGTATTTTGTTTTTGAGCATTCAACATCAATTACAAAATGTTGCTTAGGTTTGCACATCTATAAATGATTTTATATGCCTTGAGCTACTACAGACTGCCAAGTGAAATCAATATTTTTTTTGTTTTCTATGAATGTGATTAAATTATAACAAGATGAGGGAGAGAGAAAGCAATACAGAATTAACTACACATTAGATCCTCAAAAACGCATTCAGATGGTACAAGGCACTGTTTCTCTTTGACATAATGACCACTTGCAGTGAGTAAAGGTGGCAACATAATAATTTCAAACTGAAATTCAGAAAAATGTACCTACAAAGTAGATGTTCAAACTGGATGTTCCACTGGTCAACATTTTTCCATAAATAAATATGAAGTTAACCATAGTGGGATGAAGAAGACCAAAAGGCATCACATAGACCACATAGTAAGTGGCAAAATATGACCAAACCATAAAATTTTAGCATTGGAATGGATTTCTGAAATCCAGCATCCATTTAATTCAACCTATACCCTAAAATAATACCAGTTACATCCACCATATTCTCTAAAGTAATACCCATTACCACAAACAGACAAATAAAAACAAGTCTCTGCCTGAAAGCTCCCAGCAAGGGGGACCCCACCATTTCCCCTGTAGCTCATTCCACTTTTGAAGAGTATAGTTTTTAAAGACATTGTTTCTTTATTTCTGAGATTCGAGCCTTAAATTGTCTTTGGGACATTCACCTATCACTCTTGGTTCTGTTTTCTATGGGGGAAAAAGAATAAATTTAATCCTGCTTCCACCTGAATTTTCTTCCAATACTAAAGAGGGCTATCATTTCCCCACACAAATTGTGTCTTCTTTCATCTGAACTTCTCTAGTTCCTTGAGTTTAGCCTTAAATGATATGGATTTAATGTTCTTTCTCTTTCTTGCTTCCTTTCTCTAGATATTCTGCTATTACGAATCCCATTCATAAAATGTGGCCTTGAGAACTGAAGACAATATTTCAAATGTAATCCAATTAGACCAGTTTAGAGGCTAGCTCACTTCTTTATTCCAAGAAGTTCTGCTTCTTTTGACCCAAGTCAAGATTTCATTTAATTTTTTGGCCACCGCAGAACATTGTTTAATCATGTTGATCTTATAGTCCACTGAAATAATTCCCACATAATTTTCAGATAAACAATTGTCTTTTCATTTCTTCTTTATCCTGTAATGTATCTCAAGTTAATTTTTTTGAATCTGTGTCTAAGTCTCCGAGAACTGTAGACCAAAGAGCTTGACTCTGATTCTTGAGAAAATTCTAAAATGAATCATTTAAGAAGTGCTTAGTAAACACTTTGAAAAAGAAGCTTTAAGTACACAGAGCCAGGATGGCTTGATCAAGAGTAAATAAGTATTACTTTATTTCCCTTTTGACACGCTTGTTAAAATAGTAGATTAAAGAAATATTGTAGCTACAATTTGTCTAGGTTTTTTTTTTTAAATCAGAAAGCAAGCAAGATCCACCATCACTGGGGATGCTTTCCCCCCACACCCTAGCATAAAAGACTGGGAGTTTGATCTTTGGTTTTCCTCTTTTTTCGAAGGAGAAAAAAATGGTTCACAATGGTTTCTTGCATAAAGGTGAGAAATGCTATCTTTTGCCATTAGTGTAAAGTCAAAATACCTTTTAAAAATCACTACAATGTAAATAACTTCCATTATGTAATTATGAGTTTTACACACAAGAACACTGAACTAGATGTTGTGGAATAAAATATTTGCAGAGTAGAATGGAAAATAATAAAATTTGTGCTTTCAATGTGGAACACATCTACTTTCTTGGAATCAGTGTGGGAGACTTATGTTTGACTCATTGTAGTGGGAAAAATAATTCTCTGAGTTATTATTTGAATAAAGAGATAACTATGTGACTAATAGATGAAAAATTGTTTATAAAATCTAGATGTCATTTTATCCATTGGTGTTAGTGATTCAATTTTCAATAAGATTACTCAGTCCATCAGGGTATTTCCAAAGAATATTTCTGACACTCAACAATCAGGCTACTGTCTACAAAGGATTTTTTAAATCAAAATCCTTAACATCTGTTTAAAAAAAAAGAGGAAAAGAATAAAAGAAAAACATGCACAAACACAGAAAACTGTTTGCACACTTGTTGTCAGAAGACTTAAATTCACTATACAATTCTAACGTTCTCCATTCCCCTAGATAAATAATACGACTGCATAAACTATAAACAGATCTGGAAGTGAGGCTTAAGAAGCTATATAAAACAAGTCTAACTTGATAATCTATATTATCATGTCAGTTATAGGAAAATGAGCTGAGAATTTCAGTAACAAATTTGTCCTTAAGCAGTAATGGTAAAAAAAAACGTTTTCATTTTCATTTTTCATTAACTTTTTTTAATTTGAAGGATCATCATTAATATAATGTTCTGTATATCATTAAATTCTATCTATTGTAAATATTGCCTTTGTATTATGAAAAAGTGGAGTAATTATAATCTGCATAGGAGGCCATTTTCACTCACAGGGGAAATCATTCAGAGATTCTCACAAATAACAAAATCCATTAATATTGTACAGGAAGAAATTCTCAAATAAAAAAAGTTAAAAACCTTTTCTGCCTTTGAGCCATGTATTATTAGCTTACTGACTGCTTAAGATTTTGGCTACATACATTAGTTCCATACAGAGAGAATATTCAAGTACAAACTGGAAAACCATGTCTCAGAAGGATTTCTCATAATCCTAGTAATTAACATATTTAATCTTTTGATTATGCATCAGTTCTCTAGAAAATTTATATAATCATATTATACTTTATACTTTGACTTTATTGCTACATGTGAAATTCAATTTATGCAATATATATGTTCCTAAAAATCTATATGTAAGTAGGATTTTCACAAATTGAGTTGTCTTATAAATTATCTCATGGGAGCTGTCAGTAATTTGTCACTTTTTCCATCTTGAAAATTTCTTGGATATCGGTTCTGTTATCTAGAAGAGTTGTGAATTTCTGTCATCCCCCCGAATTTTCTAAGATGTTATTAATGTCAAGATACTTTGGTCAAATCATTGACAAAAAATGTCTAAGTGGCTTGAAATTTCAAATCAGTGTAGACTCCAATTACTGATCCATACCTAATGAGATTCAGTTTCTGTCTCTTTTCTTTAACACAATATGAACTATTGAAGACTGTTTCTCAGTATGTAAGCTCTGTGAATACAAATCCCCATGACACTCGTGTATATTGGACTTTAAAGTTCCACCTTGTCCTACCCACTTGCATGGTAAGCTTTGTCTTAGACAATACGTCCGAGTTTATGACATAGAAAATACCAGATTCCAATTCTTGGGACACCTGGAACCTGCATGTTCCCCTCCCAATGTGAATTGTTCATCACTTGATTATGATTTCCCATCCACTCTAGTTTCTGCACCTGAAAATTCCTGGCTTGTCTTGCTTCACTCATCATGAATTACTAACACTGGATTCTTATAATAAATTATTTTTGTAAAAGAAGATATAATGTTTTGATTTTGTAAACCTGAATTTTCTTATATTAGGTATATTTAAAGTAGTGTTCAAATGTTATCTAATGAGAACCTCTGAGATATGAAAGTATCTATAGTTTTCACCCCCCCCCGATTTTGTGATAAAAACCATTAGAAATTCAGAATGCTTACCAAAGCATATTGACACTTAAAGAATTGGCACAATGACAATTGATCCAATGAAAAAAAAATGTTGGGTTTGTTCCTATGAAATGAATTGCCAATAGGATTAAAACAATTGTCATAAAGCTTAAGTATTAATTATTTTTAAGTTCATATTCATATGTAACACACGACCCACTGAGTCAACAGGGCTTGCGAGAACTTCTTTTTTTTTTTCCACTAAGAGGCTCTGATTCTGAGTTCAAGTGGTACCAAATTCAGTTCTAGAATAGGCTGTCCTCTACAGAAAGGGATTAGGCTCTTATTTCCCCCCTCTTCTCATTCTCCAGCTCTTCAAGTCTCAGCTCTAGATGCTTTGGGAAAATCACTTAAAGCTAAGGTATAACTCATATCTAGGGTGCCCCTAACAGAAAGTAGAAAGAAATTCAACGTGTCATGTTATTGGGCAACTTTTTGTTGACACACACACACACACACACACATATATAATTCTTAAAACACAAAAATCTCCTAAGTACTTATTGATAAAAGACTTAAGGTGTGATACAGTAATAAGTCACAATTCTGAAGTTAAAGCATGGAGAACTAAATGGAACTGTTGAGTAGGTACTTCACTTTTATGCTGGATCTGTACCATATCAATGACTTCCTCAAGGTTTATGTCTTCTGTTCAAGCAGTCCATGGAGTGGGTTCATCTTCCTATTGGCGAATATTTCCAAGAAGCTTTGCATTTGTTATGAAACTCCTTCTGTAGTATAACAGCCATCCACTAAGAAATAGAAACTTCCAAAATCCTGAATTCATATCACCTCATTGCTTTTCAATCATCTAAATCCACAGAAGGGAGAACAAAAGAGACCACTGGAACCTGAGGCCCAGATCAGACTCAACTAGGCAGGACATTATATGCACTGCTGCCATAAATTCCAAGGGAAGAAGAAAGCCCCGAGAGTTAGTTCACACTTCTTCTGAGACTGTGGCAAAAACATTCTTTAAGGCTCATAAGACTGCTTTCACCAGCCATGGTGACTCAGAGCTACCAAATATTCTGATCATGTTCAATCTTGCTTCAATCATTTTGACCTATTTTGAAATATTGTAATTATAAACTGTAATAGAAACATTAATCAAGTCTTATGACATCCAAAATGTTATTGTTCTGAAATGTAAAAGTACCACATTCTTTAGACATTTTTCTCCCAGAAGAATCTGAACTTTAATGGTGACAATTTATCCTGCTTTAGGGAACAATATCTTGTAGTTGACAAATATGTCATGTTGTCTTAATTAGTTTTTAAAATTTGAGGAGATATCTAGAGGTCATGGAAAAGTGCCAACTTGCACAAATATATCAATAGATAAACCTACCACTATCTTTATGTTACATATGAAAACATTTTTCTTTTTTTATCTTTATTTATTTAATTTGCTTCTAACAAAATTCCTTTTGAATGCTAGTACTTGAAATGTCTTCTTATAGATCTATTACATCCCCTTCTATGTCACTGACATTTTGCTAGCCATTATTTATATTTTATGCATTCAGATGATGTGGATTTATTCACATCCTTATTAGTATTGATGTCTGGGCCATTTTTCACTGGATAAATAATCCCCAAAGACATTAACTTTGACTTCCACATGGTCAGAGAAGGTTCTAAAACCTCTACTGACATGAGAATTTTACAGCTTTTATTTTGCATCTGAAAAAATAAAAAAAAAAAACTCACAATATAATAATCATAATTATATTGGAAATGACACACACTATATAAAATATATATCATTTTTAATCTAACTTCAAATATTTTTGCTCAGAAAAGCAGAATATGTGATTCACTTAATCACTAAGAGCCCCTTTAATTTCTTGGAAAATCTAGCCCAAGGCTCAGAAACCTCTGTTGTACTAGTTACTATTTATTTTACCTTATTTTCTAACAAATCTTGTAGGACAGGCAGGAGAGGTTACGTAAACAAGGCACTCCTAAAGAAAGCTAATAGAAAGTGTAGGTTTGAAGATTAGGGATCTGGGGCATGAGGTAGGAATTTCAGAAGGGCAATTAAAAAAGACTTGATAGGGAAATTCCTCTTTTGCAAAATTTTACTTTGAATTGATTTTGGCTATGCCACACAAGATTATTTTGCTTGTCACTTTTAGCTTCACCGTTTTCTTCTAGACTTAGGGCTAGCTAGATACTTAGTGCCGAAACACTTAGAACTGCAAAAATCCCCAAAGAAATAAACAACAATAACAAAAAAGAACCCTAACAAAACACCCTCGGCGATCATCTAGCTCAGTTTTGTCATGGTAAATATAAGGAAATAAAAACCCAGAATGGTTAAATGATTTTCACAGGTCATGCAGCAATTAATTAGTAGAAGTGGGACAATACCTCCAGTGTCCTGATTACCACACCAGTACTTTCCCCACTGCATCTCATTCCTCTTGAATAATAATGCCATTATTTTTGCCCACATCTACTTCTCAAACCTCACCAAGGGATTCTGAAGTAACAGGTTAATTTTTCTCATGTTTAAATCAGTCACAGTAATTCCACTTTTAAGTTAACACAGACCTACATAGAAAATTGTTTCTGGATTTTACTCTTGAGACATTTTCAATGCATTGTAAGCCTACAGTTTTACCTCAACTCAACTTTAGCTAACATGCAAATTAAAATCTTCCCATCAGCCTTCATTTTATTTTCGTAGACAGAAAGAAGAGCTGGAAGAACATACAGTCCAACTCTCTTGATTTGCAAAAGAGGAAATTTATATCTAGAGTTATGAATTAGTTGGCCAAATTCATGCTGCTGGTTTGTGGCAATACTCACCATTCCCTGGATACATGTTTTTCTTTCCTGCCACTAGGTCTAAATTTCCTGTTTCCTCTGTCATTTGCCGAGTTCTGTCTATCGAAATCCTACCTATCTTCCAGTAATTGGTTTCTCTACCCTCTCTATGCCCATATGCTATTCTTTCCTTCCCCTTTCTTTATTGGAAGGTGCTACTATCTCATCTGAATGTTTCTGTTACTTTATATTACTTTCTCAAGTTGCTATGTACTCTAATTATTTGTGTATGTGTCTTTCCTGTCCTACCAGATTGGTAAACTCTTTAAGGCCAATGACTATATTTTATTTATCATTGTACTCTGCACAGCTGGTGCCTTCCCTCTGCTGATTATTTCTAATTTATTCTGCATGTAGCTTGATTGTACATAGTTGTTTGCATATTGTCTCTTGCATTAGAAGGAAGGAAAAAACCAATTACTAAGTACTAGGCTAAGCACTTCATAAATATGATCTTCTTTGATCTTACCAGCAGCCTTTGGAAATGGGTGCTAATATCATTCTCATTTTGCAGTCAAGGAAACTGAGACAAAAATAAGTTAAGTGACTAAAATGCTATTAAATGTCTGAAGCCAAATTTGAAATCAAGTCTTCCAGACTCTAATCACAGGCCATTTGACTGAGAGCTCCTTGAGAGCAGGCAGTGTCTTTTACTTTCCTTATATTCCCAGCCCTTAGCACAATGCCTGGTTTATAGTAAGTGCTTGATAAATGTTTATTGACTGACTTCCTTGCACATTGTAACTATTAAGGATATTTTAAATGCATAAATTACAATATATGATATAGATATAGATATAGACAGACAGAGAGAGATAATGCATGTTAGACTACTATATATATATACATGCATGTATGTGTATATATGTACATATGTATACTTTTTTTTACATATATTTGAAAGAATATTGGCTTTGAAAGTGTTCAAGCTATTGATCATCTATTATCTGTGTGATCATAACCAGCACAATTCCTTTCATTTTTTTCTTATCTATTAAATGGGGAAAGGAGTAGTATCAAATAATCTATAAACTTTCCTCTAGCCCTAGATACCATGCTATCAATATTATGAATTTCTTTGCTCATAAATTTACTCTTTAGGTCCTGTGACCATCTGGATCCAGGTAACATCTAGTAGAAAGACAACTCAGGTAAAAGATTATTTCTTGATTAGAAGAGTTCTTCTCATCCTACTGTATCCTGATTTCCTTGATGATATCTCTTTGCAATTTCTCACTGCAATTCTATGATGGACCACATCTTGCCAGTTTTAAAAGTGACTGAATGACTAGGAATAGATGAGTCCATTGTATTTATTGTTTGTTAATTGTGAAAAACTTTCTTTTTTTCCCACAAAGGAAGTCAAATGTGGATGTTAGACTACATATTAGGACTGGAAACTTTTTGCACTATAGTCATTTTGTGATGATGGATTCTGCATCCTGTCCAAAAAAGCCCAAGGGGCATATACCTTTCTGCTCAATGTACCTCAATGAACTGGAGTTGCGTTTTACAGTCCAGCATGCCAAATGCTACTTTTGCTTTACTCCTATGGCACTTATCTTTCCATCACTACAGCCAACTAAAATTTTTTATGACTTCTGTGTCTCATCCCTGAGTTTTGTAAATTCAGCTCTCCTTGTAACCATATTACTCTGTCTGACCTCTGCCTGAATGTCATGTAGCTATAAATTATGAGTTGCTGACTAATTAAAAATTTGCCTACCCCTGAGTTCTGGTGGAGTGCTAACCCTATGATATCCTGTCTAAGATGGGCTTCATGTGTTCACGGATTTCAAATACAGCTTGCTTGTTACCCCTAACAGAAAATGAATAGATTTAATTTTCTTGCACTAACACAGTTGACACTCGATATTACACAATGCAAATCCCTTCACAAGTAAGTGATTGCTCATTTCATGTAGGTGTGTTGAGTCTTCACAGTGTATTAATTGTGCTGTTCTCAGAATGATTTGAAATTGTGTCAGTGAAATACATAGCAATGACATGAAGTTTAATCTAGCCATTTACAATAGAAAAGTAGAAAGATGAAAAACAAAATTGCTCAAAATGAAATGGAGTTGGATAAGAAAGCATCCAATTAATCATTAGTTTGGACATCACAGAGAGATGCTATAGATAATCAGTGGATTGAGCCCAAAATTGAGACATTACAGACAGATATTATTTGGGAAATTGCAGGGTGTTTTCAATGATTCCAGTTTCCTTACTGTCATGGAAATCCATCTCTTTAATATTGTGAATCTTTCAATGAATGATACTGTATGGTAGAAAGACATGTGACTCTGAGGTCAACTATTTTAACGTTTACCTTAACCTGCACAAAATCACCTTTGTAACATAATGAACAACTGCTCAAACATTCTCTCCTTGAAAATCTCCAGGGTGGAGAACTCATTAACTGCTTAATTCATTCCTCTCTTGGATAACTATAAATTTTAGGAAGTTCTGACATCTTTTAACTTCACTCTCTTTGCTTCTACTTCATTATTTTAGGAAATATTCCACCTTGTCAATATTCTTCCTAAAATATGATTGTCAGAATGAAAATAATAATCAATATATATTTTGAACAAAACAGAACAGTAACCCTCTTAATTTGGATAATGTCTCATCATTCTTGGATCCCTGATTTAATAGATATCCTCCAATGATCAATAGCAAAATTCACCCATGCCTGCTTATCCTTTGTGACTCATTCATATGAACCCACAAGTTCCTCATAGGTGGTCTGTCAAACATTCTGAATAGATTTTTCCTTTCTGTATCTTTACCCAACAGCGTCATGGCACTAATGAAAGACTTTATTCATCTGGCATTACTTGTTTTTGTCATATGACTAAAACACAGTTATATCTATATAATAGCTGTGTGCATGTGACATACTATATCAATTGTATATTTCTTATATAATTAATTTCTATCTTTTCTCTTATTTTTAGAAGTCCACACTGGTAAGTTTCACTTAAAGTGAATCCTATTTTATGATTTCACAAATAATGGAAACATGTCTATTTTCAGATAATGAAACTCCATTACCAAAAGAGTGAAGATTAGGTTTCCGAGGAACATAGAAAAACTTGAGGGTTAAAGAGTCAAGGAACTAGTCTTTTATCCATACTTTAATTAATCAGTAAGTATTTATTAAGTGCCTACTATATTCTAAGAACTGGGCCAAGTGTACACTTCTACTCTCTTCAGAATAAATAGAAAACTTTTTAGTGGCTTAGGGCAATAAAAAAGTGGATTTCACAAGTGAGAAAAGAGCACTTCTATTTTGGGCTGTATTGAGGGAAGGAGAGTGTCCAGGATGTATGTAGGAAATGACATTTGTACTATACTATTCCATGTTTACAGCATAACTGGAATTGTGTTTTCTTATCTGTTTGGCATATTCTAATGAGGATATTCTTTGACTGGAGACACTATAGAAGAGGGAATCTAAAATGTGCGTTGAGATCATTTAGCATGACTATTCACTCAAGGATCTGTGGATGTATATCCTACAGGAGAGAAAGCTTAAGGATGACATGAAAGCTGTCCCTATTGATGAAATTTTTCTTTTTCCTGGTCTTATAAAACCAGAAAAGTTTTAAGCATGAGACTTGTAACAGACTGTATTATTCAAAGTTGAACCTAATCAAGCTTGGAGTACATTGGTAAGTTTCAAGAGACTCATCCAAGCTAGGAGTCACATAGAAAAATTTGGAGAGACAAATTTATTTATTTTATTTATATTTTAATTTATTTATTTTTGCAAATTTTTTTTTCACCAAATGAAACATAGGGTAATGCTTTTTTTTTATAGTAACTTTTTTTTTAATTTTAGATAAATACTAGAACTTAAATACATAATATGAAAATAAAAAGAAACATTATGAACTCAAATATAAAATAAGAAAAAATGTTATGTGCACAGCAGAACATAAGAGAGGATTAAGAATATATACCAATAACTTATTTCAAGAAAGCCTATATATATAATGCTGTGTATTATGTTGAAAGCTCTCCATCTTTTCTTTGTTACTTTGTAGGTTTGCTTTTGCTTTCTGCTAGATACTTTTTACTTTCTTCTTTTCCCCCCCTTTCTCCTCCCCTACTCACAACCTTAAGAGACACACACACACATATAGATAGGCATATATTCACATGCATACACACATAAACATATACTTTCCCTAAGAGAGTCTACTGCCACTCTTATTTTTATGTTTGTGCATATCTCTTTTTCCCTTTGTCTCCTAACACTACTGCTTTACTTTTACCTATTACCTTGCCCTCTTATTACTGAACCTACTCCACCAATCCTTCCTTTGTCCTCCCATTCCTCTAAATCTAAATACCTTTTGGTTCATCCCTTTGACCTATTCTGTCCCCCTCCCCTCTTAAGTTCCTTCCCTTATTCTCCTGTTCCCTTCAATGTAAACCTTTTGACCTATTCCCTCACCCACCCCTCTAAAAATCCTTCCTTTAACCACTTCATCCTCCCAGTCCCCTTAGAGTTTTACTTCCTTTGAAATTTAGAAGATTTTTATATTGTTCTAGATATATATGTTTCTTTCCCTCTTAAACCCATTCCTGGTGAAAGTAGGTTTACATCACTTACAGCTCCCCCAGCCCCATCTAATGACTCTCTATTGGCTCTTCCTTTTGCACGTCATTAGAATAAGATAATTAATTTTTTAGCTGTTCTTGAACAGTTTTACTTTTAAAAGTCATATCATACTCAAGTCTACTCCAATCTTTGTGATAAGCTACTTAATTACTAGTAATTATCTTAGACATAAGTTTCATGTTTTCCATATGTAAAAGGTAAACATTCTGTCCTTATTTAGTCCCTTGCAATTGGTCATTGAAAGGTACCTTATATTTCTCTTGGCTCTTGTATGTCAAATCTTCTTTAGAGTTCATTTTTTTAACAGAGTCCTTTAAGTCTAGCGGTTTATCAAATGTCCATTTTTTTTCATTTAGAAACATGCTTAACTTTGCAGCATGTGATATTTTTAGCCAGAGGCTCAGGTTTTCACCTTTCAAAACACAGTGTTCTAAGACGTGACCTTTTAGTTTCACTAATGTAGATCTTAAGTGATTCTAATTGTGGTACCATAATATGTAAATTACTTTCTTTTCTTGCTGTTCATAATATTTTGTCTTTGATTTGGGGGGTCTCAGAATTTAACTATAATATTCCTGTGAATTTTCTTTGTATGATCTTTTTCAGGTTGATTTTTTTTTTCTATTTCTACTTTCCCCTCTTGTTCTAATACTTCACCACAATTTTCTTTAATTATTTCTTCTATTATTGTATCAATATTCTTTTTTTATCAGAACTTTCAGATAATCCAATTATTCTTATGTTTTCTCTTTTTATCTATTGTCTACTCGGTTGTTTTTCTTATGAGATGTTTCACATTCTCTTCTATTTTTTCAATCTTTATTTTTTTAAAATTTCTTCATCTCTTGTAACTTCACTGTCTTCCCCTTGACGAATTCTAATTTTCAAGGAGTCATTATTTTCCTTTTAAGATACTGGATCTCCTTTTCTAATCTTTTGACTTTCTTGTTGTAATCTTGGTTTTCTTGTATTACTCTTGTTTTTCCTTTGAATTTTCTCTCAATTTTCTCATTTGATTTTTATGTTCTTTTTAAAGTTGTCTAATCAACTTCAAGAAGCCAAGACGGTGGGACAAACTGTGTCTGCTTTCTTCCTCCCCTTGTTGACCTTGAAAAACCCAGAGAATATTTCCCCAGGAGTATGCCAGGCCTAGAGGCCTGAGGGCTACCCGAGTCTTCTTACCTTACCTCTCGCAGGTCTTTGGCTGGCCAAACTGGATAGTCGTATGAGAGAAGAGACCTCCCAGAGTCGAAGAAGGGTTAAGCTTTTATTCATGTTTCTGGTTACAAGTGCAGGGGAATTCTTCCTTAGGAGGGAGCGAGGAATCTCCCAAGGAGGCAAAGATCTTACAATAAGAGATTGGAAGCAGAAGTGTGAGTGGGGAGAGAGGGGGAGGGGAGAGCGGAGAGAGGGAAAGGGAGGAGAGGCCTTCTGTCAGTCAGGGCCCCTCCAGAGCTAAGAGCGCTTTCAGGCTTTCCTGATCCTAATTAAGCTCTCCAGCCACATAGTTTGCACCTGAATACCGTGCCTGTTAGATAACAATAGGTGTGCCCAGATCCGGGACAATCTCGAGGGCGGGGAGAGCTCTCTCCCATCACGTTTCTCACGGGAAGAGGCGGAAATACACGAGATAGCTCGGTTCACCTCGATTCCCAGCCGTTTCCTGGGGGGCCTCGTGAGAACTCTAAGATTTGGAAGTTCCCACCTTTACCCGCCTGAGACTGTCCACATGGAATTGAGCTTCCATCCCCAGCATCTCCCCTTTTTTGTTTTGGGCTGAGCGCACATGGCTCTAGAGCAAATAGCTGCTGGAGACTGAGTGGGTCAGGAAGGCCTTTAGCATATGAGTACCCCACAACAAGAACTTCATTTACATAGATATCTGCAGCTAGCACAACTGACAAAGAGAGGCATCAAATAAAACAAAGATGAAGCTAAATGGCTGAGTTACAACAAGAGAAAGGGCAATCACTAATTCCAAAGCATATTCTAAGAGAAGCAGCTAGTGCTGGCGCCTTACACATCACCACCCCCTCAGTCATGCAAATGGATCTCAACGGCCAAGCCTGAATGGCCAAGCCTGTGGTATTCAGGCGAAAAGTTGGTCATCTCCCGAAAAGTTGGTCACCCCCTCCCCCCCCCCCCCCCCGAGTGTCCTGGGTTTGTGATATCAAAGTCCTCCTTCAGCCGCTGAAAGGAGATGCCTAGATGGAGTGGGCAGCAATGTCAGTGGTTGGGATGAGTGCTGCTTCCTCTCTGGGCAGCAAGGTTAAAGCTGTCAGCAGCAGACTCAGGTGGTTCATGATTCTTCTCCGGGGTCTCCGGGGTCTCTGGGCTCGTCGCCTCCTGCGTCTCCATCGTTTCCGACACTGGTTTCCACCTATGGATCCTTCTAATGGGAATCCATGCATTAACTTTTCCTGTGGAGACACAAACATACCCTGGACCCCATATTAGTATCTTATACAGACCTTTCCATTTCCCTGAGGCCATATCCTTTACCATGGCTCATGTGTCCTTATTTCCAGCCTGGGTATTACTTTCCTTGCGGGGTTGTTGTGGAATAGTCACAAATTGTCTCATAGCTGGAGTAGTATGTGAATTTTTTGAGACAGCTGTATCAAGCTCTGATTGTGTTAGGCGAACTCTTCCCCTTTTTTGTTTAGCGAGGATCGCCTTTAAGGTGAAGTTGATAAGAATGCATACTGGCTGGTTACTTTGGTTTAGCTGCTGCCAGGTGCTCACAAATGCTTGATTAACATCTGTAAGGAACCTGAATTTTCCGGATTTTTTCTTTATAACAAACACAGGAGCATTCCAGGGTGACTGTGATAGTTCTATATTTCCTTTTTCTAATTGCTCCTTAACCAATAGTTGTAGCGCCTGGAGTTTTTCTGGAGTCAGGGGCCATTGCTCCACCCAAATCGGGGTGTCTGACTTCCAATTCAAGGGTGGGGACTCCAGTGCAACTGCAATGGCCCTTACTAAAAATTTGATAGCCTCATCCCCAGGCGGCTCATGATGTCTCTGCCCCAGATGTTAAAACTAAGTCCTGGAATCACCAACGGCCATACGGTCCCTTGGCGATCCTCTGCCTCCCACTTTATTGGGTGCATTGTCTCTAAGGTATTTTGACACCCTCCTATTCCCCACACTGGTCTCTGGCTTTCTTTGAGCTTCCAGTGCCGGGGTACTGAGCGACCGCTAAGGCAGGTCCTATCCACTCCAGTATCAAGGAGGCCAGTCATGGGAATTCCATTGAGCCAGATTGTACACTCAGGTCTATTCTGTCCTATTTCCTTTAGTAACTGGATTTGAACTGAGTGCTTTAAGGGAAGGGCAATAGCTATGGGAAGCTGATTGTCTATATGAGCTGGCTCGGCTACCACATTGGAGCATGGATGTGCTGTGGTGCCAGTGGGATAAACTCCTGTATATATAACTACGGGTGCATGAGAGAGGTTCTGTAATATCAGGGATTCCTCCTGTATGGGGTCTCTCAGGGGAATCATAGTAAACTGATGAGCTGCAAGCTGGCACTTCTCTAAGCTGTAAAGGTGTTGCATTCCTTCCTCTGGCCCCATAATCTCCTGTATTCTCCCTCCAAGGGGCCGTCCTGATTCTCTTCCAAAGGGTACACTTTCGGGGCTCTTGAGGGGCCCCTCACCCCATTTCCAGACTTCCTACATTGTCTAGCTAGGTGACCTGGCTTTCCACATGAAAAACAAGGGTCCTGGCCCCTCCCTGTACTTATTTCTTTCCTACACTCTTTTTTAAGGTGTCCCGGTTTTTCGCAGTTAAAACATTTTTTCTCCAAAGAGATATTACTTAAGGCGGCGGCAAGGTACTCCCCTTGCACCTGTGCCAAGTATACCTGACATCCTATCCTGTCACATCTTTGTATCATTTCTTCAACAGATGCATTCTTTGGCAGTCCCAGCATTGCCTTTTTGCAGTCATGATTACAATTCTGTCGCAGCAATGTCTTTAACACTATCTCTGTCCCTTGATTCTCCTCTCCCATGTCTCGACCCACTGCCTCCTGAAGCCTGGCCACAAAATTAGTAAATGGCTCAGTCTTTCCTTGCGTAATCCTAGTCATGGGAAACTCTCTCTCTTTCTTAGAGGCTATAACCTTCCAGGCGGCAATAGCCATTCCGGCAATCAAGACATAATCGGTGGCCGAGTACTGTAATTGATTTCCTGTAGCCTCAAACTGCCTGTTCCTGTATATCGCTGATAAGCCTGGGGGGCCTGAGCCCCCAGCCCACTGGTAGTGCTCTTTACCCTCTGAGAAAATTCTGATACCCAAATCACATTCTGCCCAGGGGTAAGGCAGGCTCTAACTAAGCTCTTCCAGTCATTAGGAGTCAGAACGAACTGACCACTAAGAGTCTCAAGCATGGCTATGACAAAGGGTGAATTAGAGCCGTGCTTGGTACAAGCCTCTTTGAGAGTCGCTACTCTCTTACACTCTATGGGTATGTGGCTCCTCTGAACCCCACCAGAGACACTGGGGTCCGCTATTTCTAGCACAGGGAATGTCCCTACGTCTTCTCCATTCTCTATAGCCTTTCGTATTCCCTTTTCCAAACTGGACTGTGGCCCTAGACTGTCTGACCGATGGAGCATGCTATAAGGAGGCGCAGAGGGAAGACATGGCGTATGCTCCCCTGCTTTGCCTTTCCCATCAGCTAGATGGAGCTCCGAATCAATTTTTTCTCTACACTCCTTAACTTTCTGCTTGCCAGGGTTCTCCCCTCCCCTCTCTCCACTTTCACTCTCATTCCAATCCCGCCCTGGTCTCACCGGCCCTTCCAAAATACTTTTAATCACACCGAATATCAGGAAATCTAAATCCTCCAGCTCCTGGGGTATTGTTGTTCATAAGCGGTCATTTGTTCTCCGACCGCTCCCCATCTTTCTCTTGATATTCCGGTCTGCTCGATCCAAGGAGAAACCTTCCAAATCCTTTTACAAAATTCTCAGAGGTTGTTTAACTCTATAGTGACCCCTGCCTCCCTGCATTCCCTATAAAGTATCTCAGCCCAGACCTCCTGTTCCTCTGGCTTTATTACTGGCAATTGATTCCCCATCCCTGCCCTTTTCCCATGGGTGTGTGTAGCTACTCACTCTTTCTCTCCTTCCGAATCTAGTATTCGGGACTCGTGTCTTTCACAGCCCCTTCCAGGTGTTCCCAAAGCACCCAGGATATCTGCGCTCCTGTCCCTGTTTGGAGACGCCAACTGCCAGGCCTAGAGGCCTGAGGGCTACCCGAGTCTTCTTACCTTACCTCTCGCAGGCCTTTGACTGGCCAAACCAGATAGTCGTATGAGAGAAGAGACCTCCCAGAGTCCAATAAGGGGTAAGCTTTTATTCAGGGTTCTGGTTACAAGTGCAGGGGAATTCTTCCTTAGGAGGGAGCGAGGAATCTCCCAAGGAGGCAAAGATCTTACAATAAGAGATTGGAAGTAGAAGTGTAAGTGGGGAGAGAGGGGGAGGGGAGAGCGGAGAGAGGAAAAACGGAGCCTTCTGTCCTGTCCGCTCCGCGCCCCTCCCGCCTAAGAGCGCTTTCAGGCTTTCCTGATCCTAATTAAGCTCTCCAGCCGCATAGTTTGCACCTGAATACCGTGCCTGTTAGATAACAATAGGTGTGCCCAGATCCGGGACAATCTCGAGGGCGGGGAGAGCTCTCTCCCATCACGTTTCTCACGGGAAGAGGTGGAAATACACGAGATAGCTCAGTTCACCTCGATTCCCAGCCGTTTCCTGGGGGACCTCGTGAGAACTCTAAGATTTAGAAGTTCCCACCTTTACCCGCCCGAGACTGTCCACATGGAATTGAGCTTCCATCCCCAGCAGGAATAATTCTAGAATAGTGGAAGCAATACAAGGGGGAGAGTAGTCTCTTAGCTCAGAAGGCTAGGGAGATTGTAATTTTTTCTCTTTTTAAAAATATATAATTTATTTATTTTCAGTTCCTAACATTCACTTCTACATGAATTTGAATTCAAAATTCTCTCCCCATATTTCTCCACTCCTCACCCCAAGACAGCATGCATGCCATTCACCCCTTCCTTCAATCTGTCCTCCCTTCTATTACCCCACGTTTTTCCAACCCCCTTCATCTCTATTTTCTTGTAGGGCAGACTAGATTTCTATATTCCATTGTCTGTATAACTGAATTTACAGGTGCATGCTTAAATAATTTTTAACATTCATTCTTAAAACTTTGAGCTCCATATTCTCTCCCTCACTCCTCAGCCACCTTCATTGAGAAAACAAGCAATTCAATATAAGTCATACATGTGTAACAATGCAAAGCACTTGCATAATAGTTATATTGTAAGAGATTAATAACATTTCCCTCTGTCCTATCCTGCCCTTCGTTTATTCTATTCTCTCCCTTAACCTGTCCTCCCACAACAGTGTTTTCTTCTGATTATCTCTTTCCCCAATATGTTGTCCCTTCTATTATCTTCCCTTTCCTATCCCTTTCCCCCTTTCTTTCATGCAGGATAAAATAAATTTCCATATCCAATTGTGTATTATTCCCTCCTTAAACCAAATCCCATGAGAATAAAGTTCATTTATTTTCTTTCATCCCCCCCTTTCCCCACCATTGTAAAAGCTGTTTCTTCCCCATTTTATGTGAGATGATTTGCTACATTCTACTTCTCCCTTTCTCTTACTCCTAGTGCATTCCATTCCACAGCAGATTTTATTTGTTTTAGGCAAACTCCCTTCATATTCAGCTCACCCTGTATCCTCTGTCTGTGTATGTATGTATGTATGTATGTATACACACATATATTTATGTATGTATAGACATATATACATTATATATATGTATACACACATACACTCTTACATATACTTACCTACATACGTACTCACGCCCACCTACATATATATCTTCCCTCTAACTACCCTAATACTGAAAAAGGTGTCATGCGTTATAAATAACTTCTTTCTATGTAGGAATGTAAGCAGTTCAACTTTAATGAGTTCCTTAAGGCTCGTATTTCCTGTTTACCTTTTCATGTTTCTCTTGATTCTTGTATTTGAAAGTAAAATTTCATATTCAGCTCTAGTTTTTTCAACAAGAATGCTCAGAAGTCGTATATTTCATTGATCTTCCATTTTTTCCCTAAAGTATCATACTCAGTTTTGCTGGATAGCTGATTCTTGGTTTCAATCCTATTTCCTTTGAACTCTGTAATGCCATATTCCAAGTCCTTCAATGCCTTAGTGTAGAACCTGCTTTCTCCTGTGTTATCCTGATTGTATTTCTGCAATACTCAAATTGTTTCTTTCTGGGTACTTCTAATATTTTCTCCTTGACTTGGGAATTCTGGAATGTGGCTATAATATTCCTAAGAGTTTTCTTTTTGGGGATCTATTTCAGGAGGTGATGGGTGAATTTGTTCCATTTCTGTTTTACCTTCTTGTTCTAGAATATCAGGACAGTTTTCCTTGATAATTTCCTGGAAGATGATGTATAGGTTCTTATTTTGATAATGGTTTTCAGGTAGTCCCATGATTTTTAAATTATCTCTCTTGGATCTATTTCCCAGGTCAGTTGCTTTTCCAATGAGATACTTCACACTGTTTTCTATTTTTTCATTCTTTTGGTTTTGTTTTGTAATTTCTTGGTTTCTCATAAAGTCATTAGCTTCCATCTGCTCCACTGGAATTTTTTTAATGTTTATTTATTTATTTTTGGTTTTTAAACATTCATTTCCACAAAATTTTGAATTCCAAATTTTCTCCCCATCTCTCCCTTTCCCCCTCCCCATAACGCCTTACATTCTGAGTACCTCTTCCCTTAATATGCCCTCCCTTCTATCACACCCTTCTCTTCCCTTATCCTCATCGTGTCTCTTTTCTTGTAGGGCAAGACTGATTTCTATACAGCATTTCCTGTATTTCTCATTTTCCAGTTTTATGCAAAAACAATTCTGAGCATTCATTCCTGAAACTTTGAGTTGTCACTCAGGTCTGAGATTCAGATCAGTGGCTCAATTCTTCCAGGAGCTTTTTAGGTGGAGGGATCCAACAATGGACGCTGCCACTTTAGTGGCTGCTTCTGGCTGGGCCAGACCACATTCCCTTTCCCAGATGACAAAGCTTTCTCACTGACCTTTGAAGTTTCTTTGGTGCTTGTGGGTTGAGGGATCTAAGAACCACAGCTGCTACTGGGGATTCTGCCCCTGAGGCCTGTTCCCATCCTGTTCCTGTTGGTGCCAAGGGGACAGAGAAGGGCTAGGATCCATGGGCCTTCATGGATCCATGGGCTCTACTCTGTAACCTGTGCAATAGACCTTTCCTGTCAGCTTTCTAGGATATCTTAGACTGGAAATCTTTCACTCTGTCATTTTGTGGCTTGTGCTGCTCTCGACTTTGTTTAGAGACATTTTTACAGGTATTTTATGGACTGTGAGGGAAGAGCTACAGTATGTGTCTCTTTCTATTCTGCCATCTTGGCTCCATCCCTTCCATTATAATTTTTAAACAACTACTTTCTTCAATGAGCTTTTAAACCTCCTATTCCATTCTTTTTAGATCATTCTTCTCCTCATTGGTTTGTGGACCTCTTTTGCCATTTGGGTTAGTCTATTTTTAAAGGTGTTATTTTCTTCAGCATTTTTTGGGGTCTCCTTTAGCAAGCTATTGACTTGCTTTTCATGATTTTCTTGTATCACTCTCATTTCTCTTCCCAATTTTTCCTCTACCTCTGTTAATCAATTTTCAAAATCCCTTGATGAGCTGTTCTATGATCTGAGACTGTTGTATTTATTTTTCAGGTTTTTGGATGTAGAAGCCTTGACTTTGGTGTCTTCCTCTGATGGTATGCTTTGTTCTTCCTCATTCGAGAGGATGGAATAAAATACCTGTTCACCTAGAAAGTGACCTTCTATAGTCTTATTTTTTCCCCTTTTTTGAACATTTTACCAGCCAGTTACTTTACTTTTGAGTCCTTTGTCAAGTGGAGAGTATTCTCTAGGGGCCTGTAAGTTCTCAGTTCCTTCAACGTGGCAAATTCCTCTCCTGACATGTGCTCTGGTCTGTGAGAAATAATAAGAACTCTTTTCTGCACAGGATCTGTGAGTTGAATTTGCTCTACAGAGCCTTCACCAGCTCCACCACACCAGCACGCTTCCTCACCCCATTCTCCCTCACCCCTCACTCCATTCAGGACTGAGACCTAGATTGGCTGCTTGATTCCCCTAGGGTCTTTATGCTGAGGGCTCCAAAAATGGATTCTGCTGGTCCAGTAGCTGCTGCCACTCTGGGACCATGACTGGGGCCAGACTGGGCTCCCTTCTCACACAGGTGAAAGAGCTTTATCACTGACCTTTGAAATTCTCTTTGGTGTTTGTGGGTTAAGAAATCTGGGAACTGCAGCTGCTTCCTTTGATTCTCTACCCTGAAAATTGCTCCAGTCTTATCTGCTCTGTGCCATGTGGCCAAGGCTGGGCTCTGCTCTGCTCTGAGTCTGGTGCAATAGACCTTTCCTGTCAGACTTCCAGGCTTTCTTGGGTTGGAAATCTCTTTCACAAGTATTTTATAGGCTATGGGGGTAGAGATAGAGCAAATCTGTCTTTCTACTCTTCTATTTTGGCTCTGCCAAAGAGATTCTCAAGGAGAAACCCTCTTGCTTCAGTTGAATGGGCCAGTGCATGACTGGAGGTGTCCCAGACATCCCCATTTCACCCAAGGAGGAGGAGATCCTGAGCCCTTGGGGGTGGAGCCCATAATTGCCCACACCAGGACCCCAGGGTTGCCTTAACACAGCCAGGGAAATTAAGCAGACACCAGGTAAGATGGTACTAAACCGGAAAGACTCTAAATAGAGAAAGATAATTATAGATCAATTTCCCTAATCAATGTAGATGCAAAAAATTTAAATAAGATATTAACAAAATGATTATGGCAATTTATCACAAGAATAATAGTTTGATCAGGTAAGATTTATGCCAGGAAATCAGGGGTGGTTCAATATTACAAAAAACTATCAGCAAAATTGATCACATCAACAAGAAAACTAACAAATGATAATAATTATCTCAATGGATACAGAAAAAGCTATTGACAAACTACAACAGCCATTCCTGTTGAAAACATTGCAGAACATAAGAATAAACGGAGCCTTCTTTAAAATAATGAGTAGTATCTACCTTAAATCATCAGCAACCATTATATGTAATGGGGACAAGCTAGATGCATTTTCAATAACATCAGGGGTGAAGCAAGGATGTCTATTATTACCACTACTATTCAATATGGAACTTGAAAGGTTAGTTTTATCGATAGGAGAAAAAAAGAAATTGAAGGAATTAGAGTAGGCAAAGAAGAAAGGAATCTATCATTCTTTGTAGATGATATGACGATATACTTAGAGAATATTAGAGAATCACGTAAAAATCTACCTGAAATAGTAAACAACTATGACGAAGTTGCAGAATACAAAATAAACTCATATAAATCACCTTCATTTCTATATATTACTAAGAAAGCCCAATAGCAAGACATAGAAGGAGAAATCCCATTCATAGTTACTGTAGAACCCATGCAATAGTTGGGAGTCTATCTGCCAAAACAAAACAAGGGATTATATGAACACAATTACAAAACAGTTTTGCACAAATGAAGTCACATCTAAGTAACTGGTAAAACATCAGTTACTCATAGGTAGATAAAACTAATATAATATAAATAATAATTCTACCTAAATTAATTGACTTACTTCATGCCATACCAATCAAACTACCAGAAAATTATTTTCTAGAAGTAGAAAAAATAGTATTAAAATCCATCCTGAAGAACAAAAGTTCCAGAATATCAAGGGAATTAATGAAAAGAAATGCTAGGGAAGGTGGCTTAGCCATACCCAATTTCAAACTGTTTTATAAAGCATCAATCATCAAAACCACTTGGTACTGGCTAAGAAATAGAGGATGAGATAAGTGGAATAGATTATGTACACAATATATAGTTGTCAGTGATTGTAGCAGTCTACTGTTTCATAAACCCAATGACCTCAGCTTCTGTAATAAGAACTCACAGTTTGACAAAAACTGCTGGGAAAACTGAAAAAACATGTGGTAGAAACTGGGCATAGACCAATAACTGACACTGTGCAAAAGAATAAAGTCCAAATAGGTACGTAATATACATATAAAAGCTGATACTATAAACAAATTAAAGGAGGAAGGGATAGTGTAGTTGTCAAATTTATGGAGAATGGAGAAATTTATGACCAAACAAGGTATAGAGAACATTATGAAGTACAAAATGGGTAATTTTGATTACATTAAATTGAAAAGTTGTTTGTTTGTTTGTTTGTTTTTGTTATGCGAACAAGGCCAATGCAACCAATATTGGAAGGGAAGTACAAAACTTGGAAAGAATTTTTACAACTAGTGTTTGTGATAAAGGCATCATTTCGGAAATACATGGAGAACAGAGTCAAATTTACATTAATACAGGCCGTCCCTCAATTGATAAATAGTCAACAGATATGAACAGGCAGTTTTCAGAGGAAGAAATTAAAGTTATCTATAGTCATATGAAAAACTGTTCTAAATTAGTATTAATTAGAGAGATGCAAATCAAAACAACTCTGAGGTACCAAATCGCATCCATCAAATTGACCAACAGAACAAGACAGGAAGATGACAAATGTTAGAGAAGATGTGGGAGAGTTGAAACATTAATTCATTGTTGGTGGAGGTGTGAGCTGATCCAACCATTCTGGAGAGCAATTTGGAACTAAATCCAAAGGGCTACAAAAATGTGCATACCCTTTTACCCAGAAATATCACTTCTAGGATTGTATCCTAAAGAAGTCATAAAAATGGGAAAGGGTCCCACAGGTACCAAAATGTTTATAGTGCCTCTCTTCATAATTTCCAAGAACTGGAAATTGAGCGAATGCCCATCAACATGGGAATGGCTGAACAAGTTGTGGTATATGAATATAATGGAATACTATTGTGCTATAAGAAATGATGAGCAGCTGGATTTCAGAAAAACCTGGAAAGACTTAAATGAACTGGTGCTGAGTTAAATGAGCAAAACCAGAAGAACATTATACACAGTAACAGCCACAGTGCATGAGGATTTTTTCTGATAGCACTTCACAGCAATGCAGGGACCTAAAATATTCCCAAAAGCAGAATGACATAACTATAACAACCGAACAAGAGGTATCACAGGTTAATTGGTTTAGTGCTACAAAGAACCTAGATTATGTAGTCCAAACTCTTTCATTTTATAGATGAAGAAACCAATCTACAGACAGATTAAGTGATATGCCTAAATTTCACTGTTATTAAACAAAGGAATTTAGATTTGGGCCAACTTCTTCTTACTTCATATTCAGTCTTCTTTTCCCTCTTCCCTACTGTCTTTGCACTGTTATATCTGTAATATCTAGACAAAATTGAAACAAATAACTCCACATTTTAAAACTAATTTAATATCAAGCTTAGGAGATACACATAACTGTTATTAAAAGGACATTTGTACCTCTCTCCCACTCTCTCAAAAAAATCTCATCCCTCCTGCCTTGAAGATCTAGGCTTTCCATTATTAAAGCTAAAATGATCTCAGAATTAGCATTCCAAATTATTCTCTAAATCATTATTGATAAGCACCACATATCATGGCACGAAGAGGTTGAAAACAAATCTGGTACATTTTCCATTATGAGCAGAGTAGAATGGTCAGCAATTTTAAATATTGTGAGAATAGTTTGCTAAAATGGTGCTATATGTATTAGTAACTATTCTTGATTAATTGTTAGTCATTATCTAATTTATATTGGAGTGAAAGAATTTAACAGTTGGGAATCATATTCAGCATTCATAATATTATAATGTGAAATTTTTCTTTATAGTAATCAGTAGTGCAATGGGGGCAGAAATTTCATGACATAAGGCAGCTTGCTCCCTGCTCAAGTTATCTCCATTAAGCCCAGCCAAAATTCCTGATCTATAACTTAATGACATGGAGCTGACAGGCTCATTTGTAATATTTAAGACTGGGTAACAAAAGGCCATTCTTGTTCTTAGCCTTCTGTAAATTATCAAGTCCCACATAAGATCTTGCTTCCTAAAATAAATTGGAAACAAGCATTCATAAAATCGTTTGAACAATTTGATCACTGAAAAGGCCATAGTATGGGACTTTGTAGAGCTATTTAACTTTAAAAAATAAGATTCACTCTATCCAATAGAATAAAAAAAATTAATATATTGCTTTTAATTATGCTTAATGGAGAAATTTCATTTATGTCCACATGAAAATTAAATATTAGAGTCTCATATCATTTAAATCTGGGTACTTAATTTTGAAGGAAATTGTTTATTTTACTGTAGAAATTCTCAAAATTAGAACTCAAAAATTACATAGATATTTAAATTTAAACCCATCACCTTCATTTCTCCCTGACAAACAACAAAATCACACTTTACCATACAGATAGGTAGGAAGTTTAATGTTAGGAATTAATTTTAATTCATTCATTTATTCATTCAAAAAGCATGTGGATATTTGATAGAAGCTCTTATGAAAATCTTTGCAGATGAAACAGAATACAGGATAATGAATAAATAGTTGAGTGAAGTCATAGCAATCGGGACAATGATATAGAGTGATTGTTGACATAAATGGACCAATGTCAACCAAAGGTTGGTCTCCAATCATGTTCTCTGGAGCTATGTGATGATTTGCTGTTGAAATCCATTTATAAATAACTCATATGAAGGCAGATGGCACACTGACAAAATTTTCAGGTGAGATGAGATAGCAAAGATATTAAATGAGAAAATAAACATTCTAAAACTCTTGACAGGTTTAATAATAGTTCAAAGCTAACAAGAAGGAATGTAGTCATAAAAAAAGAAAGAAAAAAAGTAAAAATTAGTCTTGCATTTTTAAAAAATCAAGTACGGGAGAGGATTCTGGGAAGATGGTAGAGTAAGTCCGAAAATTCCAAGCTCAAGATTTTCCCTCACAAGAGTTAAAATAGAACGTTAAGGGAACAAAGTGTGGGTGGAGATAAATAAGAATTTGGGCACAACAGGGGTTTTCTTGGGATAATTCAAGTAGATTAGGAGAAAAATCTCAGGAAGAGGTTTAGTCCCAGTGAAGAGTAAACACTTCCAGGGTAGGCTCCATTTTAACAACAATCCACTTAAACAACTGGTGGCAAGCCCTGGGGTTAGTTGCTTTAAGAGGCTGCCTAGACCCCAGTCATGGGAAATTTCACCCTCAGGATAGTGGAAGAAATTGGACTTTTGAGCCTGGGGAAGATTGAGGGTACCTTTGCTGATATGGAATGCCAGACCCAGTTGCGCTATGAAGAGCGACAGGGTGAGAAGGATCTAGCACACCCCAGCTCTGTGAGTGCAGAAGGAGTGGGCACTTATAGGAGACTGAAAGTTTGGTTTTGGTTCCAAGCTAGAGGTGAGAACTGAAGACCTGGGGCAAGAGGCATCTTTCCCATACCCTAGGGTAATGGTGATTACAAAAACTAAGCTATTACCACACACACACACACACACACACACACACACACACACACACACAAGCATAAGTAAAGGAGAAAGAATCCAACCACAGAAAGCTGTAATGAGAATAGATATGACCAGGGTTCATCTTCAGAAGAGGATGCTGAAGTAAAGAAAACCCCAAAGAGTAACGTTGAATGGTTCCCTGCCCAAAAGGAATTTATGGAAGATCTTTAAAAAGACTTTAAAAATCAAAGGACAGAGATAGAAGAAAAACTAAAGAAAAACAAAACAATAATCCAAGAAAAACAAGAAGGTTCTGAAAGGAAAATCAACCTATTAGAAAAAGAAGAAATGACACCTTGAATATTAGAATTGAGAAAGAGATGCCAGTGAAATTTTGAGAGATCAAGAAATAATTAACCCCCCTCTCTGAGCACTATGACGTATCTTTTCAGAAGCTCCTTACCTGTTTCTTTCTACAACTTTAATTTAGCAGTTGACAATGCTACTTTTTGATATTGACAGTTGTCTTGAACTTTTATTTAATTATACACTTTTGTTTAATTATCCAAATACATAAGCCTTAATTTTTCCCCACTATTTTGTAAGATCTTCAATGACAGAGGCTCTGTGTTATAGTGTCATGATGGCAGAACTTGAGGGACCTTATAGTTTAAGTTCAAACTTTGTATTTTACTATTGAAGATCAGAGATATTAAATGACCTTCCCAAGGTAGTGAAATGATAGAGTCAGAACTCAAAATTCCTCTGATTCTATTACATCATACTATATCACAATCATTTCCCCCTTTAGTGCCTAACATATTGTCCTATTTGTACTACTATTTAAAACAAACAAAAGCCATGTTTGCTGACTTTGCTTGATTTTGACTTTTTTGGGGATAGGCAGTTTTTCAGTCATTTTATACACACACACACACACACACACACACACACACACACACACACACACACACACACAAATCTGAAACACGAAGTCCCTTGAGTAGTCTTTGACCAAGGAACAAATAAGAAACAGCTTTATATAAACCCTACTGGACCCAAACTACTAAACTATAAAAGGCTAAGGCAGAAACTTGAATTTACTATACCTATACTTATCTTTAAAGCATTCTACATTCAACTAACTAATATATAACTCATACGAGCTGAAATTCAGAGGTAAAACTGACTATGGAATAGCCACAAGGTACTACTCTATTCTCTTAATGTTTGTGATATCGGCTTCCTCTTTTGTGTACATCTCCATTTTGTGGATAAGATCTCAAGCATATATATATGTAAATTAAGTGCAATTGCATTAAGCATCTATTCTACTATATTCTAAGTAAAGTATAAGACACTATGCATATTAAAGAGGAAGTCCAGATTAAAATAAATAGAGAAATATTCAGCAAAACATATAAAAATAGAACACAAACAATATTATTTTGTGATTTTCTAAGTTTAATTGCAGCTTGCAGAGATGTACTTCTAAATGAGTTTGATACCACTTCCCTAAGACATGGGATACTTTTTAAACTCTGTGTTGGTATAGGTTCAGTGTTTATCATAATTATTCTGAAAATACAGCATCAATTTTGCTTCATCAATTAACAGCATCAATTAACTTCCGTATTCATATGGGCCAAAGAAGTCAAATTGATATCAGTAGTTAAGTATTCAAATACCAAAAAAGTTATTTCAAAACAATTGATCTGACTTACACAGAAAATAATTAGAAAACTCTTTAATTATAGTTGAAAATTAAAGAATAGAAAAAACAAGTTACATTTTTTTTCTTGAATGTACTCCTAGGGAATCCTGTAAGAAGGCTTCTTGAATGAGTTTCCAGAGTGAATCAACCTCTTCTGGGCTAACAAATACCACTTATTCAATCCACACTCTCAGGTCAAGTTCTTATGATTATGTAGCAGATCTACTTTTCATAACTATAGTTGACAAGCACTCAGGTATTCACATTTAATAGTCAAACAGTTGACACACATAGCTCTAAAGAAAAGAAAGTATCTATTAAAATGACATAGTACAAATAGTAGACCTGGAATACAGTCCTCCATTAATAATAATAGCAATCTAGTATTTATATGGTACCTACTATGTGCCAGGCACCATGCTAAGCACTTTATACGTATTATCTCATTTTATCTTAACAGCTACTCTGAGAGAAGAGTACTATTCTTATTCTTTTATACTTGAGGTTAGTGAGCGCATGCCATAAGGAAAGAGGACACATACAAAGAATATTCTAGTAGTAAGCCATAGACATAACTAAAGCACATAGAGAGGGCTCCTTTTACCTCTAACACTGCAAGTCTCAGATGTTCTTTTTCTTCTTGAGGAGTTCACATGCATATACTCCAACTGGATCTATCATCACTGGTATTTCAACTGTTCATGTGGGCTCCCTAGGTTTGATGCTTTGGCTGCTTGACTCTCAGTTGCCAAGGTTAACTTCCATTGCCCTTCAGAGACTCTAATTTGTTTTTTAAAGATCACCAGGGCTTTGTTTGATCCTTCAGCTAATCATTGGCTAACTACTTGATAATTTCACAAAGTATGATTAAAAAACCTTTTTTTCATAACTCTTTACAGGAGCAAAAGCAGACGAATAAATGACATGCTTTCTTATACTTCTTATACTTCTACTTCTTATGCTACTTATACTTCTGTTACAACTACAAATGAACAATTACCAATTTCACACCCTTAGTTATCTTCATATAGATCACACACATATAGATCATTCAATGTCTGAAAGGGCAAAGTCTTAAATGAGCTTTGCCTCATCCACTTGAACATTGAAAATCTCAAAAAAAAAATTTTTTTTACAATGACCTTTCTGAGTACATGATAAAACTTAGACCTCAGGGATTCTTGGTTATATTTGGCCTGTCTTCCCTTGAAAGTTTATTCCATCGAATAAGCTTTGATTCCTATATTTGAGAAGATGAGAAGCTAGGTAATCCTACTTACAAACCTAAGTCACATTCAGTGTGAGAAGTTTGCTGAACAAGGAAAGGATAGAGAAAGAAGGGTGGAACAGGAAGAGGGGGAGCTGGAGCACAGCTGTGAGGAAGTTGGTCAGACTAGTCAGAGGTAGGAAGGATAGAGAAAACAGGCAGCTGGGACAGTGGCTAGGAGGAGTGAAAGAGCTTGCTTGTGATTTGTGGGAAGCCTAACAGAAGGAAGGCTTGGTAATGGCTTTGTAACCTGCAGTGATAATATGTATTGACTTCTTGGTTACTATGATGGATTTGGCTTTCTGGTATTGGGATCTCGCTTTCTGGTGTCTGAATAAATGTTTTACTTCTGCCTTCTCTATGGAGAGTCTGTTATACTTTACAATTCAGAACTACGGTGGCATATTCATAGTCATTGTCAGTGCTGTGAAGATCACCTTAGAGATACAATAGTAAACACTCCTTATGTAGGGATTCTGATTGGTAATAGGAATAAAAAGACAAAACTGAACTAGCCCCCACCCTCAAGGAGCTTATATTCTATGAGAAGAAATATATAGGTACGAAAAGAAGTATTCATGTACACACATATACATAAAAAAACAACAAGATAATGGCACGGGACAGTGCTGGAATCTAGGGGTAAAATGAAAGGTCTTATGTAAGCATTATGAAAAGCAATTGAACTGATCTTTGAAGGAAAATAGAGACTCTGTGAAGCAAAGATGAGGTTAGAGTATGTTATTGGCATGGATAGCAGTTGGGGCAATGACGCAGAGATGGAAGCAGGGAGTGACAGGCATAAGAAATAAGAAGAATGTGACTGAATCAAAAGTGTACATGAAACTGAATGTCAGGAAATGTAGTTTGGTAGCAGAGTGCAATTATTTAAATGATGAATCACATTGCATATAATATATATGTGAAGTTGTGCAGTTAAATCCACCTGATAAAAACACACAGTTCTTCACTTTAATTTTAGTCTATCATATTTCTACCCTCAAGCAAATTACAAGTACTGTGCTCAGTATTGTGACAAGAAGAGAACTTAAACTAAGAGGGCAAATTATGTTAAGACACTGAGCAGTTTTCATGAGTGCTTACTCAAAACAAGTTTGTCTCAAATGGGCAGAAATATCATGATATCATGGTCAATTACTTGAAGGCCCTGTATGTGGAAAACCAGAAACAGCAAGAAAATGGAGAAGCTCCAAGACATTGCACAAAATGGCAGGCAGTGTAGTATTCATAGGATTAGATTAACAATGTTTTTAACTGCTCACAAAACATCGAGGACATACTATTCCCTTGTCATAAAGTTGATTAGTCCTCCCACACTGAATTAATGAAGGTGTAACATCAAAATTACAGCTGTAAAATATTTTAGAGTTACATTACCTTGTCAATTTCAGTAAGTAAATCATAAACTGACAATGACACTTTATATTTCCATTAATCATCAACTTCTCCATTTTCTTGCTGATTCTATTTTCCACATATTGGTATCTCAAGTAATTGACCATGACATCATGAAATTTCCATCCATTCATATAATAAAAATTCAGATGACCTGGGCTTTGTATCATTGAGACAAACTTACTTTGAGCAAGCATCCATCAAAACTGCTCAATGTCTTAACATAATTTCCCCCTTAGCTTAAGTTCTTTGCATGTCAAGGCAATGAGCACAGTAATTGTAATTTTACTGTGAGCCCCGTACAGTGTTTGTAATCTTTGTCACCTGTACTCTATCAAAACAGCATAACATGCCCATGCCTTAACATTTATACAACCCTAACAATTTATACATGCTTTAACAATTATATACAATCTCATTTTAATTAAAACTATGGATTGGTTTATTGTTAACATAAGAAAGGAGCAAGCATACAGTTATATTAAATACGCTGATAGCAATGCAAATTCTTCAGAATCTTTAGGCAGATCTTCAGAGAATGAAATATTACCGACTGTTCAGTATATACAATAAAACTGAGTAATGACTAATAGAAAATTTTTCTCCTAGTCTATGATGAAGTTATTATCCAAAGTTATCAAACATTATATCCAATAGCCTAGTTATTGATACTTTACAAAATAGATTAAAGCACTCTCATTGATTATCCATAAGTCATTTTTTCTAGATTAATCGTATTTCCTCAAAGTAGTATAGGAAACTAATAAAGAAGGCTTCCATTTAATTGGTCAAAAAGTACAAGCAGTTAGAGTATGGTCTATCAGAGGATTCAGTATTTTGCTTTTGCTGTAAATTCATCTCCTACAGTTATATTGCAAACAACGATCTCATTAACACAGTATTTATAAATAAAAGATTCAGAAACTTGTGTAAGGGCAATGACTATCTTAAAAATCACTACCTGTCAAAACCTTCAATGTTGAACTCTTCTTCCTGGTCAAATTTTAATGAAGTAAATATATATATAGTTGGATGAAACGAAACAAAAATATTTGTCTAACGAAGGAGAAGGTGCCGTAATTGAAATGCAATGGAGTGAATCAGGGATATTATTCTATGTTTGGTGGAAGGAGGAGATTCAGGGGTCACAAAGAAAAAAAACTGACATTTTGTGAAAGATTTATGTCTAAAATTTCTGAATATATTTCAAAAATATGATCCACAAATGGCAATACTCATGTAACAATCACCTCAAAAATGATACTTATCTGAATAATCATATCCCTAATGATTCATTTATGACCATGGGCAATATTACTCAACAAAAATCTGTGTCTTCACTAAGTGGACCAGTGGCTTCAATGATTGTTGACAGCACTACAGACTAGATATCATTATGATGTAGTATTATGACAATGAAAAATGTAGTCTACTTGGATAGTTTTTGTCTATACAGAAACTAATATAAGTTGATTTCAGGTCTACTTTTTTGACAAATTACATGATACCCATGTGAGTGCTAAAATATCTGGTCTTCAGCACTGTGTGCTTGTTTGGAGGGTGCATCTACTATGTCTGAATGCACTATGGGAGTTGAAATAAAATACAAAGAATGGAGCAGTGAGCCATTCAATATAAAAAAATACTTTTTTCTCAGAGGCAGAGTCAATAAGATTAAGATAAAATTCTGATTGGTGCCATTTTTAGCGTAAAAATGTTCTGGTGATGGAAACAGTTCCTAACAGATGATAATCACAAACTGATGTTATCTTAGCATCTACTTTGTATTTTTTTTTTATTTCCTCTCACAGTAGCTACAATATACTTTTAGCTGGACATTTACTAGGATGTTCACAGTGCTGCAAAAAAACTGTAGTGTTATGTCTTGATTGGAAGACATTATAGAATCACATGTGAAGTCAAGATACCTTGATATATTTCAAGAAGAAATGAGAAGCTGATAAGTTGTGAAGAAGGCAGAGCTGGACAGCAATTGACTCATGACCAAGATGGGCTTTCTGAGGGTATGTGGAACAAACTTTACTAGCTTCCTTGATATGATATAAGAATATATAGCCTCATTGGTACTAGTAAGCATTTTATCTTATAACATATAGAAGGAGACAGGATTAGGTATTGAAGTAGCATCTCAATGAGATTTGCTAGCTGGCAAAGGAAAGGATTATCTTCTGGGAGATGAGAATAAAATGACGTCAAACCACCAGGATAGATTGAGGTAACCAGAGGATGAATAAAGTTGTCAGTCCATAAGCACTACAAGACCTTGATCAGAATGACAGAATAATTTACAAACTGAATATAGTAAGGATTATGTTATGCACCAATGATATTGTAATTTTCTTTTATCTATCCATTTACTTACCTATCCATTAATTGACTAATTAATTAATGTATCTATATCTATGAATCTCTTTCTCTAGCTAGCTACTAGCTATTCTACTTTTGAGAAGGCAAGACCAAAAGGGGCAAGACATTTAATTAAAAGGAGTCAGGTTTACTTTCCTCACACTCATTGTCTTATGAATTTCCCCACCCTGCTACTTGTGTACAACCACTATTTATTTAAGCTTTCTAGCTTCTGTTATATCCTTTTGTTCCCTTTACCCCTTCTCTCCAGGCATCTTATTTTAATTCTAATTTTATTTCTTAAATATTTTAACTTTTTCCCACCTCTCTTACAGTCCTTGTAAATAAACAATTTCTACCCCACCCATACCCCACTAAAGATATGCTTATCCTTATATAGTTACTCTCTTTATCTTATTTTAATTCTTAGTATTTCTCCATTGGATTTGGTGTAGTTTTCTGTTTATTCTTATATCTAGCCTCAAGTTTTAGATTGACATTTTATTACAGTCAAGATCCTTCTATAGTATTCTTGGATGGGTTGGGCATGCCCTATCCCCTCAGTAGTCTGGATGCCACTCTGGTGGATGGTTTTGAGCCTTACCTTCTGCCTCAATACTTAAGATTCTCTTTTGGTATACTGACGGTTTATTATGGACAGTGGTCTGGTGCTATCTCTGTCTCCTTCTCCTTGCACATTCTTCAATTATGAATTTATTTCATCCTCTGCTATGGTCCTAAATATGTACAGTTTCATATTGGAAATGGTACTGATCTCAGTCTTGCAACATTGTTGTGTAGAGATGCAAAGTTCCAGAGTTGGTCTTGTCTTCCCCATGTCTAAATGCTCTAGATACCGTCCCCTGTTCAGTGACCTATAAGTGTCAGTTCTGTCCCACTCTTTGATAGTGAGAACCCAAGGTAGAGATCTGATTTCAGGAACTTGATTATTGGAGCTCATGCTATCTTGCCACCCACCTGGAGTGTCCTTATTTGAAGTACTTTCCAGTTTTATGACTATTTACCAGAGCTGCCCAGGAGGTGGCTCCTCCCCACACATTAGCGGACTTTAGGCCTTTTTCAGGGGGCTTCCCAATGACTTCCGTGGTGTAGGTCTCTCCCAACAGAGAAGCATGTGGCCATCTTTTTTGTGAAATTCTAAACTATATATAGAAGCATACTTTCATTTCTCTGCTGACACACATGATACACTTCTCTTTTTCTCTCTCACGCATATATATATATATACATATATATATACACACACACACACACACACATATATATTTACATGTATATACGTACATGTATATATGTGTGTGTATATGTGTGTATGCATATGTGTGTATATATCTATCTACTTCCTTTTCTATACTTTCTTGTTTATATGTGGGAGATAGCTGAGTTCTACAATCTTTCACATTGCCTTCTTAACTGAAATCTGACAATGATTTATAACGTGAGTGAGCGTCAGCAACAGCACTGGGACATTAAGACTCACTTTTGCTTAATATTTGGGGAGAAATGAAGAAAGAGATTTACCTATGTTATTGGGATAAGAGAAGAAAATGATGTCTTTCTGGGAATTCTTCAGGTGTAGAATAGTGGAAAGTACACGTACTCTGAATTTGAGAAACTGGCTTAAAATTCTATCTCTAATGCTACTTGGGTAACTTTGAGAAGATCATTTAACCTGCCCAGGCCTTACTTTCCTAATATGTAAGTGAGGGGATTGAACTGGATGAATTCTGAGGTCCTTTCCATTTCCAGATCAAAGATATTAAACTGGAATTTGAGTCATAATTTTTCATAGCTGCTACTGAATCTATCTGAACACACCAAAGTTAATATTTAGATAAATGTAGAGTTTGCTATGAGTACTGAGTTTAGAAAACTAAAGAGGAGGGAAAGAGTTGTATCAATTCTATAATGTCCTTTCCTGATGATTGGTTTTATGTAAATGTGACCTTTAGTATCTACAACCAACCCTCTATTTCTGAAGTTCCATAGATGATTATGTAATTATCTAATTTTGTGATGAACTATGAAAGCAAGAAGAAACATGTGAGTAAGATATATATATATGTATATATATATATATATATATATATATATATATATATATAGGTTTTTCTCAATCTTTCTTATTTTAAGGTAACAGAAATGACTTAAGAAAATAGAAGTGCAATGACAGGGCTGGTGCATGCATTTACCCTTCTTCCCCCATTGAAACTCAGATTCTGACCCCATGACTCTGGAATATGATAAGTGAGCTTTTAATGTCTTTTGCCTGTAACAAGCCATTTCCAAACCATACTAAACCTTCTCCCACCCCCACCCCCTTACTCTAGAACACTTTTACGTATGATCTTCCTCTTTTAGGATATCATCACCTTATGGAAACAGAATGTGTTACTTGGTTATTTTTTATAACTCCAGAGGTTAGCAAAGTGCCTAGAACATAGTAAGTGTTTAATACCTTTTTAAATTCATTCTTAAAGGAATAAGCCATTATGAGAGGGGAGCAGTAAAGGCTATCTATACTCCATCTTCATGCAATCTGAAACAGTCAGTAAAGACAAAGGAATTTCAATCTGAAAAGCTCTAGAAAAGACTCTGACTTTAGGGATTTATACAGTTTTTTTTGGAACTACGGTTAGCTTATTCAAAAGTTTCTGTTTTGCTTTCTTCCCCCTTTCAATTAAACTTTAATTTGTTATACTGTGAAAGGTATGCTTACAAATAAGTTTCAGTCTCCATATAGGAGGCATGTGAGAAGGAAGAGGGGTTAGAGGGAGGGGTAATTATGTATGAATTTTCTAAGTATTCTGAGTGGTCAAAAGAATTTTAAAATTGGAGAAAATCCATCAACTCTTGATGACATGGAAGTGGTTGATAGGTAGGTGGAATATGTACACCACCTTTTGGTGCTCTGCCAAAAGGGCTTGTATAAAGAGCAAAACAATATGATGGCATGTTACATACATTTGAATTTCATCAGGGAAAACTGTGAAGAGTTTGAGCTGTATATTTAATTGAAAGTAGAGTACATTAGAGGGAAGAAGATTCCTTCCGAGACAGTTCATTAAGAAGTCTTCAGTTTTAAGTGGTCAAACACTAAGTTTATTTTCATTTTCAAACCACCAGCTCCCATTCATGGAACACTGGAGGTGAAAAGGAAAAATATTTTTCTTCAGAAGGTGAAAGATCATCACTCCTCCTCCCTTCCTCCCCAAAAAGAAGGAGAGCCAGAAAGTTTTATAAGCGTTCTCAATAGCTGGATCACTGACATCTCAACTAGCCTAGTTCACTAGTTTCACCAGGACTTTCTACTTTTTAAAATACACTGTCTCTCTGTCTCTCTCTACAATGCTATTTGTGACAGAAAGACAATGGCTTTATGATATGAAATTTTATGTATATATTTGTATAGATATCATATACACATATATGTATGTATATATAAATAATATATATACACATGTATGCTGGGGATGGAAGCTCAATTCCATGTGGACAGTCTCGGGCGGGTAAAGGTGGGAACTTCTAAATCTTAGAGTTCTCACGAGGCCCCACCAGGAAACGACTGGGAATCGAGGTGACCCGAGCTATCTCGTGTATTTCCGCCTCTTCCCGTGAGAGACGTGATGGGAGAGAGCTCTCCCCGCCCTCGAGATTGTCCCGGATCTGGGCACACCTAACAGCACGGTATTCAGATGCAAACTATGCAGCTGGAGAGCTTAAGTAGGATCAGGAAAGCCTGAAAGCTCTCTTGGGTGGAGGGGCGCAGAGCGGACAGGACAGAAGGCTCCGCTTTTCCTCTTTCTTCTCTCCCCTCCCCCTCTCTCCCCACTTACACTTCTACTTCCAATCTCTTATTGTAAGATCTTTGCCTCCTTGGGAGATTCTTCGCTCCCTCCTAAGGAAGAATTCCCCTGCACTTGTAACTAGACCCTGAAATAAAGCTCAACCCTTGTTCGACTCTGGAACGTCCTTTCTCTCATACGACTATCCTGTTTGGCCAGCCGAAGACCTCCGATAGAGATAAGGGAAGACTCGGGTAACCCTCAGCCCTCTAGGCCTGGCACATGTAAATTATATACAGCCATTGGAGGAATATATTTTGCCTGACCATGCAAATTTGTTAAAAGTTTTTTTTTCCCTTTTCTTTCTTTCTTTTTTGGGGATGGGAGAGAGAGAAAATAGATTTTCATTAATTTTTTTAAAGAAGTGTCTGGGGTGCGGATATCAAATGCTCCATGCATATTTCAGATTAAGTTACTATTATTGTTGTTACTTTTAGTTAACTGTTGTTTAACTTTGTTAACAGAAACCTGTCATGAAGTGGGAAAAATATTTTTGTGTATATAATATAAAAGCAAAATATCAGTAAAAATGAAAATAAAAGATACAGAGATAACAAACATTGACATCTACACACACACACACACACACACACACACATACACATACTGAAACTGCTCTGTGTTGAAGGGGAAAAAGATAATCCCTTAGTTGCTACAGTTGAGTCTTTATAATAGCTAATACAATAACTATTAATGCACTATTGTTTGTAGGAAAAGGCAGCTAGTGGATAAAACACTAGGCTTAGTATCAGGAGAACTCATCTTTATGAGTTCAAATCCAGCCTCAAACAGTTATTGACTTTAGGAGTCACTTAATCCTGTTTGCTTCAGTTTCCTCACCTGTAAAATGAGCTGGAAAAAGAATTGGCACAGCACTCCAACATCTTCACCCAAATGGGGTCACGTAAAGTCATCCATAACTGAGACAACTGAAAAACAATAAAATGTACATAAATTATTATTTTTCATAAGAATTAATAACCCTACAGGTACTAAGACAAAACAAATCTAAAAAAACCAAGAAACCCAAACCAATTCCTGTTATATAGAATAATGATATATCATAATTTTTAAAGTGATAGATTGTGCAAATATTGTCTTATGGAAAATTATTCAAGGGTATATTGGAATATCCTTTACAACAAAAATATATTTCTCTAATTAATAGATCACTGATTTAGACAAAATGTACATTACTAGGAATGTAGCTTTCAGACTTTTAGCATTTAAATGAGTATGGTAGCTCCTCAATTACTGTCTCTCTCTGTACATATACATGTGTATGTGTGTATGTATGTACGTCTGTGTATGTTTAGATATATATCTACATACATGTACGTTTATGCACACATATATACATGCTCACAGACATATGCACAATATATAGACATATTATACATGTGTGCATATATGTACATACATATACAAACATATGTGTATATAGGTGTGTGTATATGTATATATACATGTATACGTACTTTTATTGAGGCAAGTAATTGTGCAGTGGATAGAATGCTGGGCCTGGAGTTAAGAAGGCCTGAGTTCAAATCCAGTCTCAGATACTTACTAGTTTTGTGACCTTTGACAAGTCTTTTCAACTCTGTTTGCACGAATTTCTTCAACTGCAAAATGATAATTAATAGCTGCAAGTCAGTAGGATGAGGATCAAATGAGCCAATAATTTAAAAAATCACTTAGCACAGTGACTGCTACATATACTAGGCACTGCATAAATGCTTATTTCCTTCCCTTCTCCTAACATTTGATGTATGGCATTAATATAAGCCATACAAAACATACTGAATTAGTAAAAGGAAATGAGAAGCTGATCATCAGAGATAACTAGTTTTAAGTCCAGAGAAACATTATTCATTGCTCTGTGTTTTATAAAGGTACTCCTTAGAGACAGTTCTGGAATAACCAGCAACATTCTCATATACCAGAAAGAATATATTATTCAAGTATAAAGGATTTTAAAAATAATTTCCTTTTACATAAAACCCATATGTAAAATGTTTCCATTTCCGGGTATTTTAAATTGATTTTCTTGCTTTTATTATGTAGTCTTTTCCATTAATGTACACTCTTTGTTAAGAAAAAGTGGTTCAAAGAAATTTAGTACATTTGAAAAGTCAAAATAATATTTTTATTTCAAAACAGACACATACACAAAGTACATCAAAAAACAGCAAATAAGGTTACAACATCATCCTGAAAGAACATTATACATGTTTTTGGTGATTTGTATTAATTCCCTTCTTCTTTAACAAAATATTAGAGCTCTTTCCCCCAATTTGTCCATATGTAGTAAGATTAAGAAGCATCTTAGAGATCACCTCATAAATTTTCATCCACCATATTAAAAGAAAGGTTCACATTACAAAGATATTTATAGGAAAATTGAGTAATTTGCTTGGGAAAATAATATTCTCTATGATACTGCTTGTTCTTTAGAGGGCCCACTTTATTACAGATTAATATGGAGCTAAAGTCTAGAGTTAATATTCTTGAATGCCTTAAGAAGTCTTCATGTTAAAAACATCTTGGCCTATTTAAATTTAATCAGAGTTTACTTTAATCTAGTTCAATCATTATGAGAACTGTATCACTAAAACCAAAAATAACCACAACAAAAAAATAACTAGGGAGAGGGAAGATGGTGAAGACAGAGTGGTGATCAGGAGTTCCATTTTAGTTGAAGTCAAAATCCAATGAATGAATGGACAATTCAATCAATTATTCAGTCTGTCATGTCATCAATGAAGATAACCACATTTGACAATGAGAGGGAACAACGATCAGAACTTGTTTCTGATTTTCATTTTTTTCCAATTTGTCATTTTCCATGTTGCCAAGATTTTGCTTTTATTTGTTTCTGGCTGTCTATTGTCAGGGTTTTTAAATTTAGGATCCATGAATGGATTTCAAGGGATCTATAAGCCTATGGGGAAAAAAGTACATTTTCACTTTCATTGACCTCTAACTGAAATTTAATGTTTCCTCAGTTATGATTTTTGTTTTATAATATTATTATTCTGAAATAATGGCTTCCCCAGACTGACAATGAGATTTTTGACTCAAAATGTCTTAAAAATCTCTTCTAGATAAGATAATGAAGCAATCCACTTATACCCATTATTTCCTCTTAATGACAACTAAATTTACTTGGGGACATCATATAGACACAATTCATTATGAAAATGAATTGGACTTCAATTCTTCAGATAGTTCTAATGACACAGGAAGGGCAGAAATTGTGGTTCCAAGTCCCATCACAAAATTTAGATGAATGATAATTTTATTTCTATTTTATCTTATAGTACTGTCTTCACACAAATTCTGGGTAGTAGGTAGTTAAAGTTTTTATCCTCATTTGACAGCATGAAGGAACTGAGTTTCCATGAATATAAGAGGCTTGGTCATGATCATGCAGCTATTGGGTGTCTAAGCTGAAATTAAAACCCAAGTTTCCAGTTCTTGCTCCTTTAACCCTGTTCTGTAACCTTTTCCCCCAGAAAGTTCCCTTCAATTAATGTCACTCACTAGGGATTCATTACTCCTTTACATTGAAGTTTTCCCATACATCTTAGGGCAGTTTTACTCTAAGTAAGCTTAAATGTACTCTATATAGCTTTCATACATTGCATACACATTCTAAGATGCTTAATTGTTAGAAATTTTCATTCTTTTTATAAGAACAGTTTCCTTCAAGACAGATAATGCAGTCTGCTAGGATCCCAATCAATACCTTTGGCACAAACACACCAAGGCATATTTCTATCAAAGAACTCAAACAACAAACATGCATTAGTTACTGGTCTCTATGCCTCAGTCTCTCCACTCCAATTGATTTTACAAATAACTGCCGAAGTGATTTTTCTAGAGCAATAATTGCACATGTCACTCCCTCAATAAATTATAGTGGTTAACTATGACCACTAGGATCAAATATAAATTCCTATGTTTGTAATTTAAATATCTACATGTGTACTTAATCTACTTTTCCCATTTTATTACTCTTTAATCTGCTTTATGTCTCCTACTGTTAAACCAAATTTGCAGTGAATGTTACTAAATTGGTCTTCTGTCATTTTAATGCATATCGTCCTGTTTCCTTTCTTCATACATTTTCACTAGATATCTCCCATGCCTGGAATGTAGTCCTTCCCATCTCTTTCTTGAAGAATCCCTTTTTTTTATAAAAGGCTCTACTTTAAGTACCATCTTTACATTAAGTCTTTTCTGTTTTCCTCTGTCCAGCATCTAGTGCTTGCCCCTCCCCCAGAGGTATGCTTTGTATTTTTATAGATAGATATCGATATACACTGATATACAAGTAAAGATATAGAAAAATATATGTAAATATATGCATAGACAGGTAGAGACAGAGAGAGTGACAGAAATAGAGATAGAGATGATAGAGACAGAAATAGAGATTGTCTACTCCATTGAAATGGAAGTTACCTGCAGTCAAGGACTCTATAACTTTTGTCTTTGTGCACCTTTTATCTAGCAATGTGTCTTGCACAAAGGAAGAAGAGTGATTAGACCTGTAATTCTGTGGGTATAGAAACCTCTTTTGTGGGAAGTAAACTTCAACCAATTCAAGGCAACACTTTCTCTGTGATTTCTAGTCAGAGTTACTTAGAACACTGAGTGATTAAGTGATTCACTTAAGGTTCACAATTTTATGTGTCAGAAGTGACCTTGAGCCCAGGTATTTCTGGTTTTGAGACCAACTCACTATTCAGTATGCCACATTGTTTATTGAGCACATATTTGTAATCAATAAATACTTGCTGACTTACTGACTAAGCCCATATTGTCTACAAGCACTAGTCTTGGTTCTGTGAATAGAAATTAAAAAGTGAAGTGGTCTTGATCATCAAAGAAATTCTGTTCATGATGGAATGTCATCATTGGTCAGTCTTTTAGCTTACACTCTATGGCACAATAAATAGAGCATTGGGCTTGGAATAAGAAAGATACATCTTCCTGAGTTCTTGTCGGGTCTCAGACACTTACTACCTATGTGACCCTGGGCAAGTCACCAAAAGCTGTTTGTCTCAGATCTTCATCTGTAAACTGAGCTGGAGAAGGACATGGCAAAGCACCCCAGTATCTTTGCTAATGAAACTCCAAATGAGGTAACAAAGGGTAGGATATAACTGAAAAATGATAGAAAAAACAAAAAAAAATTCTCTACAGCTTACAGTAAAACCTGATATATATGAATTTAACAAAGCTCACAGAAGAGAACTTGGACCCATAGGGATAACCACCCAGCTTACTAGAGACCTCAGGACAGTTCTGCCCCAAAGACACTCCTCCACTATGTTCATTCTTCCAATAAAGTAAACTCTTCAGTCACTATTTAAAGGACTATTTGGGGAAGCCACAGAGAATTCTGTTTTGCCTGATTTCCTGTGCTGCCTATATTTAACCTTAGTGAGTAAGAGAAGCTCATCTTATTAGGACTATTTACAACAGATCCACCTTTTCTCCTGTCAAAACTCCATTGACCTTGACTGTCATCTTTATGTTGTTTAAATTTTCTCACAACTTGTAATACAATGTTTTGAGTCCAGTGGATAATGATAGCAATAATAGTAAAAATGAAGATAATAAAATAATTATAAATGATGAGATTCTATGGTGACAGACCATAGAAAATTAATGGAATGCCTTTCATTATAGTCTAGTCTAAATTATTTGGACTTGTTTGCACAATTAATAATCTGTATGCAATAAATGAACAGGCCCTGGTCTCGTTGACCTATTTACTTTAGCTACCTTTACAACTGACTCAGAGTTTTACATGATCAATTCTGCTACAACTACCAGTATTGATGGTGAATAGAAGGAAATGAACAGAGTACCTATGTTTCCATTCAGCTTATGGGCTCCACACTAATGCCCACTAGTTTCTATGCTTGAAATATGGTTGTGTCCTCTCTAAACATTTCATTTCTACACCAAAACCCATTTTCTAGTTCCACTAATACAGATTTCCACTTCTTGCATCCTAAATGAATTTCCATGTCCACATTCAGGAAAACATAAGGAATATTTTTTGTATGTGTTCATTTCATTTATTTATTTTGAAAAAAAATAAATGAATAAACCCACCACAGTTATCCAGAAAAACTGAAGAAATTAACTGCTATAATATTGGGGTCTGGGAATTTTATCTTGTCCTAAGGTTATTTGGAGACTTTAGAAGTTGCTGCAGTTTTCATATAGTAAATACCAGGGGGAAAAGTTTAATTCAATTCTAAAACATGGAAATAATTTGAAATAGTGGGAACAGAGATAAATTAACTTGAATGAAGAAAGAACAATCATATTTTCAAAAGAGTCTTCAACCCATAAAATTTTATTCAAAAACTAGAGAGATCATTTTATTTTCCAATTATCCTAGAGATATTTTCTTTTTAAAGGATAGCTTTGAAAATTTCTACTTTGCCAAAAACCACAAGTAGGAACTATATTGGCAGCCAGCATATAGTAAAATCACTGATTGAAAAGTTAAAAAAATATCATAGAAGCAATACAGTCAGTGGCATCCTCTTTATTGCCTTTATTGAATTGCCCATTCAACCTTAGTCTTGTCCAAGTGAATTAATTTTTCATTAGCCTGAATGATTTCAGGCTCATTAAAGAGCAACTGATATAATTTAACTATAGAGTCTCACCCAAGTTCTTTCTTAATTGGCTTATAACTTGAACTGTGTACCTGATATTCTATAAAGATGTTTTCTTTGCTAAAACTGCTCTATTCCTTTTTCTTTATGTCTTTTAGTTTTATTAAGGATCCACATGCAAGTTAAAGAATAAAATCATTGTACTCATCTGTAAAACATGGGGATTTAATTAAAGAAACTCTATTGCAGTGGAAGCAATATTGGTTGAGGAGTCCACCTCTTTGAAGTTCAGTTGCTTCATTTGTAAAATGAGGAGGTTATACAGGGGTGAACATGTGACTTCAAGGTCTCATGTGGCCTTTTAGGTCCTTGGGTGAGTCCTTTAGGCTGAGTCCAAGTTTTACAGAACAAATCCTTTTATTAAGGGAGTTTGTTCTGTGAAGTTTGAATTCAGTCAAAGGGTCACACTTGAGAACCTAGAGGACCTCATGTGGTTCCAAGGCTGCGCTTCCTCACTCCTGGTATACTATCTCGACTCTTATTTTTAATAGTCAGCAAGGCTATTCCACTTAAAGAAGATCTGAATTTGAGACTTGCTTCACACACATACCTGAGCAAATAATTAATCACGTTATGACTCAGTCTCCTTATTTGTTAAAATAAAAAAAAAAAGATAATACTTGCACCTACCTCCTAGGGTTATTGTGAGGATGAAATAAGTTAACATATGAAAAGCCAACTGCAAATCTTAAAGGTTCATATAAAAGCTATGCTTAAGACAATTTACTTGAACATTTCTCCAAAGTTCTACAGAGATTTTACCACGGTGCATGGGTTCCTCAAATGTTGTGGTTTGTGAGAATAAAAGCAAAACAAAACAAAAGGCAAAACTAACCATTCAAAATTGCACTTGAGTCTTTCTAGGAGATCCCCTCTACAACTCTCTAAGCCCTTAATGAGGGGGATGGTATTGTCCATTTCCACGATCAGAAGCTGTTAGATGAGCCATCTCAACCAGGGGTACCTTATTAGCATAGAAAGTGGCAGGTGGGGTATAATTTTGAGATTACACTAGCACTTAGACAACAAGCATGTATTACCCTTGGCAAGCAAACAGTTAAGAGATCAGATCTGCGTCACTGCCCAGTGATTTAGAACTGGTAAATTCAGAATGACCTGCATATAAAAAGGGATACATATACAATTATTCATTGGCCTCAGATGACCAGGCATTTTTACAGCTCCAAGGCAAACTATGAATAATGACCCAAATCGATGACAGTGAAATTCAGTGTCATTATGGCATTACTGGGACTCTGAATAAATGCTGTTTCTGCTACCCTATATTTGAATGCATTCTCTTTTGTCACTATACATGTATATATTATATATAAATATTACATATACATATATGTATATACATAATTTAATTATACATATATGTATACACATTATATATGTATGTGTGTATATACATACATATATGTATATGTATATATATAAAATTTTAAAACCTCCAGACAAATGACAAATAACTAAAACTGACTTACTGAAGTGTTTTTATATTATAGACACTTTTTATTCAGCAATACTACAGAGACAGATGAAGGTTAAAAATGTATAATCAAAGCAGAATTGAGATTCTTTGATCAAAGTAGGAAGGGGAGAGACCTGAAATGATAAGAGTGACGAAGTAACTCTAGTGCTGTGGAAGGATTTCCATGGTGTAGTAGAAAAGTGTGAATAAGTAGCCAGAGGATGTATTCAAATACTAGTTATGCTACTTATTACTGGTATGACCACAATGAAGTCATCTCAACCTCTTCTTTCCTCCCTGGATTCAGATGGCTGTGGAGGAGAAGTGAGACTGGTGATACTGCATAGACCTCCCTCACTCAAAGCAAAGTCAAGTGCAAGTCATGTCATCATTTCTCTGATAGCATGGTCTTCTTCAGCAAGGAAGGACCAGCACAAAATGAGATAACTGGCTTTGATAATCTTGAAGGTTATTTCCAACTCGATCTATAATCTTGCTACTTAGATATGGCATTTGTCATTCAAAACCTCTGGTATTTCAAACTCTGTTTAAGTGTTGTTGCTATTGTTGTCTTAAATGAAGAGTCTAAACATTTCTTTGACTGCGGTAAAAAGGACAGCCCCTAGCTAGAGAAAATCAACATCTTAAATAATGCACACTGGTGTACTGCCAGGGCAGACCTGCTTTCATCTTCTTTTCAGATACAATGACTTGAAGGGCCATAAAATAATTGCTAGAGGGTTGCTTTTTGTGGACAGACTGCAAATGGCAATGTTATGATCTCAAAGCTCTTAAGGGTACTAAATACTTCATCAATATAAGCGTTCTGTATATGCTTCTCAATGGCTGGTATACGATTTGTTTTTGCTTAGGGGAAAATGTTTGGATTCAAGTAAGTCCACAGTGAACAGAAATACCCATGGCCTTATTGATTTACCAAGTGGATTCTTAGGTCAGCTGTGGAAATAAATCAGTCTGTCCAGTTTTGAATTTGAGCAGCTAGCTTTGTCTCAATGTTTGAAATAAGGCAATGCAGTGGGAAGAATCTCAAATTTCTATAAAAGGAAAAATTGTTTTCTTTAGTAGCTTAAAAATCTTACAAATAACCATTTCCCCTGGTATTGTAGGAAATAAAGTTGAAAATATTATTTTTAAAGACTTTGCTTATTTACTTTTAGTTTTCAGCTTTTATTTACGAAAGATTTTTAGTTTCAAATTTTCTCTCCACCTTTCTGCTCCCCCCACACTCAAGATGGCATACATTCTGCTTATCCAGTCCTGTAGTCTGCCCTCCATTTTATCATTCCCCCCATGATCTATATATCTTATTTACCAGTTGCATGTAAAAACAATTCTTTTAATATTTGTTTCTAAAACTTTGAATTCCAAAGTCCCTCCCTTCTTCCTTCCCCACCCACCCCTATGGTGAAGGCAAGCAATTCAATATGTTATACATGTGTTGTTATACAAAAATATCTCCATAATAGTCATTCTGTGAATAACTAACTATATTTCCCTCCATCCTATCCTGCCCCCCAATTATTGTATTTTCTCCTTTGACTCCGTTCCTTTTTAAAATTCTGTCTATGCCCTCCCCCAATCTGCCCTCCCTTCTATCATATTCCCTCTTCCTATTTTCTTCCCCTCCCTACTTTCCTGTAGGGTAAGATACCCAACTGAGGGTAGATTACTCCTTCCTTAAGCCAAATCCGGTAAGGGTAAGTCTCACTCATTTCCTCTCACCTCCCCCTTCTTCCCCTCTATTGGGAAACTTTTTTCTTGCCTCTTTTATGTGAGATAATTTACCCCATTCTATCTCTACTTTTCTCCTTCTCCTAATATATTCCTCTCTCACTCCTTAATTTTATTTTTTCAGTATCATCCCTTCATATTCAATGGACCCTGTACCATCTATCTATCTATCTATCTATCTATCCATCTATCTATCTATCTATCTATCTATCTATCTATCTATCTATCTATCTATCTATCTATCTATCTATCTATCCATCCATCCATCCATTTATCCATCCATCTATCTATCTATCTATCTATCTATCTATCTATCTATCTATCTATCTATCTATCTATCTATCTATTTTTCTCTCTATCTATCTATCTATCTATCTATCTATCTATCTATCTATCTATTTAACATTTCTCTAATACTGAGAAATGTCTCAAGAGTTACAAATATCATGTTTCCGTGTAGGAATGTAAACAACTCAACTTTAATAAATCTCTTATGATTTCTCTTTTCTGTTTGCCTTTTCATGCTTCTCGTGATTCAAGTATTTGAAAGTCAAATTTTCTATTTCACTCTGGTCTTTTCAGTAAGAATGCTTGCAAGTCCTCTATTTCATTGAATGTTCACTTCCCTACTTTCTCCCTGGAGGATTATACTAAGTTTTGCTGGGTAGCTGTTTCTTGGTTTTAACCTTAGTTCCTCTGACCCCCATAATATCATATTCCTAGTGCCTAGATCCCTTAATGTAGAAGCTACTAGATCTTGTGTTATTCTGATTGTATTCCATAGGACTTGTATTGTTTCTTTCTGGTTGTTTCTCCTTGACCTTGGAACTCTAGTATTTTGCTACAATATTCCTAGAAGTTTTCCTTTTAGGATCTCTTTCCAGAAGTGACTGATGGATTCTTTCAATTTCTATTTTACCCTCTGATTCTAGAACATCAGGACAGTTTTCCTTGATCATTTCTTGAAAGTTGATGTCAAGTCTCTATCTGATCATGGCTTTCAGGAAGTTCAATAATTTCTAAATTATCTCTCCTGCATCTGCTTTCCAGTTCAGTGGTTTTTCCAATGAGATATTTCACATTTTCTATTTTTTCATTCCTCTGGTTTTGTTTTATAATTTCTTGATTTTTCATAATGTCAGTAGCTTCTGTTTGCTCCATTCTAATTTCTAAGGAATTATTTTCTTCGGTGAGCTTTTGGACCTCTTCTTCCATTTGGCCAATTCTGCTTCGTAAGGCATTCTTCTCCTCCTTTGGTTTTTGGACTTCTTCTGCCATTTGGGTTAGTCTATTTTTAAGGTGTTATTTTGTTCAGCATTTTTGGGTCCCCTTTACCAAGCTATTGACTCAATTTTCATGATTATCTAACATCATTCTAACTTTTCTTCTCAATTTTTCCTCTACTACTCTTGCTTGATTTTAAAAAACTTGTTTGAGCTCTTCCATGACCTACAACCAATTCAAATTTTTCTTGGAGACTTTCTGTGTAGGAGCTTTGACTCTGATGTCCTCTAGTTATATGCCCTGATCTTCCTTGTTAACAATGAAAGATTCTATAGTCTGAGGTCTTTTACAATATTTACTTACCTTCCCAGACAAACACTTGGCTTTCTAACTCTTTGTCAAGGTAGAACTCTGCATTCAGTTGGGGTGGGTGTACTGTCCCAGGCTTCAGGCATTTTGTGTCAGCTGCTCTATTCCCCACCCAACGTGCTCCCATAGCTCCAGAAGAAGCCACTGCTACATCTCTGGCTGTCCCAGCCACCATCCCCACTGCCCTGGCACTAGAGCCTTCCTGACTACTAGATCCTCTTTCAACCAGGTCCCACAGAGTTTTCTCACTGACCTTTTAGGTGTTTGTGGGTTGAGAAATCTAGAAACTGCCTCAGTGGCCCATGATTCAATGCCCTAAGGCCTGCTCTGATATGTCTGTGTTGTTGTGACCCACATGAAACTCCTCTCTGCTCCCTACTGGATGTGAAAAACCCTTCCTGTTTGCTTTCCAGGTTATTTTGGACTGATGATTTATTTCACTGCCAGTTTTTGAGTTTTGAAGCTCTAATTTGTTTAGAGTCATTTAGAGCCACCATCTTGGCTCCATCCCCAACAGAATGTCAACAAATACTCTTTAAGCATCCCCTGTGTAGAGAATAATGTGACAAGCATTATGACTTAATGGTGCTTACATAAGTGAAGATTCCTGACATATAGTAGGCAGCTAGGTGATGTAGTTGATAGAACATTGAACCTGGGGTCAAGAAGACCTGAGTTAAAATCTAGACTTAAATATTTACTGTGTAACACTGGCCAAGTCAGTTGTCATTTGCTTCAATTTCATCAACACAAAAAAGGGTTCATAACAGTACCAGTCTCCCAGGATTATTGTGACAATCAAAGGGGATTATATTTTTAAAACACTCAGCACAGTTTCTTTTTTTTTCCTATTAAATACATTTTCACTATAGTCATGCTGTGTAGAAGAATCAAAATGAATGGGAGAAATCATATAACAAACCAAAACATAATACACAGGAAAAAAAAATGATCTGCTACATTCTGCGATTGAATTCTATAGTTGTTTCTCTGGATGAGGAAGGAATTTTGCCTCAAAAGACCATCGGGAATTGTTTCAAGTCCTTACATTGCAATGAAGTTCCAAATGTACCAGAAAAAACTGTCTCACATTGTTGTCGTTGCTGTGCACAGAGTTCTCCTGGTTCTGCTCCTTTTGCTCAGCATCAGATCATATAAGTCTTTCCAGGCCTCTCTGAAGTCTTCCTGTTCATCATTTCTTATAGCACAATAGTATTCCATTACATTCACATACCATGATTTATTCAGCCATTCCCCAATTAATGAGAATCCTCTTGATTTCCAGTTTTTGGCCGCCACAAAGGGTGCTGCTATAAATATTTTTGTACATGTAGGACCCTTTCCCATTTTTAAAATCTCTTGGGGATACGGTACTAGAAGCCATATTGCTGGGTCAAAGTGTATGCATATTTTGTAGCTCTTTGGGCATAGTACCAAATTGTTCCCCAGAATGGTTGGATTAGCTTACAGCTGCACCAACAATGAATTAGTGTTCCAACTCTCCCACATCCTCTCCAACATTTATCATTTTCCTGTTCTGTCATGTTTGCCAATCTGATAAATGTGATGTGGTACCTCGGAGTTTTGATTTGCATCTCTCTAATCAAAAGTGATTTAGAGCATTTTTTCATATGACTATAAATATCTTTCATTTCTTCCTTTGAAAACTGCCTTTTCATATCCTTTGACCATTTGTCATTTGGGGAATAACATGTATTTTTGTACATTTGACTCAGTTATCTATGTATTATAGAAATGAAGCCTTTATCACAGACACTAGCTGCAAAAATTCTTTCCCAGTTTTCTGCTTCCCTCTTAATCTTGGTTGCATTGGATTTGGTGGTGCAAAAACTTTTCAGTTTAATGTAATCAAAATTATCCATCTTACACAGTTTTGACACAGAGTGTTATTTGTCTTCCATTTTCCATGAGGGTAATTACATAACAGGGTGATTTCTTGACTTGCTCATGAATTGGATTTAAGACAGAATTGCACAGAATTATTAGTCTCACTCTCTCTTCTGAGGTCATTGAAATTCAGTGGCAAGAAAAAAGTCAGAACGATTGGTGAAGGCCATGGACGATCTTGTCATCTTCAATGAACAAACTCTAAGCACTCCATAATGCATGGTTCAGTTACCTTCATGGCCCATTGGAAGAAATTGCTCTCACTCACCCATTTCTGGGTAGAAGAAGTCTTCATATGCTTGAGGTAGGCAATAGCCTAACTCACCAAAGGTTTTGTTGCCTACTGGTAACCCTCAACCTGGTTTAGCCCATCTTCTCAGAAGGCTTTATCAGTGTGTAGCCCCTTAGCATGCTGCAATTTCTTGGAGTAGTAAGTGAAAGTTGAATGAAGATAGAGACCAAAGGCAGATAAGCAGAGGTGCTAGTCCTTTCTTAACACCCCATACCCCGTATGTAGGCACTCAATAAATGCTTATTTCATCACAGAACTTTCAGCCTGGTAATGAGTGTGTGACAAATACCCAAATGTTTTTAAGGCAACATAGTTCATACTAACTTAAAAATAATACATTCTCTAATGACCTACTATCATACCTCATTTTTTTAAAGACAAGCAGGAATTTAATGGACATAGCTGATGGATCATACCAAAACTAGAAATTTAAATTGTTTCCAGTTTTATTTGGATAAATATTGCTATTATCAAAATACATGAGTAATTTTTTGTTTTCTTTTTTTTCATAGTGCTCTCAGTGTCACTCTATAAAATAGAATTTTTAGGTGAAAAGATTTGTGATATTTTTCAACTTGTTTTACAAATTTTTTTTTCCTAGTTTGTAAGTCTGCCAGCAAGGAATATATGCACCTGTTCTCCATAACTTCATCAGCATTGTTTCATTGTTTGTAATTATTTTTGCCAACTGGATAAGTTTGAGGTAATGGCTCAAAATGGTTTTCATTTACATATCGTTGAGTGAAGTAAACATTTTCTAAAGTAATAATTAACATTTCATTAATTAATTTAAATAATTGTCTTCATATTTTTGACAGTATTAAAAATAAATATTCAGTTTATGTTTTCCCTTCAAAATGTCTGTGTCCTTTGTATTTTAATGGAGAAATAATATCAGGAACAAAAGCAAGGATGGCCATAGTCGCCATTTTTATTCAGTATAAATAAAATTATAGCAAGAATATTATTAAATGAGTGAATGAATAAAAAGAAAATCTATTTTGCTACTTTTTTTCAGACAATAGTATAGGCACTCGATATATAAATAAAAAGAGTAGATGGTTAGAGAGGTAAGGTCGTATACTATGTATGCAACAACAGGAGAGATGACAAAATGAGAATACAGGACTGGGGGATGGCTTGCTGGATAGAATAAAAAGTATGCTCGAGGTCTTGGTAGATGGAGTTGATTTTGCATTCACTTACTGATCAGGGAAATTCAGTTCAAAGAGGAGAACTCCAATGCTGAGTAAATTAACCCTTTTAGAGAATAGTGGTGGGGTCAAAGAGTAGGCATAGAGTCTAGGTAAAATATAAATTGAGGAAATAGACAGGGCCCAAGAAGCATTAAACATGTTTACTTTTTATGGTTTCATTTCCCCTGCTGGACTTTTTGGACTTCAGAACTATATCTCTGTTATTAGTGTTGGAACTCCCATCACCTCCTAGTACTTTCTTGGCATGTAATAGCCTACCACCACTGTGACCTGCTTGTTCTGAAATATTCCCCAAGGCTTGCCCTTTTCTCAGACTGATAAATTGTTCCAGACATCTACATTTTGGAGAGAGACCCTAGCTATCCTATCTGCATTACCCTCCCAGACTTGTTCCTAGCGTTGTGGAATTAAAAAAAAAAAAAAAAAACATTTCTCCTCTCAGGTACCTTAATATTCCTTTTACCACCATCCGATACATAAGTCCCCTTACATTTTTTTCTTTGTTAAAATGTAAGCTCTTTGAGTCTAAGGACTGCCCCCCTTTGCTAGAGTGTGTTACAGTGAAACTTGGCACATGGAAGGAACAAAAGAAGAAAGAAAAGAGAGAAAGAAAGGAGGGAAACAAATATTTAAACTCTTGTTATTTGCCAGTCTTCTTCCTTGCTTGTCTTTCCTTTCCTTCCTTCCTTCTTTCCTTCTTTCCTTCTTTTCTTCTTTCCTTCCTTCCTTCCTTCCTTCCTTCCTTCCTTCCTTCCTTCCTTCCTTCCTTCCTTCCTTCCTTCCTTTCTTCCTTCCTTCCTTCCTTTTTTCTTTTCTCTATACCTTCCAGTAAAAATAACTGATGTATCATACTGGACATATATAGATTTGGAAGTCATCAGCATAGGGACCTAATTGAATTGACACGAGCTGATGAAATCATTCAAAGAGAGTATGGAGAGATAAGGAGACCTAGTACAGAACCATGGGAAATATCTATAGGTAAGGGATGTGACATGGTGACGAATTAGCAAAGGTGAATGAGAACAAGTGGATAGACAGCTAGAAATATAACCAGTAATAACAGCATCTTGAAAACAGAGAGAAGAGAATATCCAAGACGGGAAGGTGGTTAGCAATGTCAAATGCTAGAAAGAGTGAGGGAGTAAGCAGGGAAACAGTGGACTAAGAATATTCTATTAAAAAAATAGAGAAAGGTTTTGGCATATTTTTTGGATTCTATAAGGAAGAAAAATGAAAATATATTCAGTGAGAAGACATGGAGCATATGCAATTTGTACCCTTGAAAAGAATATGTTCACTAAGGATATCATGCATTTATCAAAGTGAAGATAAAATCATTACGTGTGGAATATTTACCATAATAAACTACTTTAAAAAATTGAGGCAAGAGTTATGATACCTATCTAAGACAAGGAAAGAGATACAACATGAGCAGTAGAAGCTTGGTTCTAAAGTCCAAAAACTCTATCAAGGGAATGAAAGTAAGATAATAGAAATAAGTTTGAAATTTCTTGGACAATACCTATTTCATTAATTATGCCCCATATCTGAAAAAGGATTTTGAAACAAGATAATAAAGACATGGCAAAGGTATGAGGAAGGGGTCCATCTACAATTATGAAGAGAGTCTATGTTGCTGTTGTGTAGCTGTGTCTGACTCTTCCTGATTAGGTGGCCATATTGTCCATGGAGTTTTCTCATAGCAAAGATACTGGAATGGTTTGTCATTTCCTTCTCCAGTAGATTAAGTCAGACAGAGGTTAAGTGACTTACCCAAGGTCACATAGCTAGTACATGCCTGAAGCTGGATTTGAACTTAGGTCTTCTTGATTCCAGAACCAGAGCTCAATCCGCTGAGCCATTTACCTGTCTGAAGATCTATGGTACCTTACTAAATGGAAATGGAGAAAAAAAGAATAGGAATCATTGTCTAGAAGATAGAAGGTTTTTTTTGAATAGTAGAATGTGGAAGCTTCTAAAGGAAAGGAAAAGGAGAAAAAATAAGAAAAAAATGTTTTAAAATTCTCAATAGATAAGAAGATAAATAGTTGAAAAGATAACAATGAAAAATTGAGAAAGCAAAGTTCATAATAAACATAAATTATGCTTAAATTTTGTTGATTACATATTGAAGAACTGTCAGTGTTTATGTTATATAGATAGCTTTTATACTAATTAAAAACTAAGAATAGCGTGAATATTTAAAAAAAATTAAAAATTCTATACAGATGTCAGATGATATTGTCTTTCTGTCAGGTTTTTTTTTTCCCTTCAAGCTTTAGTCCTATTTGTTCCAGACACTTTCAAATACTTTATACCACTTAGCCCAGTTCAGTGGTATATTGAAGGAAAGAAGGAAGAAAGGAAGGAAGGAAGAAAGGAAGGAAGGAAGGAAGAAAGGAAGGAAGGAAGGAAGGAAGGAAGGAAGGAAGGAAGGAAGGAAGGAAGGAAGGAAGGAAGGAAGGAAGGAAAGAAGAAAAAGAGAAAGGGGAGGAGGGAGGAAAGGAAAAGGGAAGAAAGGAAGAAAAGAAGGGAATGAGGGAATGAAGACTAGAGGAAGAGGATGGAGGAAGAAAGAAAGTCAGGGAAAATGGGAGGAACAGAGAGGAGGAAAAATTCAAATATCTCAAATAAGTTGTGAAAGACTTTATGAACAAATATCTTCATTTAAAGAGATTGGTAAAAGGAGTAGAGCAGTAATTTCAACTAAACTAATACTGCCTTTCAAACAAAACAAAAAAGCAATAACAGCAAAAAAAAATTCTCTCTCCTCCTATCTCCTTCTGTGTTTATACACACTATATACACACACACATAACACATTATTTTTAGTTGCATTTTTTGCATATGTGTGTAAGAGTTAAATATATGAACTCTAAAAACAGAATTATCGTTTTGGTTTTACTTCATTAAGTATTTTTATGTTAAGCACATATATGTCTTTAGTTTTTCTTCAGTTTCTGACTATAAAATATTAACTTATCTTCAGTCTTGAAGCTCTTTCCTTTGCTCCTGATGTCACAAGTTCCTAATAAATCTTTATTTCTCCTTTACATCACTTTAGCAAGATTTTTCTTGGAGTATGTCACAAAACCAGTCAGTTTTCTTAAACAGCGCATCCTCATATATAAAATGCCTATTCCATAAAGGGTATTGAGTACTTTCATCATGTAGTGAGAGTTCCCAGGTACATTTGCTAGATGTTTTTCTAGGAGATCTACTATAGTTCATATATGTTATGATTAGCTTAAAGGTACAATGGATACTAAAATATAAATATATTTGGTAACAGAACAGTGCTTGCCAAAGTTGAGAAACAATAAAAAGTGAAAAGAAAAACCAGAAAGGATTCTGGAGGTAAAACTATCTACAATGAAAAGGGAGCTAAACCTCAGGAAATTATAAACTTTGATATTTTAGAAACAGAAATATGATGTTTCATTAACTGGTTTTAATGTTTCAACATATTAGAGCAAATAAAAGTAGATTCCACTCCCTCCAGGTAACATCAAGAGGAAAAACATTGTAAAACAAATGATAAAATGAAGAGATGAATAAATAAAAGAGTATTTTTAAACCATTTACTTTGTACAAAGTGCAATGGATACAAAAACAAAACAAAACACACACATAGGCACAGACACAGACACACACACAGGCGCAGACACAGACATACACACACACACACACACACACACACACACACACACACACACACATACACACACACCAAACAAAATTCAAGATGGTCTTTGCTCACAGTGAGAGAAAAACTGCAGATCACATGAAAGGAATCAATGGTGCTTTCAGTTCAGATGCAAAGTACATGCTTTTGAATTTGTTTGTTTGTTTGTTTTTTATTTATTTTTAGTTTTCAACATTCATTTCCACAAGATTCTGAGTTCCAAATTTTCTCCCTATCACTCCCTTCCTCCACCCCAAAACACTATGCATTCTGATTGCCCCTTCTCCAAATCTGCCCTCCCTTCTATCACACCCCTCCCTTCCCTTATCCCCATCTTCTCTCTTTTCTTGTAGAGCCAGATAGATTTCTCTACCTCATTACCTCTATTTCTTATTTCCCAGTTGCATGCAAAAACAATTCTCAACATTGATTCTTTAAACTTTGAGTTACAACTTCTTTCCCTTCCTCCCTCCCCACCCATCCCCACTGAGAAGGCAAACAATTCAATATAGGCTATATATGTGTAGTGTTGCTAAAAACTTCTTTAAGAATAGTGCTGTGAAACACTATATTTTCCTCCATCCTATCCTGTGCCCTATTTATTCTATTCTCTCTTTAGACCTTGTCCCTCCTGTAAAGTGTTTACTTCTAATTACTCCCTCCTCCCATTTGCCCTCCCTTCCATCATCCTCCCAATCCACTTATCCCCTTCTCTCCTACTTTCCTATAGTGTAAGATAGATTTTGTACCAAATTCAGTGTGCATGTAATTCCCTCTTTAAGCTAAATGTGACGAGAGTAAGCTTCACTTTTTCCCTCTCAGCTCCCCCTTTTTCCCCTCCATTGAAAACACTTTTTCTTGTCGCTTTTATGACAGATAATTTGCTCCATTCCATTTCTCCCTTTCTCCTCCCAAGATATTCTTCTCTCATCCCATAATATTTTATATATCATCCATTCCTATTCAACTCACCCTGTGCCTTCTGTCCGTATATATGTGTGCATAATCCCTCCAACTACCCAAATACTGAGAAAAGTTTCTAGAGTTACAACTATTATCTTCCCATGTAGGAATGTAAACAGTTCAACTTTAGTAAGTCCCTTATGATTTCCTTTTCTTGTTTACCTTCTCATGTTTCTCTTGATTCTTGTGATTGAGAGTCAAATTTTCTATTCTACTGTATTGGTCTTTTCATCAAGAATGCTTGGAAGTCCTCTATTTCATTGAATGACCGTTTTTTCCCCTGAGGTATTATACTCAATTTTGTCGGGTAGATTGGTTTTTTTCCTAGTTCCTTCGTCTTCTGGAATATCATATCCCAAGCCCTTTGATTCCTTAATGTAGAAGCTGCTAGATCTTGTGTTATCTTGATTGTATTTCCACAATACTCTAATTGTTTCTTTATAGCTACTTGCAATATTTTCTCCTTGACCTGGGAACTCTGGAATTTAGCTAAAATATTCCTAGGAGTTGTTCTTTTCAGATCTCTTTCAGGAGCTGATCTGTAGATTCTTTGAATGTTTATTTTAGCCTCTAGTTCTAGAATATCAGAGAGTTTTCCTTGATAATTTCATGAAAGATGATTTCTAGGCTCTTTTTATGATCATGACTTTCAGATAGTCCCATGACTTTTAAACTATCTCTTCTGGATCTATTTTCCAGATCAGTTGTTTATCCAATGACATATTTAACATTGTCTTCTATTTTTTTTCATTTTTTATTGGTTTTTATTTGTAATTCCTTGGTTTCTCATAAAGTCATTGGCTTCCATCTGCTCCATTATAATTTTTAAACAACTATTTTCTTCAGTGAGCTTTTGAACCTCTTTTTCCATTAGGCTAATTCTGCTTTTTAAAACATTCTTCTCTTCATTGGCTTTTTGGGCTTCTTTTGCCATTTGAGTTAGTCTATTTTAAAATGTGTTATTTTCTTCAGCATTTTTTTGGGTCTCCTTTAGCAAGCTGTTGACTCATTTTTCATGATTTTCTTGCATCACTCTCATTTCTCTTCCCAATTTTTCCTCTAACTGTTTTACTTGATTTTCAAAATCCTTTTTAAGCTCTTCCTTGACCTGAGACAATTGAATCTTTATTTTGTTGATTTTGGATGCAGAAACCTTAACTTTTATGTCTTCCTTTGATGGTATGAATTGTTCTTCCTCACCTGAAAGAATGGAAGAAAATACCTGTTCACCAAGAAGGTAACCTTCTATAGTCTTATTTTTCTCCCTTTTATGAGCATTTTCCCAGCCAGTTACTTAAATTTTGAGTCCTTTGTCACAAGGAGGTTACACTCTGGGGACTTGTAAGTTCTCAGTTTCTCTAAGGTGGCACAATTAAAGGAGAGGAGTTTAGTCCTCTCCTGATTTACACTCTGGTCTGGGAGCTACTGCAAGCTTTTCTGCCCTGGATCTGCGAGTAGAATTCCTTCTCCAGAGCCTCCAACAGCTCAACCAGCCTGCTCCAGTCCTGTCCCTGCCACCCAGCTCAGCCCATGCTTGGCTGCACTCCACTCCGAACCCCATGCTTTAGACCTTTCCTGTCTTGGGCTGGAAATCTCATTCACTCTTTCTTTTTGTGGCTTCTGATGCTCTAGAATTTGTTTAGAGTCATTTTTTACAGATATTTTATGGGATGTGGGGTGAGACCTCTTAGAGGTCATCTTTCTACGCGGCCATCTTGGCTCCACCCCTCTTTTGTATTTCTTTTAGTATCGTTTTCATTGAATTCAGATGTGATTCTAATTTTGAAGCATTTGATAATACAAAACACTTTAATGTCAATAATTTTCTTTCTTGGGTAGCTTGTGACTGCCAGAGACATAGAGGGTGCAGTACCTGCAGAGTCATTTGATGCATTATATCTCCAACAGAATTGGAGTGGGTTGGCCAGAGAGGGACCAGTAATCCTAGTGGGAGTTGAGACTTAGGGTGAAGCATCTTATTTGTGGGGCCCTTGGGTATATGTGTTGCATTTTGTCCACTGGATTCCTGATTTTATTTTTGACCTGCCTGGCAAGCTACTCCTTATCTCATCCTCAGGCCTCCTGGATGCTACAGCTAGACTGGCTTGTCTATCTCATCAGTGGCAATTCACTGGTATTTGAAAGAATAAGAAAAATAAGTGGATACTGTAATGATAAAATTGTCATTTTAAATGCCAGTAGGTACAAGCAACAAACCATCCTAAAACCTTCTTCTATAACATCCTGTATAGTCAGAGAGGTGTAACAGGTGTTAAGGGAAGACTAGTACCTCCAATGTGAGGGCTGCTGAACTCTTTTCAGGCCTGCTTTCCACCTTTGATGTCTACCTCCCACATAATTCTGACCTCTGGCTCCAAGAATCTAGTATGTGCAGAGCCCATAACCCAGTAAAACTGTTTTGCATATGGATTGAGTGTAAACAAATGTCCTCAGACCTGTCAGTGAGATAGGGAGGTGTCTAACCTAAGCCAGAGAAGACTTTCCCAGCAGAATAGGTAGAACTGAGCAACTTATTCTAAAAGGACATGAAGGCAGTGGATGCAAGAGCTATGGAATGCTTAGAACTTGGTTAGACATCAAAAATGCCAAGGTCATTCATTGCATCCCAAGCTACTACCAGTCATCTTGACCTTCATCTTGTCATTAGACTCTGATGACACTGGAAGAGGCAATGAGGCCGATGATTTCACATGACTTTCCCTCCGTTAAATCCAACTTAGGCACAGGTAAAAAGACATCACTCATACCATTTTACTATTTTTACCAACCTCGAAATACTGTGGTAATGTGCAAGTGGCAAATCACTGGTGTGGATACATTGGTATTTGTAGTCCCAACTCTCCCCACTGGTAACCCAGGATATAATGTCATCTTCTCACTGGACTGAAGCAGCAGTGGGATTTGGCAGCCCTCTGGGTGTCAGATAAACCTTTTTAAAGGACCACACTGTTTACTTCCTGGAGTGAATAAAGGGCTAGAAAAGGGACCCTAAAATTGTCTGCTTCACCTAACTGAACTCTGGCCTGTTTACTGTTGCAGATGGGGATCCTATCTTGTAGTAACACACACACACACACACACACACTCACATAATGTATGAAAACTTTTGCAAAGATGATTCTACTGACATAAATATTTGAAATATGCACATGCTTATGGATGACACAAATTAAGTAGACCTTAAAAAGACAAAAAGCTTTTGTTGCAAGCGAATTCAGCTAGTATCACATCCAAATAACAGCCCTCAGTGAAATAAGACTGGCAAATGAAGGCCAGTTTGACACAGGTGAAACTGCAAATGTTTTTTTTTTCTAGAGTGGTCTTGGTAATGGGGAACACTATGAAACTAACAAAGGTTTCCTGATCAAATCTTCTCTGTTTAACAAGCTTTGTGTACCTCCCAAAAGAAGTGAATGCCAAGCTCATGACAATACGATTATCACTTGCAATAGTGTCATGCCACCATAATCAGTGTGTATGCTCTCACAATGATGGATCCTGGAGATGTAAAAGAAAAAATGTATGAAGACCTAGAGACCTTCATCATCAGTGTGTTGAAAAAGAATAACCTTAAAATTCTGGGTGAATTTAATGCCCGAGTAGGAATCTCACATAGCAGGGATTCTTTGGGAGGAATGTAATCAGAAACAGCAATAGCAATAGTCACTTAATATTTTATTACCATTATCAACAATGTCTTTCATTTGCCTAAATTCAATAAAACTTCTTGGATGCACCCTCACAGGAAACACTGACATTTCACAGATTATGTCATTATAAGGAGAAGAGATAGAAAGAATGTGAGAGTAATGGAGGTGAAGTGTGGTGCAGAGTGATAGAATGATCATAGAATTATCCTCTCCAAGCTCAACATGCACATTCAACAAAAGTGGTAACCTCAAGGCAATACAACTACCAGGACTCTTAATGTCAAACAGTTTGTTTCTAACTTGGAAGGAAAGTTGAGTCAACATACAGCAACATTGGAGCAGAAATGGAGTGAGCAGCTTTCAGAGATTTAGCGTACAGCACCACATTTACTCATCTGAGCCAGACTGCTCAGAAACAACAAGGGTTCCCTTTTAGGTACCCAGACATGCACTTTAGAATGGATTCGTTCCCAAGGATCCTGGTGACTAATAAGCTGGGGTTAAACTCTACTGTTCTTACACTCTTTGATTCATTAAAGTTCGATCTCAGTACTCCAGTTACAAATTTATTTTTTAGCTTAGGTTATTGTTCACATCTAGAATTTCCCAAAATAGGGGAAGAAAATATGCTCAGCATATAATATGAATCTGATGTGAGATAAAAAATGTAGTCCTACATATAAATGCTAAACATTTTTAAAAAACAGATTTATTAACAGAGTAACTTAAGACAGGATTTTCTAATAGCTTATAACTCCTATTACAATTTTTTGGGTAGCTGATACTTAAACCTCTTCAGATTACAAAGTAGTTTGCATTACTGGTAGTTAGTAATTTTACGTTTTATTTCAGCCTATGTTTTTGCTAGTAAGACAGCCAGACATGAGCCAATTCTCTTCTCAGGATCCATACTCTTTAAAAGTAATGGAATAACAAGGGTTTCTTCTTTGAGAACATCTAGTTCTAATCCAAGTCCCTCAATACTTGCTGTACTCATAGTAACCTCTAACCCTGGACCCCTCCGTATCGGGACAGATACTTATTTATTTATGATTAGGAGAGAATAAGCATTGAGGTAGGAATGGCAGCCATGTACCCAAGCATAACTTTGACTATTGCAGTGCCCCCCATGGAGTGTCCCACGTATCATGCTGGAATTGGCAAAATCCAGCCTTTTCACACATCTCATAGGGAATCTGATTTGACATACCTGAATAGTCAAAGGATGAGTGCTCAATCTGAAAGCCGTCTCTTCTTTTAACAGATATAGCAACCTAATTCACTTCTATTGTCACAGGGTAACTTAGGTATGAGGAAAAAAAAAATGTTTGCCACACAATTTAAAAATGGGAAGTTTTTTCACCATCTTATGGAGAATAACAAACCCCAAAGTTCCCTCACCGTCCATTCTAAGGATGACTGAGAACGATCCAGTCATTGATTTTTGTTACATCTGAAATTTTAATAACAGAGGAAAAGATAAAGAGGAATCTAGGTAACAAAGTGAATAGCATGCTTGTGCAAAAGTCACAAAGTCCTGAGTTTTAATTCAGACTCAGACACTTACTGTTCATAAAGCCTTGGGGAAGTAACTTCATTTTTAGGAGTCTCAGTTCACATACGTATAAAAATGAGTTGGTTGAACTTTTGTTTCCAGTTCTAAATATGTAATCTTAACATCATAAATGATATAAAGAAATAGGAATTAAAAAGATGGCAGGTCTGTCATGTAGCTAGAGTAGTTATACCATGGAGCTAGAGTTTTTATATGTGTAGATACATATACATATACACATGTATATACACATGTATATACAAATACATAATATTTATTTTTTCTTCACTTACAACAATTTTTCATTTTTTTTTTCATTTTGAGTTATAAATTCAATTCATTCTTCTTTCCCACCTCCCTAAAACAGTAAGCATATATAGGTAATAGATGTGTGTGGGTTTGGCCTTCATTGCTGAAGAAGACCATGCCATCAGAAATAATGACATGACTTAAACCTGACTTTGTTTTTTTTTTTTGGGGGGGGGGAGGGTTGTTTGTTTGTTTGTTTTTACAGTATAATATAGGTTTTTTAATTTATTTTTTTAATGTTCTACAATCACTACCATAAAACTTAGGTTTTTCCCCCACACACACCTACTCCCACCACCCCCCTCCCTCCCCAAGAGGGCATACAATTCTATATAGCATCTACATACACTTTCTTATTGAATACGTTTTCACTATAGAGATGCTATATAGACGAACTAAAATAAATGGAAGAAATCATATAACAAATCAAAACATAATACACACACACACACACACACACACACAAACATGATCTGCTGCATTCTATGAATGAATTTCATTGTTCTTTCTCTGAGTGTGGAAGGCATTTTGCCTTAGAAAACCATTGCAAATTTTTTTTTTTTAAGTTCTTGCGTTGTTACGAAGTTCCAAGTCTACCAGAAAATCTCTCGCACACTGTGGTCATTGCTGTGCACAAAGTTCTCCTGGTTCTGCTCCTTTCACTCAGCATCAGTTCATATAAGTCCTTCCAGGCCTCCCTGAAGTCTTCTTGTTCATATTTCTTGCGGCGTAATAGTACTCCATTACATTAATATGCCATAATTTATTCAGCCATTCCCCAATTGATGGGCTTCCCCTTGATTTCCAGTTTTTGGCAACTACATAGAGTGCTGCTATAAATATTTTTGTACATGTGGCACCCTTTCCGATTTTTATGGTCTCTTGGAGATACAGTCCTAGTAGAGATATAGCTGGGTCAAAGGGTATACACATCTTTGTAGCCCTTTGGGCAACGTTCCAAATTCCTCTCCAGAATGGTTGTATGAGTTCACAGCTCCACCAACAAGGAATTAGTGTTCCAACTCTCCCACATCCTCTCCAACATTTATCATTTTCCTGTTCTGTCATGTTTTCCAATCTTATAGGTGTGATGTGGTACCTCAGAGTTGTTTTGATTTGCATCTCTCTAATCAAAAGTGATTTAGAGCATTTTTTCATATGATTATAGATATCTTAAATTTCTTCCTCTGAAAATTGCCTGTTCATACCCTTTGACCATTTATCATTTGGGGAATGACTTTGTTTTGAGAGTGGGAGGGCTGTGCAGGTCACCAGCCTCACTTCTCCTCCAGAGTCATCTGAATCCAGTGACCAGATATTAATTAGGATGAATGGAGATGACCCAGGATGAGGCAATTGCAGTTAAGTGACTTGCCCAAGCTCACACAGCCACTGCGTGTCAAGTGTCTGAGGTGAGATTTGGGTGCTCCATCCACTGCACCACCTGGCTGCCCAGGTTATACTTATTCATTTAAACAATGCATTGTTCTGAAATATATTTGATAGGTATTATGTATAAAGATGTAAAAATTTCCATATCATTCATTTTTTACAATGAGACATGAATAAAAGAAAAGAATGACAGAAAGTGAAAAACAACATGCTTTCCCCCTGCCTCGCTCACTCTCTCTCGCCCGTCCGCTCTCCCTGACAGCTTCACGCGCCGTCCCCTCTCTCCCTCGCTCGGGCTCCCGAGAGGAAGACTCTCCTCCGCGCTCTAGATCGCAGCAGCGCCCAGCTGCTGCACTCTCCCTGCTCCCCGCTCCCGCTGGCCCAGGGACCACACCGCGCTGCGGATCATCCGCTTTAGAAAAATAGCCTCAGGAGTGCAAGTAGCTGATGAAGTATGCCGCATTTTTTATGATATGAAGTTTCGGAAATGTTTCACACCAGAAGAAATCAAGAAAAGAAAGAAGGCACTTTTGTCTCAGTGCTGACAAAAAAAATGCATCATTGTGAAAGAAGGCAAAGAGATCTTAGAGGGAGATGTTGGCGTGACCATTACTGATCCTTTCAAGCATTTTGTGGGAATGCTTCCTGAAAAGGATTGTCGCTATGCTTTATATGATGCAAGCTTTGAAACAAAAGAATCAAGAAAAGAAGAGTTGGTGCTTTTTTCTATGGGCACCAGAACTACCACTTCTCAAAAGTAAAATGATCTATGCAAGCTCCAAGGATACAATCAAAAAGAAATTTCCAGGCATTAAATATGAATGTCAAGCAAATGGACTAGAAGATCTCAACTGGGCTTCTGTTGCTGAGAAACTAGGAGGGTCCTTAATTAATTTGATTTAGTACTCAACATATTTGAAAAAATAAGTCCTTTATCAGAGATACTTGTTGCAAAATTCCCCCTCCAGTTTTCTGCTTTCCTTTTAACTTTGTTTGTATTGGTTTTATTTGTGCAAAATCTTTATTTAGATAATCAAAATTATCTATTTTATATTCTGTAATACTCTCTGTATTTATTCTCTTTAGTCCTAAGTTATTCCTTTCTCCATAGATTTGCCAAATAAACTATTCCATGTTATTCTAAATTGAGCATGGTATCATCATTTGTGTGAAAATCATGTACACATTTTGATCTTATCTTGCTATATGGTGTGAAATGTTGGTCTATATCTATTTTTTGCATTACTATTTTCCAGTTTTCCTAGAAATTTTTGTCAAACAATGTTGTTGCTTTTTTATTATTATTCTACAAGGTTGGATCTTTGAATTTATCATATACTAGTTACTCTAGTCATTTACTATAATATAATGTGTACCTAATCTATTTCACTGATACACTACTCTATTTCTTAGGCAGTACCAGATTGTTTTGATAATTACCATATTTATAATATAGTTTGAGATCTGGTATAGCTAGACTACCTTCCTTCACATTTTTTACATTGATTTCCTTGATATCCTTGAGCTTTTTGTTCATCCAGATTAATTTTGTTATTAATTTTTTCCTGCAGCTTTGCTAATGTTGTTAATGATTTCATGGAGTTTTTAAATTGGTACTCTAGAATTCTCTACTCATATTATCTGCAAAGAGTGAGAGTTTTGTTTCCTCATTGCCTATTCTAATCTCTTTAATTTCTTTTTTTTTAGAGAATTTCTTAACTGATGAATGCTCCACTGACATACATTCAACGACAAAATAAATCTAGAGGAAAGACTTCAGCAATATGGGGGGATCTCCAGTGGGGGAGTTATAGAAGGACATAGATAAGGGTTGCATAAGATAAATACTTGTCAACTTCTACCTCTGAAAGAAGTGTCCATATTGAAGAGCTCAGAAATCTATTGAAATATGTCAATGAATTTTATTATTTTCTTGTCCAATTCTTTGAAGAAACCTCTAGCTTTCTAAAATGGTATTGGATTACATAGAAACATTAATTACACCAGTAGTTATTTTTATTATCTCAGTTTGACTCATTCATGAACATGGAATGGAATAGAATAGGAAAGGAATTTTCAACTAGGCTTTGAAACTCCAAATCCACCACTATGTCGACTCTATCTTTTCAATCTTGTTGCGTGTTAATTTGCTTCCATCATTCAGTGGTCCAGTCAAATTGCATTTATCAGTTCCTTCCATTATATTCCATCTTCTGTCTTTCATCCATAGAATATGCTCCCCCCTCACCTCTACTTCAGGGAATCTCTCTCTCTTCACGAGGTAGTTCAAGCACCAGCACCTGCACATAGTCTTTCCTGATTCCAAATTTTGATACCCTTTTCCCAAACTACCTTGCATATATTTATTTTGGATGTAATTGCATTTTAAAATAATGGTATTAGCTAGCATTTACAGAGCCTCTTAAGGTTTGTGTACTAATTAACATGTGCTATTTCATTTTCTCTTCACAATAACCTCACGAAGTAGAGGTTATTAGTAAGTCCCATTATGGATGAAGAAACTGAGGATGGGAGAGGTTAAGTGAGTGACCCAGTGACACAAAGAGGAGAAGTATCTGAGACAGTATTTGAACTGTCTTGCTGACTTCAAGTCCATAACCATATTAATTATACCGCCTATATGCCCATGTGAGTATATTTATTTTGTATATAATTGTACATATACTTATTCTCTCATCTATTAAAATGTTATGATCTTTAGAGTAGGTGTAGACTAGTAAGCTGTATCCTTAAGGCCTTAGCCCGGTGTCTGATTCATAAGTGCTTGACAAATGTTTAACGTTTGACTCAGATGGTTCTTTATTGGCATTTTGATTAACATGCAACATTAATATTTCAGAAACCATCATATTACCTTGAATGGAATAATGCTACAATACTTGGGAAGTATTTTTGACAAAATATGAATCTTTCAGGAAAAGCACTGAGTAATTTCTTAAAGGCAATTCCATTTGTTTCCATTCTCTGTTCAAGTCTGTGTTTAGTTCATTTATTACTGAAATATCTTTCTAAGATCAGTGTATTGTCCATTCTGTTTTACATGATCATTTGAACAACAGGAATTATTCATCCATTTGGTTTGTTCTGTTTCAAAGCATAGACAAAAGTCTCATTTAAGAGCCTTAATAATGTTCCAGGTCTAGATGCAATCATGCCATCTGAAAAAGAGGAACCTAAGAAAGCCCTTTCAACTTTATATTGAATCATTCGCCCTTCTCAATACTGAGTTTGACATATTCTAGGATATTGACAAATATCTTTAATAAGCATACATCTTTTTATTTTATGTTTACCTTAATATTAATAATCTGAAGATTATAAAACAAAATTATATCATTCAAGGAAACTTAAATGATTTTGAAAAATTAGAAATTCATTCTTTGAGGAGAACTTTTAAATTTTTGTACTACTGAATCAATATGGTTTTTGAAAAAAATCAACAGATAATTCTCTGTTCATTATAATAAATCATATGGTTAAAATTTTTTGGAGTGAGATAGAATATCATTTTCCAAAACATACCTGTTTCTTTCTGTCACCTTCATGAAGAATGCTCTCCATGCATGTGTAGCTTATTTTCATAAACTGATTGCTGAGATGGAAAATTAGGCATATGATTTCGTGGTTTGTTGATATTTTTGGTTGTTTTGTCCTATAATAATAAGATCTGATTTTTTCATCATATTTTCATGCTCCCTTTTTTCAGATATCTTAAGAATTGATCCCAGAACACCTTTAAATTGTGTCTTCTGTGACACTGATATACATTGTTTATACTTGGCAAATCTAGGTGCTTTCACTTTTGGTTTTCTTTAGTCATATCTACTCCATCATGCAGCACAAAAGAAGTTGTGGTGCTAGAATCCAAATGGTATGCTTCCATTGTCATTTACTGAGAGAATACTTTATTAATGAAATTTTTATAGGTTATTTCCTTTTTAAAGAAATTCTTACCTTTCTCCCCTTTCTAATTTTATATAACAGGATGACCTACATTAAGCTGAATTTATCCTAGGGAATTTGTAAACTCACTTTTCTCTTAAATGTTTCTTCTTTACTTGTAACATAATGCCTATTACAATATCCCATCATGTTCCTCTGTAATATTTTATGTTCATTTTAAACAGTGTTATTCTTGATTGTTATTATTTCTCCTGTTTGACTTAAAAATTAAGGTTTTGTTGCCTGAAAGACCTTTCTGGTTTCCTTACCAGGAAAAGTGATTTACATTGACAAACTTTCTTTTTCAGAATGAATGAATGAATGAGAAAGCATTTAAGTGCCTATTGTGACAAGCAATACATTGCATAATAGAATATTAACTGGAAGTTAGAAAATAGGAATAGAATTTCTATACTGATGGTTCTTCTTTTGGAAGTGTCTCATTTTTTTCAGTATCATTTTTAAGAGATTAGGTTTAAGCTATTATGCAGGTAGCTATGTGAATAGAGAAATGAATTAGGAGACAGAAAGTTCAAATCTTGCTTCAGACACTTAATTAGGAGTGTGATCTTTAGCAGGTTACTTAACTTCTCAGTCTCATTTTCCGTATCTTTAAAATGAGGTTAATAGAATTATCAACCTCAGAATTATTATGTGAATCAAAAGAGATATGATAGGAAAAGAGGTTTGCTAACCTTAAAGTCCTACATAAGTCCATGCTACATTATTAGTAGAAGTTGATTTTATGTCACATCCTTTTAAAATTTTTCATCAAATTTATTTTTAATTTTGTTCTTTGAAGTCCGGTGGTCTTACTCTTAACAGACAGCTGATTCAGAAATGACTCCAACCTTGCAATATGCCATTTCTCTCCTCTCTTCATCTCATATCACCCAAACATTCCCTGCCCACTGTTTCTTCATTCCTTTCTCATATAAAGAAGTCATTTCCTTTGCCAACCTCTCTACACTTTACCTTGATCATATCTACTTCTGTCTTCTCAGACAAACTGTGCCTTTTTACTCTCATGCCCAATCATCTCTCGCTAACCTTCAAACTTCCCAAATCTACTCACTTTGTCCCTGTTGCCCACAAACACATGCATGACTCATCCTTAGAAAGACTCACTTGATCGAATGATCCCTATTAGCCTATATCCTATATTTCTTCTGTCCTCAGCTAAACTCTGCGAGGAAAGCTTTATAAATCAGGTGCATCCACTTCCTCTTCTCACTTGTAAGCCTTTGGCAATTTGGCTTTTACCCATATCGTCATCTATTCAAGTAATTCTCAGATTATATATCCATCCATAATCTCTCTCTTGAACTCCAATCCCATATATGCAACTGCTTCTTCAACACCTGATGTCAAATATGCCATAGGTATCTTAAATTTAACACATTTCATCAGACCTCATTATCTTTCTCCCCAAATCTGTATTTCTTTGTAACTTTTTACTATACCATTGAGTATCACCATCACCCCAGTCATTCAGGTTTAATTCTGCAATCCTTACTCCTATGTCATTGTTGACTCTTCACTCATACTCTTTGTACATAGTCAATTCGTTGTAATATTATATATATATATATGTATATGTATATATAATCTGATGTTATTTTATAACATCATGTATATATACATATATATACATATATATACATACATACATACATATATATATATATATATATATATCCTCTTCTCTACACTTAACGCAGATGTCTCCCTGTTATAAGCTTTCTTCACCTTTCAATAACATTCTATGTAGTCCCCCTATATAAAGAAACTATATAGTCTCCCCTATGTAGTCTCAAGTTTCTCTCTACTCCAAGCAATGGTCTACCAGATGCCAAAGTGATTTTCCTAAAATTTAGTTCTGAGCGTGTTACTTCCATCTTCAGTAAACTTGGGTTACTGCTTATAACCTTCAAAATAAAATATAAAATCCTCTAATTTACTTTTAAACTTCAAAACCTCACCATTTCTTATTTTTTTTTAAATTTTGTCAAAATTTTACTTCCTTCCATATACTCAAATATGAAAATATAATAGTTTATAGTTCATCTCCCATTAACCTCCATCTCTGTATTTGCTGTCCCCCATTTGTGGAAGGTTCATGCTTTTCCACCTCCTTTCCTTGGATTTCCTGGCTTCTTTAATGACAGTTTAAATTCTGTTTAGCTTGACCCAATTCCCTGTTCAAGATGTGCTTTGTCTTTGAGATTACTTTCCACGTCAAACGGATAAATATTTCTTTTTTTTTATTTAACTTTTAACATTCATTTTCACAAAATTTTGGTTACAAATTTTCTCCCCTTTTATCCCCTCCTCCCACAAACACCAAGCATTCTAATTGCCCCTATGACCAATCTGCTCTCTCTTCGATCATCCCTCTCTGCCCTTGTCTCCATCTTCTCTTTTGTCCTGTAGGGCCAGATAGCTTTCTATACCCCTTTACCTGTATTTCTTATTTCCTAGTGGCAAGGACATTACTCGACAGTTTATCCTAACACTTTGAGTTCCAACTTCTTTACCTCCCTCCCTCTCCAACCCCTTCCCTTTGGAAGGAAAGCAATTCAATATAGGCCAAATCTGTGTAGTTTTGCAAATGACTTCCATAATAGTTGTGTTGAATAGGACTAACTATATTTCCCTCCATCCTATCCTGTCCCACGTTACTTCTATTCTCTTTTGATCCTATCCCTCCCCATGAGTGTCGACCTCAAATTGCACTCTCCTCCCCATGCCCTCCCTTCTATCATCCCCCCTACCCTGCTTATCCCCTTATCTCCCACTTTCCTGTATTGTAAGATAGGTTTTCATACCAACATGAGTGTGCATTTTATTCTTTCCTTTAGTGGAATGTGATGAGAGTAGACTTCATGTTTTTCTCTCACCTCCCCTCTTTATCCCTTCACTAATGAGTCTTTTGCTTGCCTCTTTTATGAGAGATAATTTGCCCCATTCAGTTTCTCCCTTTCTCCTCCCAATATCTTTCTGTCTCACTACTTGATTTCATTTTTTTAAGATATGATCCCATCCTCTTCAATTCACTCTGGGCACTCTGTCTCTATGTATGTGTGCATGTGTGCATGTGTGTGTGTGTCTGTGTGTAATCCCACCCAGTACCCAGATACTGAAATGTTTCAAGAGTTACAAATATTGTCTTTCCATGTAGGAATGCAAACAGTTCAACTTTAGTAAGTCCCTTATGACTTCTCCTTGCTGTTCACCTTTTCAAGGTTCTCTTCATTCTTAGGTTTGGAAGTTAAATTTTCTTTTCAGCTCTGGTCTTTTCATCAAGAATGCTTGAAAATCCTTTATTTCATTGAAAGACCAATTTTTCCCCTGAAGTATTATACTCAGTTTTGCTGGGTAGGTGATTCTTGGTTTTAGTCCTAGTTCCTTTGACTTCTGGAATATCCTATTCCTTGCCCTTCGATCCCTTAATGTAGAAGCTGCTAGATCTTGTGTTATGCTGATTTTATTTCCACAATACTTGAATTGTTTCTTTCTAGCTGCTTGCAATATTTTCTCCTTGACCTGGGAACTCTGGAATTTGACCACAATGTTCCTAGGAGTTTCTCTTTTTGGATCTCTTTCAGGCGGTGTTCTGTGGATTCCTTGAATATTTATTTTGCCCTCTGGTCCTAGAATCTCAGGGCAGTTTTCCTTGATAATTTCATGAAAGATGACGTCTAGGCTCTTCTTTTGATCATGGCTTTCAGGTAGTCCCATAATTTTTAAATTGTCTCTCCTGAATCTATTTTCCAGGTCAGTTGTTTTTCCAATGAGATATTTCACATTATCTTCCATTTTTCTATTCTTCTGGCTTTGTTCTGTGATTTCTTGCTTTCTCATAAAGTTCTTAGCCTCCATCTGTGCCATTCTAATTTTGAAAGAACTATTTTCTTCAGTGAGCTTTTGAATCTCCTTTTCCATTTGGCTAATTCTGCTTTTAAAAGCATTCTTCTCCTCATTGGCTCTTTGAACCTCTTTTGCCAATTGAGTTAGGCTAGTTTTCAAGGTGTTATTTTCTTCAACATTTTTTGGTTCTCCTTTAGCAGGGAGCTGATTTGCTGTTCATGCTTTGACTTCATGTCTCTCATTTCTCTTCCCAGTTTTTCCTCTACCTCTCTAACTTGATTTTCAACATTCTTTTTGAGCTCTTCCATGGCCTGAGCCCATTGGGTGGGCTGGGACACAGAAGCCTTGATTTCTGTGTCTTTGCCTGATGGTAAGCATTGTTCTTCCTCATCAGAAAGGAAGGGAGGAAATGCCTGTTCACCAATAAAGTAACCTTCTATAGTCTTATTTCTTTTCCCTTTTCTGAGCATTTTCCCAGCCAGTGACTTAACCTCTAAATATTTTCCTCACACCCACCTCACCTCCTGATCCTCCCAGCCAGCGTTTGGGGTCTGAGATTCAAATGCTTCTTCCAGCCTCAGGGCTTTGGCCGGGGGCAGGGCTGCTATTCAGTGTGAGATTAAGTTCAGGTGCTTGGGTGGGGGCAGGGCCGCCTCTCAGGCTCAGTTCCCTCAGGGAGTTTATGCACAGACCTTCAACAATGGATCCAGGCTCCTGCCTGCTTGGGGAGCCCTGGTCTGCTGCTGCCCCTCAGCTTCTGTCTCCCGAGGGGGCCCTAGCCATGGGAGCACCCCACTCCCCCCTCGACCCACCAAAGAGACTCTCTCACCAACCCCCATCACCTGTGGGTGGAGGGACTTGTGTGGCAACTGGAGATCCTGTCCCTAAAGCCTGCTCGTATCTATTCCTCTCCGTGCCACGGCCGCAGCAGGGCTGTACTCAGCTCCCAGTCCCGGTGCCCAGTCCACAGCGCGAAGGACCTTTTGCAAGAGGTTTGCAGGTCTCTCCGGAACAGAAATCTCCCTCTCTCCAATGTTCTGTGGCTTCTGGGTGCAGAATTCGCCGGCAGTTACTTCTTTGTAGTTGTTCTATGGGTTGGGGGTTCGGAGCTATGTGTATGTGTGTCTTTCTACTCCTCCATCTTGGCTCCGCCCCCCCAATATTTCTTTAAAAATTATTTTCATATTGTGACTTCATTAGAATGTGGATACCTTCAGTGCAAGTACCATGTTGTTGTTGTTGTTTTTTTAATTTCAAGTACTGAACACAGTAAACAAAATAAGCACTTAATAAATGCTTGAGAGTGATATTGTTTTCTTTAAATAAAATATAATGAATTTCATTTTTAAACGTGGTTTCTTGCTCATCATTTACAGATTCACCTTGGTCATACCATCAGGAAAGTGTTCATAATATATAAATGTGAGACTTTGCAATATCTACAAGCCTTTGACCTTCTTGCTTTTTCAACACTGTGTTTCCCAACATGTGCTCCAATGTCCACATGTGCATTAAAGTAATTTGTATTAAAGTATACTGAATTTATTTGGAGTGTATCAAATATTCTTTGTAGAAAACCAATCTTCTCCTCCTGTCCAGATGTTGGCATAAAATCTGCAATTATATTCATGGTTTTCTATTTCTTATTGTAATTACTTGGGATTATTGAGCTGTGAAGTGTCTCATGAAATGATATTTTTTGGCAATTTTGTTTCCACTATGAAATCAAATCTCTCATCCCTTTTGTTTATCGCGCTCTAAGGAGTCCTCAAGATCCATGTATCCATTTAACTTTTCTATTCAGTTTTCATTTTCAGGAAAAAAAAATAATATCAGGAAATATGTCCATTTGTTTGACATCACACTTAGATGCTACATTTAGATTTTAAAAAAGAGTATAATGTTTATAAATAGTCTAAACGCTATGTAATGTTCAGTAGTTTCTACACTTCATTTTAGGTATTCTGCCACTATTATTGCATAAGCAGAAGGACATTTGCAGAAGACTGAGGGTAATTTAGATTTTTTAATTTATTCCTTGTTTTGTCCCAGTCAAATTATTAACAAGGGACCAACATATTCATGTTGAGTTTCTTTATACTTAGCTAATCTTGTTCTCAGAAAACAGATCTAGATCATGCTTGGGAACATATTTAAAGACTTTTCAGAACTGTAGAATTAGTACTTCTTTAGACACTTCTGAAGTTAAAAAACAAAAACAATAACACAACAAACTAGTTTCTAGTCTCCTCCATGATGAGACATGGAAAATAACTTTCTTATTTGTCTAAAATTTGGATAATTATTACACCTACCTGACATATTTACTTGATATATTTACAGAGACAAACACATGAGATAATATGTGTAAAGTGATTTGTAAACATAAAAGCACTATATACTTTTCAGTTAATAATGTTATTATTACAATTTTCATTCTTTCCTTCTTTACTCTCTGATGAAGAACAATCTTTCTTTTGCCAAAGCCAATCCCTCATGTTCCCTGTATTCCATTCCTTCCTTTGTCTTCAAGTGTACTACTCTCTCCTAATCATATTGCTCTTCTACTCTTTAATCTCTTGATGTTCACTGGGGTTTTGCCTTGTTGGATACCAACACAACTGCAAACTTTTCCGTTCTTAAAGAATGTTTACTTAGCACCAATATGCCTTCAATGTGTCATCCAATTTTACCCTTTCTTTTAGCCGTTAAAGTCCTAGAAAATGATGTCTCTTCTTGTGGCCTCTACTTTTGTCAGTTCTTGAAGTTTTCCTCTTTTAATTTGTCTTCTAGCTTCGTTACTTAATTAAAACAATTTTTGGTTGCCAAGGATTTCTTAATTGCTATACCTCATAACTTTTTCTTAATCCTCATCCTTCTTAACATTATGATGGTATTTAAAACTTTTGACTAGTCTCTCTTATGAAAACTCTCTCCTTTCTGGATTTCTGTGTTTCTTTCTTTCCTGTTACTTATCTTACTGCTCCTTCATCATCTTTGATGCATCACCACCCGCATCTTATCTCTTAAACTGCTGATGTATGCCTAGACTCTTTCATTGGTCTCCTTTTCCTTCTCTACACTCTCTTTCTTGGTGACCCCATCAGCTCCTATGGTCTTGAAGATAAGCTCTGTGCAAACAACATCAAGTTATACATATGAAGCCTCTTAATTTTCCCTTAGGTTCTTGCTACAATAAATTGGACACTTTGAATGAAATATTTTTGGCATCTTGAAATCAATATGTCTAAAATGGAATTCATCATTTTTAATCCAAAACAATATTTTCCTAACCTTCCCCGTTTTTGTGAAAAGCAAAAACTTTTCTTTAAAAGTTACCCTTAGTCAAATTTTGGTGTCGTCTTATGTCTCACCCTTTTTCACTCCATATATTCAAATCCTTATCAGGTCTGGTCGGTTCTATCATGAAAACATCTATCACATCTGTTTCATTTTCTCAATTAATATAATCACCTCTATAGTTCAAACCCTCATCATCTCCCATCTGGTTTATTGCAGTAGACATTGTAATTCAGGTTCAAGTCTCTTCACTCTCCAATATATTATCCTTAAAGTTGCAAAAAAGATTTTCCTTAAATATACATTCCTTAAGTGCGCTAATAAACTCCAGTGGCTCACTGTTAGCTCCAGGAGCAAATATTATTACCCTTGGTTGTCATTTAAAGTTCTTCATTGGCTCACTCAAAGCTACAGAGTTTCATGAATCTCTTTGGACAAAGTAAAGTAATTAAATATACTGAGTTAAATGTTAAACTTACAATTTTTAAAATTTTAAGAGAAATGTATTATTCTCTTGCTGTCATCACTCATTTCTCACATTTTTCATTGAGTTCACATGATTTTGACATATTCATTAATTTATTATCAAAACACATTTTTATCAATTGAACATTCCTTTAAAAAACAATTCATTTTTGCAAGTAAAGCCCTTATTATAGTCCCTAGATTTTATTATTCTTCTTGTATTTTACTCATTTTTATTAAGCTGAATTATTTTATTTTTTTCTGTGTTCAACAATCACTTCCAAATCTCTTAAATATTTTTCCGCTTCCTCCCCCTTATTCCTCCTGCCCTCCACACTTTCTCCCTGAGATGGCCTACAATCTTATATAGGTTTGACATGTACATTCCTATTAAATGTGTGTTGCATAGAAGAATTAAAATGAATGGAGGAAATCATAAAACAAAACAAAACATAATACAAAAGAAAATGATCTGTTTCTGTCTGTGATCCAATTCCATAATTCTTTCTCTGGATGTGCAAGGTGTTTTGCCTCCCTCAAGAGGAGGGAGGAAATGTTTTAAGTCCATACATTTCAATGAAGTACTAAGTCTACCAGAAAAATTCTTCCCGTAATGTGGTTGTTGCTGTGTACAGCATTCTCCTGGTTCTGCTCCTTTCACTCAGCATCAGTTAATATAAGTCTTTCAAGGCTTCTCGGAAGTCCTCCTGTTCATTGTTTCTCATAGAACGATAGTATTCCATTTCATTCATATATCACAGCTTCATCAGCCATTCCTCCATTGATGGGCATCCCCTTGATTTTCAGTTTCTGGCTACCACAAAGAGAGCTGGTACATGTGGGACCATTTCCCCTTTTTTGTATTTAAAAAAACTAATGATTTTTATTTATTTCACATCACTTAAACTTCCCCTTGTGTCATCCCTCTCTTTTCCCCATAATTCTATGTTTTTAAAATGCTTTTTTTAATAATTATTTATTGGTTTTCAGTTTTCTGCAATCATTTCCATACATTTTAAATTTTTCTCCCCATCTTTCCTCCCTCTCTCCCCACTATTACATTCAGTCTTATATAGATTCTACACTTTTGTTACTAAACATATTTTCATATTAATCATGTTGCATAGAAGAATTTAAACAAATGGGAAAAAACATGAGAAAAACCAAACAGAACCAAAACATAACAAAATTGTTTTTTAAATGAACAAAAAGTGGAAGAATAGGGAAAATATCAATAAAATTCATAATTGCATCAAAATATTCTGTGATTTTTAATGCCTATTAAATTTATATTTATTTTTTAAATATTTAAAACAGTGGTAAGAAGTACAAGCAAAGCTTAGAGAGATGCAGGATTCCTGACGCAGCAAAAAGGCAGATGAAATTCAGTTTTATGCTGATAATAGCAATGCAAAATCCTTTTATGATTCCTTGAAAGCTATTTATGTACTTTACGGGGCATCACAACTACTCAGTGCTGGTGGAGCCACATTGATTAGTGATAAGGACATTATCCTTGAGAGATGGGCTGAACATTTCCACAGTGTTCTCAACAGATCATTATCAATCAATGCTGAGACCACTGACCGTTTGCTCAGGTTGAAGTCAATCCCTCCTTAGCTGAACTTCTAACTGAAGAAGAGATTTTTAGGGCCATTAGGCTCCTTTCATATGGCAAAGCACCCGGTGCTGATTCTATTCCATCTGAGATTTACAAGGTAAGGGGACCACTACTCATACAAAAGCTGATTCAAATTTTCCAGGCTATACGGCAGGAGGAAGTTATACACCAGGAGTTCAAGGATGCCTCCATTGTCCATCTCTATAAAGCTAAAGGGAATAGATTGTCCTGCAACAATCACAAGGGGTTCTCTCTCTTAGTCATTGCTGGCAAAATTCTTGCTAGAGTCCTCCTTAATAGGCTGATCCTTCACCTGGAAGATGGGCATATTCCTGAGAGCCAGTGTGGCTTCAGAAAGGGTCAAGGAACAATCAATATGGTGTTTGCTGCCCGACAACTCCAAGAGAAATGCCAGAAGCAGAACAGAGGTCTGTACACAATGTTTGTGGATGTGACCAAGGCCTTTGACACTATTATTCTTGAGGGCTTATGGAAAATTTTGTCATAATTTGATTGCCTAAGAAGGTTCATCAATATTGTATGTCAATTTCATGATGACATGTTTTCCTGAGCTCTGGATAATGGACAAAGCTCTTGTGCCTTCCCAGTCACCAATGGAGTGAAACAGGGCTGTGTACTTGTTCTCATGCTTTTTAGCATGATGTTTTCAGCCACGTTGATAAATGCTTTCAATGAGGATGAACACGATATCAAGGCCAACTACCGTAATGATGGTAAGTTCTTTAATTTAAAAAGATTACAAGCCAAGACCAAAGTGGAGGAAGTGTTGGTGCATGATTTTTTGTTTGCACATGATTGTGCACTCAGTGCAGCCTCTGAAGCTGAGATGTAACAAAGTATGGATGAATTCTCTGCTGCCTGTGCTAATGTTGGCCTAATAGTTAACACCAAAAAAGCATAGGTGCTCCATCAGCCACCACTGCACCACCCATATGTGGAACCATTGGTTACAACAAATGGAGAAGTTTTGAATGCTGTGGATAAGTTCATTTACCTTGGTAGTGTACTTTCCAGAGATGTAAGCATTGACAATGAGGTTGATGCACACATTGCCAGAGCTAGTTTCAGTGTTTGAAGGTCTACAGAGCTGCTGTGCTGATCTTATTGTTATATGCTAGTGAAACCTGGACAGTCTACCAGAACCATGCCAGGAAACTGAATCACTTCCATTTGAACTGTCTTAGGAAGATTCTGAGGATTACTTGGCAGGATAAGGTTCCAGACACTGAGGTCCTTGCTCGAGCTGAACGGCCAAGTATTCAAACTACACTTCAGAGAGGGCAGCTCCAATGGGCGGGCTCGTTATTCAAATGCAAAATGTATGCTTGACAAAAAGACGTTTTTATGGAGAACTTGCATGGGGCAGGAGATCACATGATGACCAGAAGAAACAATACAAGAACACTCTCAAGGTATTTCTCAAGAAGTTTGGATTTTACTGTGCAACATGGGAGACACTGACACAGGACCATTCAGCACAGCATGCCCACATAAGAAAAGGTGCTGTGCTCTTTGAGCAAAGCAGAACTGAGACAGAACAAAGTAAATGTGCAAATTTGGGCTATCCACCCCAAATATTCATACGGACTATCTGTGCCCAACCTGTGTTAGAGCGTTCTGAGCTCATATTGGTCTGATTAGCCAGTCAGACACACTGAAATTTCACTTTACACAGGTGATGTCATTTTGGTCCTCTTCAACGACGAAAGACAATAACCAACCAAGCAAGAAGGTGTTTACTCATATTTCTTCTTTGAGATCATGCTTATTACCTACAACAGTAACATTATATTTAGATAATTTTGTGATTTTTTTTTAGTCATTTTGTATTTATTTTACTCTGCTTACATCACTTTGCATCACTTCATGTCTTTCCTTGCTTCCCTGTATACATTGTTATTTCTTATAGAACAGTAATATTCCATTACATATTTTTATAACAGAATTCGCTTAACCATTCTCCAATATAGGAGTTTCTACTATTTTTGGCTGATAATACTTTGTAATTTTTCCTTGGATATTGTTCATATTCTTTTAACATTTCTCTGTTGGGGAATGGTTTTTGATCTTATATGTTTCTGATAGTTGTCTACATATCTTGGATATCAAACCCTTAGAGACATATGATAGAAAGATTTTTTCCCAGTTGACTGGTTCCTTTCTTATCCTAGATGAATTAATTTTGTTCCTGTAAAGCTTTTCAATTTAGTATAGTATAAATCTATTTTATCTTGTTAATTGCCTTTACCCCTTTTGTGGTTCAAAACTATCTCTTGACAATAATAGGAAAGTTGGAAAGATGGGTGGGTTTGGGGGAGGAAGATAATGAGTTTTTTTTTTTTAACATACTGAACTTCAGATTATTGGATATGCAGTTGGAAATGTCCAATGGGAATTTTTGAATGACTGGAGAGTTAGAGAAAAACAAAACAATATATAATTAGACTTAGATATATACATCCAATAATTTTCAGCTTGGAAATTATAATTGAAAACATCAGAACTGAGGAAGTTGCTATAAAAAGAAAAGAAATAAACCTACAGGACAGACTTCTTGAGTTTGCTCACTATCAAAGTATGTGCAGTTGTCCATCAAAGAAGCGTGAAAAAGTGCTGTCAGAAAGAAAGGAGGAATTAGTGGAGAGTAGTGCCCTAAAAACCCAAAGAAAAGAAAAGAGTGGGCTCTTAACAATGAAAAATACTTCACACAGCTCAAGAAAGATGAAGGTTAAAATGAGTCCATCAGATTTGGCAATAAATACTTTGAGGGTAATTTTGAAGAGTGAAGTTTCAGTTTTATGACCATGTCTGAAGCCAGATTGCTAAAGAGTGTGAGAAGAGACAAGATAGTAGTTATAAATGTAGAATTTTTTTTACCTCAAGGAATTTGGCTGAAAAAGAGAGAATGATAAAATAACAAGCATGATATCACCGGGTGATGATTTTTTTTGAAGAGATTAAAGAGTTAAAGGTTAAAATAGATTGTCAAGTTGATAAAAAAATATGCCTTTTTTCAAAAAATTAATTTAGAAGACCAACAAATCAGTAAACTACTAGATAATTTCATTAAACAAAAAAGACAAAATTCTAAATATTGAATTAACAATGAGACAGGGGAATCTACAAAAATGGAGTCAAAAACATTTATTAGTAGTATAGCAATAAAATTGTAATTTAAATGAAATGTGTGAATATTTTCAAAAACTTGAAACATAGATTTGTGAAATAGAAAGAAAACAATATAAATCATCTAATCAAGAAAGAAAATTAACAAGCTAAATGTAAGTTATCATATGTATGTTGCAGGAAAAATTCTTCTCCAGTCAGATTTGAAAGTGAATTGGATAAATCATTTAAAGGTTAAAGGCTCTTGTCAAGTACTTTGCCCAAGATAATTCTGATAAGATAAAAAAAATAGAGATCACTATCATTCATGAATAGTAGCTACCAAAATATTAAATTAAATGCTACAAAAAGTCTACAGAAATATATTTTAAACCCTTATGACAGAGTTGGATGTCTACTAGAACTACAAGGCTGATACAGCATTGAGAAAAGTATGAGCTATTTATAATTCATATCAAGATACATAGAAATTACATGAACCTCATGTCATAAAACTCACTGGTACAGAACTCTTTCCTTATAGGTGGAGATGATGGCTCTGCCCTACATGAGGCGTAGGACAGAGTTGGTCAAAGGGAAGAAAGTTCTAATCTTGGCTAGGCCCCTTTGGGATTTGTCAAGTTTTGAGGCAAATAACTTCAGGTACTTCTGACATACAGCTTCAAGAGGATTGGGTGGTGAAACAGACCAATTCAACTTCAGTTTACTGAAGGAAAAGACTGTGAGAAGACATGAGAGACTCAAACATTCTTCATCATGTTCCTGTTTCCATCTTGCTCCACTAGAGATTTCAAGGAATTTTCCTTTTGATGAGATTCATACTTTCTCTCTCTGTTGATCAAGCTGAGTTATCTCACTCCTAATGGGAGAACTCCTTTCTATATGGTCTTGCGTATATTCTTCTATGTAGTCTTTCTCTGATTTCTTTTTCTGTGATTTGGATAAGTGAGTTTATTTGTTATCCTCTCTATGTGTTCATTTTGGGACTGATGCTCAGTGGGAGAGGTATCGATCCTTGGATATAGAGCTTGAGGTCACCCAGAAATTAGAAAGAAATCAGAGGTTAAAGTGAACCTGATCATACCTCCTACATGAACCATATTTGCGGGAGTAAATATATCCTGTTCTAGCCTGGTACTCCCTGGAAGGTTGCATCCCCAGCCCCAAATTTCTGCTTCTCCTGGCAGGAATGAAAGCTTTGTTTGGATAAGTGTGAGATGAGAAGCTAGAGATGTCTATTCTATCTCCTTTTGAACTACACAAAGAGAGAATCCTCCTCACATATGGAGCAATGCTATACTTGCAAGGCCCATTTTTTCTGCTAGGTACATAATTATAAAAATCTTATATAGGAAATAAAATATCTCAACCAAATGAATTTTTATTTAAAAAAAGGATTCCCAGACAGCAACAAGAGAATATCTGGGCAATGTTAAAATTTACATTCACTCATAACTTTTTTTTAGTTGTTTTCAAGGATTATATTTTGATTGTGTAGGGGAACAGGTTCAAGATGGGGTGAATTGTCACTCCTAATTTTAAATGGTAGGTTAAAAAGAAATTCAAAAAATAGAATTAAATGGAAATATATAACATGGTCAAAGGAGAACTTAGGGAGATTGTGTAAGCAGTGTAGTCTTCAAGTATTTAAAATGCTATTTTGTGGAAGAGCATTGGACTCAGGTGGGATGCTCTGTAAAGTTTGTACACTGAATACATTTCTATTCAAATTTTTGATTAACACGACTCTAGATACGAGCTGAAACTAAGCTTTGAATATTCTTCCTCTAAATTTTGGAAGTAGTTTGAGGATTGGGGCAGAAAGCAAAGCCGAGTATCCCTAACACTGTATATAGTCAATGTGTCTATGTCCAAACTGAGAGAAATGCAACCTGTCCCAAAGACTTCTGACATTGTGGGAGCATTGCATATAGCTGATATTATTAATTAAGCAATACATATTTCATACTGAATTTGACATTTTAACAAGTTTATCATGTCAAATGAACGAATTTAATGAATGAAATTGAATTAAATGAAATCTAATGAATAAAAGTAAATATGCTTATAGCTACTGTACTCCTATGCACAATAGTGAGAAAAGGAAAGGAAGATAGCTTGTTTAAAGATTACTAGGTGAATCAAGATTTGCTTCCCTTTTACATAATTTCTTGTTAAAATTCAATGTCATTCATTGAGTTGATCATTCAATACAGAACTACTCTCCTTTGGCACTTTTATAAGACCATAAGTGAGACCATTACATTTCAATTTAGTCTCTTTATTTCAGAATGGGGATTGATAAATTAGCATGTCTTTTGATGAGGGAGATCACACAGTGTCAAGAAAACTAGAGAAAATGTTCTGTAAAGTTTAGATTAAAGGGACTCAAGGCGTTTCTAATGGGAAAAATGTAACAGGTTGGGGTAGAGAAGAGTAGAAACTTTTGTGGTCTTCAGTGATTGAGGACTGTTTCATGAAAAATGGAACAGATTTGTTCTGTAGAACTACCAAGGTCAGGAAATGTAGCCATGGTTAGAGGACAAAAGTGAGGGGGAACAGTCGCTTGATGTAATGAAGAAAATGTTCTACTCAATCAACAAAATAAATGTGTGTGCTGTGTGCTACATGACGGACAGGGTGCTAACTTCTGTAGCTCTACAGTATCTGCTAGCAATATTTTCTCCTTGACTAGGAAGTTCTGGATTTGAGCTATCATATTCTCAGGAGATTTCATTTGGGGATTTTATTACAGAGGGTTATTGGTGAATTCTTTCAATTTCTACTTTGTTCTCTGATTCTAAAATATCTGGGCAATTTTCTTTTATAATTTCTTAAAATAACGTCATTTATTTTGATTATTGCTTTTAGGCAGTCCAATAATGCTTAAAGAAGTATCTTTCCTTTATTCTCTTTTCTAAATCAGTTGTTTTTTTTCTATGAGGTGTTATACCTTTTCTTCAATTATTTTCATTCTGTTATCTTTTGTTTTATTGTTTCTTTATGACTCATGGAGTCATTACCTTCCAGTTGTCCAACTACAACTTTTAAGGAGTTATTTTCTTCAGTGAGGTTTTCTAGCTTTTTCTTGCCAAAATGTTAATTCTCTTTGTATAATTTCCCTGCATATCTCTTATTTCTTTTCCCAATTTAACCTCTACCACTGTATTAGATTTAAAAATATTTTTGGCCCTCCTTATATCTTTCTTTACCTATTCTAGGAAATTTTGTTGGGTATGAGTCTAATCTTCACTTTTTTTCCCCTTAAGACTTGCTTGTAGATATTTTCAAGCGATTGTCTTCTGTGTTTTTTCCTTAAGTTTCCCTATCCCTGTAGGAGCTTTTTAATAGACAGGTTCTTTATTTGTTTGCCCATTTTCGCAAGCTACTTCTTGAACTGGAATTTTTGATAGATCTGAGATCTACTTACTTCTAAAGGGTAGGAAAGGGAAAGATGTGATGCCTGACCTAAACTTTTGACTTTTAGGTCCTTTGATACTTTCATAGCACATTTTTGGTGATTCCACAGTGGTGTGATCTAGGGAAAGACCTGTTCATTGACCTTCAGCTCTGTACTCTGAAAGTTCCTGGCCTTGGATTTGTTGACTTATGTGTGGTTGGAATTCTAATACTGCTGCTGGACTGAGTCTCAGTTAGTTCACTGAGAATTTTGGTAATTTCAGAGTGATTGAACTGCTTGTTCCCCCTTGCTTTTAGACTCCTACCTCTGTTATTGCATTGCAGGGTCATTTTCATTGATAACAGTTTGAATTAAATTTCCACTCTGCTCTGGAGTTCAGAGCTTGTTCTTTGAACAGGTCCCTACTCCTGCTCCCCAGAAACCATGACCATTTTTCACTTTTCTGCAACTGTGACCTAGAATTGGATTCCAGATGGTACCTATTCTAGTTACCAGAGTTAGAACAGGAATACTGTAGGATATCTTTCTGCCAGTTATTCAGTTCCCTTATCATCCCTGGGATCTGGGTTGCTCCTCACCAACTACTGACTATTGTGGCTGTGCTGACCACTTGGAAAGCCCCACTCTGGTATCCATAGACACCTCTATCTTCCCCCTTTACCCTGGCCTGAAAAAATGATTCACTTTGACTTGCAGTCAAAATTTGATTTGGTACACTTTCTAGGTCACTGTGAAAAATATTGTGGAGGAATTAAGGCAAAAAAAATGCCGCCTTCGACTCTGCCATTTTTCTCTGTCTGAAGATAAAAGAAAAAAAAAAGTAGATTGTGCAACCAAGAAGCTTCAATTCTAAAGGAGAAGAATCATTTACTCAAATAGGTATATATGCACACAGAGTAGAGGAAGAGTAATCTGAGAGGGGAAAGAAATAGTAGCTATAGTGGTAAGGGAATGGACTCCTTCAGATGATATCACTGAACTGTCTTTTTTTAAGCTTAATATTTTCTTTTTTCTCAATTACATGTAAGAGCAATTTTAACATTACTTTTTTAAATTTAAGTTTCAAATTCTCTCCCTTCTTTCTCTCCCCCTCCTCATTAAAGAATATAAACAATTTCATATATGTTATGCATTTACAGTCATGCAAAATAATGAAAGTAATGAAAAAGAATATTTGATCTGCATTCAGGCTACACTAATTCTTTCTGTGGAGATGGATAGCATCTTTCATTAAAAGTCCTTCAGAATTGTCTTGGATTATTGCATTGATGAGAATAGCAAAGTTATCCACAGCAGATCATCATGTAATATTGCTGTTGCTGTGCACTATGTTCTTTTGCTTCTGCTTATTTCACTTTGCATTAATTCATGTAAAAGTTTCCAGGTTTTTCTGAGAGCATCCTGCTCATCACTTCTTAGAGCACGATAGTATTCCATCATAATCACATAAAACAAGATGTTAGACCATTCACCTATTGATGGATATCCCTTCAATTTCCAATTCTTTGCCACCACTAAAAGAACTGCTACAAATAATTTTGTACTTAAAGGTTCTTTTCCTTTTCTTTTATTTTTTGGGGCCTACAGACCTAGTAATAGTGTTGCTCCATCAAAGCATATGCATGGATTTATATCCCTTTGGGCATAGTTTCTACTTTATCTCCAAAATGATTGAATCAATATACAACTTCACCAACAGTGCATTAATGGTTTAATTTTATTACAGCCCCATCAACTTTTGTCAATTTCTTTTTCTGTCATATTATCCAATCTGATAAATATGTGGTGGTAGCACAAAACTGTTTCAGTTTGCATTTCTCCAGTCCACAGTGACTTAGAGAAATTTTTTAAATGACTGTAAATAGCTTTTTTTACTTTTTTTGAAAACTACCTGTTCATACACTTTGACCAGTTATTAAGTGAATGGCTCCTTTCTTAAAAATAAATGTCACTCAGTTTTCTATAGATTTCAGAAATGGGATCTTTATCAGAGAAACTTGCTCTACATATTTTTCATAGTACTTATTGTCAACTACGTGTGTGTTTTGTCCTACTTCCCCTGTTATTCTACTCTCTTTCCTTTCATGCTATCCAATCTCAAAAGTGTTTTGTTTCTCTCTTTTGCCTCCCCCAATTCTAACCTCTCTTCTATAAGCACCCACACTATAAGCATATAAAATAGATTTCTACACCCAAATGAGTGTCTATGGCATTCCCTCTTTGAAACAGTTCTGATGAGAATAAGCTTCACATGCTCCCTTTTCCTTTTCCCTCATCTTCCCTTCCACTGCCAAAATCTCCTTTGGACTTCTTCTATATCGTAATGAATTCCATTCCACCTCTATCTTTGCCTGTTTCCAAGAGCATTCTTTTTTCTCATCCCTCAATTTTATTTATTTAGATAATCATAACATCATATTCAATTCACACCTGTGCTTTTTGTCTATGTATGCTCCTTTAAATTTTTATCAATGCGACAAACTCAGACTCTAACCTGTGGATAGTCAGAGCCAATAAGAGCATGCTAGAGATAGGACAGTCTTTAATCACACAGAAGCTTAATTTCCAAGTGAGGGAAATGGCTTACAAGCAAGGAGACAGACTAGAAACATCTTGACGCCCTGCCCCTAGCAGAGGAACCTATGTTAGTGTCACAAAATTTCAATGTATGGTATTGGTATGAGTATACCAATGGCTGTGCAGTAAGCTGTATCTCTGACAATGAGAGAGTAACAACAACAATGTGACAAGTTTTGTTTATAGCAGGGCTTCATGACTAGAACTTCTCTGAGCTAGTCTAAGCTCAGAGAACACCTGAGGCTAGTCCAAGTAAAAGAACAAATATATGAGTCTTGACAGAGGTTGAGACCATTCAGAGGTTGAATACAAAGGATTCCTTTCATGCCAGGCTTAGACAATAACTTGCTTTCTGGGTGTTAGCTCTGAAAAATGAGGTTTCTCCTAACATCTTGACAGTGCCCTAAAGGTGATATCTTGGCTTTTCCTTTGATCATGACTTTCAAGTAGAACAATAATTTTTAAGTTATCTCTCCTGCATATATTTCCAAGGTCAGTTGTTTTTTCCAGTAATGTATTTCACTTTTTCTTCTATTTTTCTATTCTTTTATTTTTTTTTTGATGTTGCATAAAAGCATTAGCTTGCACTTGCCTATTTCTAATTTTGAAGCAAATATTTCTTCAGTGAGCTTTTGTATTTTCTTGTATTATTGTGATGTTGAAAAACTTGCTTTGAATTTGAATAGATATCATTCAGTCATTTATCAACTTATACTCCAGTACTGCTTTTCCCATCTCTTTTTTTATTTTAAGAAATTATTTTCTTCAATAGTCTTTCATGTCTCCTTTTCTATTTGGCCAATTATGCTTTTTTAAGCTGTTTTTTTCCCTCAGTGAATTTTTATATCTCCTTTTTTATTCCACCACTTCTGCTTTTCATGGCATTCTTCTCTCCACTGAATTTATTTTTGTGCCTTTTCTTCAAAAACATTTGGTGTATTCTTTTTTTAAGGCGTTATTTTTTTCAGTATGCTTGTGTCTCTTTTACCAAAGTGTTGACTCTTTTTTATGATTTACTTGCTTCACTCTCATTTCTCTTCCCAATTTTTCCTCTGTATCATTTTATTTTTTTAATCCTTTCTGACCTCTTACATGGCCTGATATAGATGTATTATATGTATTTGTGTGTGTATGTATATATATGTAAGTATATATATATGCATATACACACACACATATGTGTGTGCAGATAGGTATAGATAAATATTTCATATTTTTGTTTGAAGCTTTGGTTTTGACCTTGTTGTCTTCAACTGACTTTGTGTTTTGGTCTCCCCTGTCACCATAGTAATTTTCTATCGTTAGAATACTTTTTTTGCGGTTTCCTCATTTTCCAAACTATGTCTTGACTTTTAACTTTATGCAAATTGGGACTCTGCTTCCGGAGTGGAGAGGTTATCATCCCAAGCTTTAACTTTTTTGTTCAGCTATTTTCAGAGGTAATTCCGTAGACCTGCAAGTTTTCAAGTTTTTAAAGTGGATGATTTATGGAGGGGTGTGTTTGCTGCTCTCTTGTATTGTACACTGGTGTATGAATGACCACAAGCACTTTTTTCCACCCTGGAACTGTGACCAGAATCTCCATTCCCCTGCAGCTACATGCTCTGGTATGCTGGTATTCCTTGCCCTGGGAAGGGACTGTGACCTAGATTAAAATATAGGCAATGCAACAGACTCTTGTCCCTGGTGTCAGTAAAGGGACCCCTTTAATCTCCTGAAGAGTTGTCTGAAACCTTTACCATCTGTGGGCTGATAGGTGCATAAACTGCATCTCCCTTCACTTATTCAGTTTCTCCCATAGCCTGCTTCTGGTTTGTTGGTGCAGACTGTGTTGGACTGTGCTCCACTCTCTCTCTCTGATACAGTAGACCTTTCTTGCTAACTTTCTAAGTTATCTTGGGTTGGAAGATTCATCCTTTTGGGGGCTTATGTTGTTCCATAATTTGTTTTGAGACATTATTTAAAGACATTATTTAAAGACATTATTTGGAGGAGATGTGGGAAGAACTCAAAGGATTCCCTTTATTTTCTCTGTCATCTTGGCTCCATCTCCTGAGCTTCTTAAAGGAAGTGTAGGAAAAAATGATGTATTAAATTGTTTGGAAAAACTGTTATGTTGTTTAAATCCAACTATATGTGATTAAGCATCTCCATATAGCATGTCTCCTGACCCCCAATAATTCTCTAGGGATGTTGGAGAGAGCTACAAGAAATGTTGGGTTTCCACAGGTTCTGAATCCATTCAGAGTATTCATATTTTGCCTCCTCATATCAAAGTCATTTGATAGGTCCCCCACAAAATTTGGGGGATTCTCTTGTGTTTTGGCTTCACTCAGATTTCAAATTCATATCTGACTCAATGTTCCCTGTTCTCAAGTTACCCCTTCAATACTTTTGCTAAACTGTATGTGATGCATGTGCAGGCATTCTTTTCTAAGTCTTATATAATGTAAACTTTCCAAAAGCTGGTTCGGAGGGAGCCACACCTCCTTTCCACCTCACTGCCTTATACCAAATGACCTCACAAATTTCTTTCTAAAACTATGCTAGATTTTGGTTTTGTTCTCACAGACAAAGAAGCTAGAGGTTCTACAAGGCAGAACTGATGACAGAACATTCTAGCATGGGAGAAAGCTAAGGGAAATGTAGAACATCATGTGTCATGAATAGTAAATAGGCCGATATGGTTAGATCTAATGGTTGTAGAAGGGAGCAATGTGTCCTGTCAGTGAAGACTGTCCAAGAGCAGAATGGTCTGCCTGGAGAAGTAGAGTATACCTTCTCGCTGGATGCTGGCAAGCAGAAGCTAACTCAACAATTGTTGGAAATATTGTAGAAGGCATTGTTCATTTGTCTAGGGTAAGGTTTGGTCTTTTCCAAAGTTATTTGTTTTTCCAATTGGAGATTCTGTGTTTTGATCAGTTAAATCAATAACACTACTTTAGTTTTTGTTTAAATATAGGCTTAAAGAGAAAGGATATTTAAGTGAAAGAGTAATGAATAGGTTTTTCTCCTAAATAAATCATGAAATAATTACAAACTTTTAACTAATAGACCTATGTAGTGGTTTTAGGCTGGCAAATCATTAACTTACTCTGAAGAAGTAATCAATTAAAAAAGCATTTATATTTGCCTTCTAAATTCATTTTACATGTTTCAAGTTTACAATTAAACCTAAAATGGAAAATAAATACTATTATTAAGATTTTACTCTAGAGAGATTAATTATTGAGAAGATGACAATATATTTCTCACTAAGTAAATAATATTGTGATGATAACTTAAATTAATAGGTTTATAAAAGAGATGCTGAAATTACCTTACAAAAGAAATGATATTGTAAATATCAAAATTAACTTAAAATAAAACTAATGGTATTCTCCACTGTCAGAATATGCTTCTTTTCAAAATACCAGGAAGTTTACAGTTTCATCAGGCAATATCCATTTAAAATATATGTACAAAAAGAAAGAAACATTTCTCATAGATATAACAATAAGTTATAATAAGTGCTAATTTCTCTTATATCTTGAACCTCGTAAGAATTTCTCTAACAATATGTTAAACAGAGACAAAAATTTTGTTTTTGGTGAATGTATGTATATATATATGTGTGTGTGTGTATGTACATATATACACACACAAACATATATGAATATGTTTGTATGTATATACATATATATATATATATATCTGTGTCTATATATGTACCGTGAAAGTTCACAAAAAGAAAGTCCAAAAACGACTTTCTTGCCTTTCTCCTTCAAAGATGTTCATGTCTTAACCAGAAAATCAGAAAAGGGATGATTGTATAAGTAAATTAACAAAGATAACTCATTCTGACAAAGTCATGCAGGTCTGAATAGAACCAATTAACATAATAGATAACATTTATATGACACTGTAAGACTGTAAAAAAATTTTCCATTCATTATTTCAATCAACTTTGCACAATATTTCTGAGAAAGAATTATTTCTGTTATTGTTATCCACAATTTACTTATAAGGAAACACACACAGAGAAGATAAGTGATTTGGTAGCATCTAGGTGGTAAAGTGAAGCACTGGACCTGGACCTCAGGAAACCTTGAGTTCACATTTGATCTCAGACAATTGCTATGTTACTTTGCCACGTCATTTAACATTTGTTTGTCTCAGTTTCAACAGTAAAAAAGGAGATGATAATATATAATTATAATAATATGTAATCAATAATATATAACAACATATGAAAATAGCCTACCTTCTAGGGTAGTTGGGAGGATCAAGTGAGAAATATTTGTAAAGCACTTATCACAATGCTTTTGTATTTACATAATAGGTGTTCAATAGATACTTGTCCCTCCTCCTCCCCAACTCCTATGATTATGTGTCTGAGTGTGTGTTATTAGAAGAAGGATGTAAATATCTGCTAATTCAAATGTATTATCACACTACTCTTTGTTTTGATACAGCTAACTACATTACTTTTTTTAAAAAACATTTAACATCAATTTATTTAAATAGCAAGGGAAAATAATGTTAGAGCTACTAAATAGCCAAGGGCAACATATAAAAATACGGTCAGCATTTCAATGTCTAAAATGAACACTTAAAATAATTTTTCCTTTAGAACTTCAGAAAAGCAATTATGTTTTTACACACTCACGCATATCTATCTGTCTATCTATATATCTATCTATCTACATATATATGCATACACATACATATATAAAATTTTATATTTCTCCAGTTACGTTAATTTTTAAACTTTTTTTCAAGTCTTAATTCCCAAATTCTATCACTCCTCTCCTCTCACTGCTCCTTGGGATGGTAAGTAATCAGATATAAGTTGTATATGTACAGTCATATAAAACATTTCCATATTAGTTACTTTGTATAAGAGGTCTCGAAAAACAGAAAAATAAAATGAAAAATAGCATGTTTCATTCTGTAGTAAGGCAATATCAGTTCTTTCTCTGGAGCTGGGTAGTATGCTTCTTCATTAGTCTTTAGAATTGTCTTAGATCATTGCATTGCTGAGAAAAGCTGTGATTCACAGTTCTTCATCATACAGTATTGCTGTTATTGTGTGCAATGTGCTCTTGGTTCCACTTGCTACAATTTTCATCAGTTCATGTAACTCTTAAGGTTTTTCTGAAATTATTCTGCCTCTCATTTTTTATTGCATAATGATATTCCATCGCAATCATATACCACAGTTTGTTTAGCCATTCCCCAGTTTATGGGCATCTCTTTTATTTCTAATTCTTAGCCACCAAAAAAGGCGCTGCTATAAATGTTTTCCTACAAATAGGTCCTCCCTCCCACCCTTGATGTTTGGGTAAAGTCCTAGTGGTGGTATTTCTGGATCAAAGGGTGTGCACAATTTTATAGACCTTTGAGTAGAGTTTCAAATTACTCTCCAAAATGGTTGGATTATAACTCTGCCAACAATGCTTTAGGGTTTTAATTTTCCCACATCTCCCTCAACATTTATCACTTCCATTTTCTGTCATGTTATCCACCCTGTTAGCTGTGAGGTGGTACTTCAGAGGTGATTTAATTTGTATTTATCTAATAAATAGTGATTTACAGGATTGTTTTAATGTAACTATAGATGGCTTTGATTTTTTTTTTTTTAATGAAAATTGCTTGTTCCTCTTCCTTGACCATTTATTTTTGAGGATTAGCTCTTATTTCTATAGATTTTACTTAATTTTCTATATGTTTGAGAAATTAGATTTTATCTTAGGAATTTGCTATATGTTTTTTCTTAATAATGATTTTCAACTATGTATTTCCCTCACATCTCTTCCCCTCCCTTTATCCTACTCTCCCTTTTTCCTTTCCCCATATCCATTCTCAAACGTGTTCAGTTTCTGATTTTTTCCTCCCTTAATCTTCTCTCCCTTCTACTGATTCCACCATCTTTCTCTTTTCCACGTCTTCTCCTAATTTCCTGTGCAGTAAGATAGATGTGTATATCCAACTGAGTGTTTGTGTTATTCCCTCTTTTAGTCAACTCTGATGAGAATAATTTTCATGTGCTCTCGTCTCTCCGTCCACTGCATTATAAGGCTTCCCCTCCACTATAAAATTTCTTTCAAGATTCTTTTCAAGGTTCTTTTTTGCCCATTCTCCTTCTCCCTTTTTCTATTCTATAAGTTCCTTCTCATTTCTCACCCCTTAATTTAATTTATTACTTTTAGATAATTCATCCCATAATATTTATTGGGCTTTCTGCCCATGTATAATCCATTTAATTTCCCTAAAAATGATTTTTTTTTTCTTTTTAAGAGTCACAAGTACCATTTTTCGACGTAGGAATGAAAACAGTTTAACATTATTGAATCCGTTATGATTTCAATGTACCCTCTGGTGCTAGAAGAGTTTTTCTTGATAATTTCTTGAGAGATGATATCTCTGCTCTTTTTTTTATTATTATGGTTGTCAGGCTGTCCAATAATTCTTAAATTAAATTCTCTCTCCTGGATCTATTTTTAAGGACAGTTTTTTTTTCCCATGAGATATTTAATATTTTCTTCAATTTTTTTCCACTATTGTGATTTATTTGATTGGTTCTTGAAGTCTCTCATTGTCTTTATAAATTTTAATTTTTAAGTAGTCATTTTTTTTTTGATCTTGATTTTTTTTTATTTTTTTTTATTTTTTTTTAATTTTTTTATTTTTTTAATGTTTAACAATCACTGCCATACAATTGCGATTTTATCCCTCCCCACCCACCGCCCACTACCTCCCTCCCTCCCCACGACTGCATACAATTCTGTATAGATTCTACATATACTTTCCTATTGAGTATCTTTTCACTATAGTCATGCTATGTAGTCAGACTAAGATAAATGAAAGAATCCGTATAACAAATCAGAACATGATACACAAACAGATACACATACACAAACATGATCTGCTACATTATGTGAGTGACTTCCATATTTCTCTCTCTGAGTGTGGAAGGCATTTTGCCTTGAGGTCCACCATTGGGATTTTTTTTTTTTTCAGAAGTTCTTGTGTTATTACAAAAATCTAAGTCTACCAGAAAAAGCTCTCACACACTGTGGTTGTTGCTGTGCATAAAGTTCTCCTGGTTCTGCTCCTTTCACTCAGCATCAGGTCATATAAGTCCTTCCAGGCCTCTCTGAAGTCTTCTTGTTCATCATTTCTTATGGCACAATAGTACTCCATTACATTCATATACCATAATTTATTCAGCCATTCCCCAATTGATGGACATCCCCTTGACTTCCAGTTTTTGGCAACTACATAGAGTGCTGCTATAAATATTTTTGTACATGTGGGACCCTTTCCCATTTTTATGATCTCTTGGGGATATAGTCCTAGTAGCGATATTGCTGGGTCAAAGGGTATGCACATTTTTGTAGCCCTTTGGGCATAGTTCCAAATTGCTCTCCAGAATGGTTGGATGCGCTCACAGCTCCACCAACAATGAATTAGTGCTCCAACTCTCCCACATCCTCTCCAGCATTTATCATTTTCTTGTTCTGTCATGTTTGCCAATCTTATAGGTGTGATGTGGTACCTCAGAGTTGTTTTGATTTGCATCTCTCTAACCAATAGTGATTTAGAGCATTTTTTCATATGATTATAGATAGCTTTAATTTCTTCCTCTGAAAATTGCCTGTTCATATCCTTTGACCATTTATCAATTGGGGAATGACTTGTATGATTATACATTTGGGTCAGTTCTCTATATATTCTAGAAATGAGGCCTTTATCCCCGAGCTTAGCTGTAAAAATTTTTTCCCAATTTACTACATCCCTCCGGATTTTGGTTGCATTGGGTTTGGTTGTGCAAAAACTTCTCAGTTTAATGTACTCAAAGTTATCCATTTTGCATTTCATAATGCATTCTATCTCTCCTTTAGTAAAGAATTCTTCCCTTCTCCATAGATCTGATAAATACACTATTCCTTGCTTCTCCAGTTTATTCATGGTATCAATCTTTATACCTAAATCATGTACCCATTTGGACTTTATTCTTGTGTACGGTGTCAGGTATGGGTCTATGCCTAATTTCCGCCACACTGTTATCCAGTTTTCCCAGCAATTTTTGTCAAACAATGAGTTCTTATCCCAGAAGCTGGGGTCCTTGGGTTTATCAAACAGAAGGTTGCTATATTCCTTGCCTACTGCATCTTGAGTGCCAAGTCTATTCCACTTGTCTACCTCTCTATTTCTTAGCCAATACCAAGTGGTTTTGATAATTGCTGCTTTATAGTAGAGTTTGAGGTCTGGTAGCGCTAGGCCACCTTCCCAAGCATTTCTTTTCATTAGTCCCTTTGATATTCTGGACCTTTTGTTTTTCCAAATGAATTTTGATATTATTTTATCCAGCTCTAGAAAGTAATTGTCTGATAGTTTAATTGGTATGGCACTAAATAAGTATATTAATTTGGGTAGAATTGTCATTTTTATTATATTAGCACGGCCTATCCATGAGCAACTAATGTTTTTCCACTTACTTAAATCTGACTTTATTTGTGCAAAAAGTGTCTTGTAATTGTGTTCATATAGTCCCTGGGTTTGTTTTGGCAGGTAGACTCCTAAGTATTTTATACTGTCTACCCTAACTTTAAATGGGATTTCTCTTTCTATCTCTTGCTGTTGAACTTTGTTGCTAATATATAGGAATGCAGAGGATTTGTGTGGGTTTATTTTGTACCCTGCAACTTTGCCAAAGTTGTTTATTAATTCAAGTAATTTTTTAATTGAATCTCTGGGATTCTCTAGGTAAATCATCATATCATCTGCAAAGAGTGATAACTTAGTTTCTTCTTTGGCTATTCTAATTCCTTGAATATCTTTATCTTGTCTAATTGCTACAGCTAACATTTCTAGTACCATATTGAATAATAGTGGTGATAATGGACAACCTTGTTTCACCCCTGATCTTATTGGGAATGCATCTAGCTTATCCCCATTGCATATAATGCTTGCTGAAGGTTTTAGATAGATACTGCTTATTATTTTATGGAAAGTTACCTTTATTCCTACGTTCTCCAATGTTTTTAGTAGGAATGGATGTTGTATTTTGTCAAAAGCTTTTTCTGCATCTATTGAGATAATCATGTGGTTTTTGTTAGCTTTGTTGTTGATGTGATCGATAATGCTAATAGTTTTCCTAACATTGAACCAGCCCTGTAGTCCTGGTATGAATCCTACCTGATCACAATGTATTAATCTCGTGATAAGATGCTGTATTCGTTTTGCTAAAATCTTATTTAAAATTTTTGCATCTATATTCATTAGGGAAATTGGTCTATAATTTTCTTTCTCTGTTTTGTCTCTTCCTGGTTTGGGTATCAAAACCATATTTGTATCATAGAAAGAATTTGGGAGGACTCCTTCTTCCCCAATTTTCAAGAATAGTGTATGTAGTATTGGAATTAACTGTTCTTTAAATGTTTGATAGAATTCACTTGTGAATCCATCTGGCCCTGGAGATTTTTTCCTAGGGAGTTCATTGATGGCTTGTTCAATTTCTTTTTCTGAGATGGGGTTGTTTAAGTATTCAACTTCCTCTTCTGTTAATCTGGGCAATTTGTATGTTTTAAAATATTCATCCATCTCGTTTAGATTGTCGAATTTGTGGGCATAAAGTTGGGCAAAGTAGTTTCTAATTATTGTTTTAATTTCCTCCTCATTGGAGGTGAGTTCACCCCTTTCATTTTTAATGTTAGTAATTTGGTTTTCTTCTTTCTTTTTTTTGATCAGATTAACCAAAGGTTTATCAATTTTATTAGTTTTTTCATAAAACCAACTGTTGGTTTTATTTATTAATTCAATAGTTTTCTTTATTTCAATTTTATTAATCTCTCCTTTGGTTTTCAGTATTTCTAATTTGGTATTTACTTGGGGATTTTCAATTTGTTCTTTTTCTAGCTTTTTCAACTGCAAGCCTAAGTCATTGATCTCCTCTTTCTCTATTTTATTTATGTAAGCATTCAGAGATATAAAACTTCCCCTAATAACTGCTTTTGCAGTGTCCCATAAGTTTTGGTACGTTGTCTCACTATTGTCATTCTCTTGAATGAAGTTGTTGATTGTTTCTATGATTTCTTCTTTAACCCAATCCTTCTTTAGAATTAGATTATTTAGTTTCCAATTGATTTTTGGTTTCTCTTTCCATGGCCTTTTATTACATGTAATTTTTAATGCATTATGATCTGAAAAGGATGCATTGATTATCTCTACCTTTCTGCACTGGATTGTGAGATTTTTATGTCCTAGTACATGGTCAATTTTTGTAAATGTTCCATGTACCGCTGAGAAAAAGGTATATTCCTGTCTATTCCCATTTAATTTTCTCCAAAGATCTATCATATCTACCTTATCCAGAGTTTTATTTACCTCCTTAACCTCTTTCTTGTTTATTTTAAGGTTGGATTTATCTAGTTCAGAGAGGGGGAGGTTGAGGTCCCCCACTAGTATAGTTTTGCTATCAATTTCTTCCTTCAACTCCCCCAACCTCTCCTCTAAGAATCTGGATGCTATACCACTTGGAGCATACATGTTTAGTAATGATATTGCTTCATTGTCTATGGTGCCTTTTAGCAGGATATAGTTTCCATCCTTATCCCTTTTGATTAGATCTATTTCTGCTTTTGCTTTGTCTGAGATTAGGATTGCTACTCCTGCCTTTCTTACATGAGCTGAAGCACAATATATTCTGCTCCATCCTTTGACCTTTATCCTATGTGTATCCCCCCGTTTCAAATGTGTTTCTTTTAAGCAGCATATTGTTGGATTATGGCTTTTAATCCATTCTGCTATCCGTCTCCGTTTTATGGGAGAGTTCATCCCATTCACATTCACAGTTATGATTACAATCTGTGTATTTCCCTCCTACCTCTTTCCCACCATTTGTGCTTTTAACTCTCCCGTTTCCCTTCCCCTCCTCAATAGTATTCACTTTTCTCCCCCTCCTCCTGCAGCCTTCCCCTCCTTCTTTTAGCCCCCCTCCCTTTTAGTCCCCTTTACTCTTATTGCTTCTTTCCTCCTTTTTAGCCACCCTCCCCTTTCTTCCCCCTTCCCCTCCTACTACCTATAGAGCTAGTTAGGATTATCTACTTAAGATTATTGTTCCCTCCTTTGAACAAATCAGATGAGAGTACCTCTCAAACAATGCTCATCTCCCTCCCCTCCTTCCCTCTACTATAGTTTTGTACTTCTTCCTGTGATATAATTTGCCATTTTCTGCTTCCCCCTTTCCACACCTCCTATTACATTCCCTTCTCATACTTAAATCATATTTTTGCCATGACATCATTTACTTTATGCCCGTTCCCTCTACATATATCCCTTTTATCATAATAGCTGCACAGTTCTCAAGATTAACAGGTATCATCTTCCCTTACAGGGAGGTAAACAGATTGCCCTAATTGAGTTGCAAGTTTTTATTTTTGTTTTTTCCCCTCTGTTTACTTTTTTATGATTCTCTGGAGACCTGCATTTGAAGATCAAATTGTCTATTGAGTTCTGGTGTTTTGGTCAGGAATCTCTGGAAATCCCTTATTTCGTTGAATGACTTTCTCCTTGCCTGAAATGTTATGCTGAACTTTGCTGGGTAGTTGATCCTCGGTTGGAGTCCCAACTCCTTTGCCTTACGGAATATTGGGTTCCAATTCTTTCGATCTTTTAATGTAGAAGCTGCAAGGTCCTGTGTGATCCTGACTGTGTGACCTTGATATTTAAATTGTTTCTTTCTGGCTGCTTGTAGTATTTTCTCCTTCACTTGATAGCTCTGGAATTTGGCAACTATATTTCTTGGGGTTTTGAGTTTGGGATCCCTTTCCGGTGGGGAACGGTGGATTCTTTCGATGACTATTTTGCCCTCTGAGTCTAGTACTTCTGGGCAGTTTTCCTTGATGATTTCCTGGAAGATATTGTCCAGACTCTTTTCTTCATCATGGGTTTCTGGCAGGCCAATAATTCTTAGATTTTCTCTCCTGGATCTATTTTCCAGGTCAGTTGTTTTTCCAATTAAATATTTTAGATTTTCTTCTATCTTTTCATTCTTTAGATTTTGTTTGACTGATTCTTGTTGCCTCATTGAGTCATTAGTTTCTACTTGCCCAATTCTAATCTTGATCGTATTGTTTTCTTCAGTTAGCTTTCGCATCTCCTTTTCCATCTGGCCAATTTTTCCCTTTAAGGAGCTATTTTCTCCATTTAATTTTTGTACTTCTTTTTCCATTCGACCAATTTTCCCAGTTAGGTTTTGGGTTTCCTTTTCCATCTGATCAATTTTCCCTATTAGGTTTTGAGTTTCCTTTTCCGTTTGATTAACTCTTCCTTTTAGGGAATTATTCTCTCCAGTTAATTTTTGAACTTCCTTTTCCATTTCTTCAATTTTCTTTTTCAGATTGATGTTCTCATCAGTGAATTCTTTTTTTATGGTTTTAAAATCATTGGCCAGTTTTTCTTTTATATCCTTCTTCAGACGTTCCAGGTAATCTAGTTGTGCTTGCGAGAAATTCATAGTCCCATCTGACGTTTCAGACGGAAGTACAGTCTCAGCTCTGACCTCTTTGGTGTTTGTGTTTTGGTCCTTATCCCCATAGAAAGATTCTATGGTTTTTTCACTTTTCGTCTGCTTTTTCCGATTCATGATGTTGGCTGAGTGTTGTAGCTTTTGGTTCTTTCAGTCAGAAGATACAGATCTTTTAAGTTGAGTTGATGTTTGTCTAGGCTAAAAGCAGGCTTTTTTGTTGTTGTTGTTGTTGTTGTTCTTGTTGTTGTTGTTTCCCAGATCAACCCTGGGTTTAGCTTGATAGGTGTGTGGGAGGTGTGGTCTGGTCTCAGGATATCTCCTCAGCTGGCCTGAGGCAAAGGCAAGGTCCGGGGATGCTGATCCCAGCTTCCCTATTGTCTTCCCTTTCCCCTGGAGGGCTGGGGCACGCCTAGAGGCTAATGCGTCTTCCCGCCCCTCCTGGGGCTCGTCTCCCGGGCTGAGACTTGCTTGGGTCTCAGTGCGAATTTTTCTCTGCCCTGGGTGGTCTGTCCCTCCAGATAGCCTCCACCACGGTAGGAAGAATCCCCCTTTGCCACCTCTCCAGCCTCTGGTGTTATGAGACCACCCGCCCCCTTCTGCTGTACCCGCTGATCCAGGATTAATCTGGGGAAGAATTTTATGGTTCCCTCAGGGTCATCAGGGGGGAGGAGAGAGCACTTACTGATCACTCTGCCATCCCAGTTCCTGGAAGTTCAAGTAGTGACCCACCGAAGTCCGTCTTCAGGCTGAAGATTTCAAGGACTGCTGCGCTGATGTCTGGCACTCAGCGGCTCTCACCGGCTCGGCCTGGCTTATCTCCTGCTCCGCTGGTCTCGCCCGCCACTCTCGGGCCCCTCTGGTCCCCTCCGCCCTGCCGTGCCGACCGCGCTGCGCTGTGCGCCGGGGTCTTACCCCCACGGAACAGATCCCTTCCGTGGACCTTCCAGTCCAGCCTGGGCTCCGAATCTGTCAAAGTCCGTCTCCCACTGGATTCTACACCTCCAAAGTCTGGTCAGACTCTCCCCCCAGATATATCCAGAGGAGTTTTTCCAGGAGCTTAGGTGAGTCGTTGCTTTCACTCCGCCATCTTGGCTCCGCCCCCGAGTAGTCATTTTCTTCAGTAAGTTTTTGTGCCTCCTTTTCCATTTGGCCCATTCTACTTTTTAAGCAGTCTTCTGTACTGAATTTTCATTTTTTTCTTTCCAATTTGACCAGTTCTGTTTTTCAAGGCATTCTCTTCATTGGAATTTTTTTTTTTTTTTTGGCTTCTTTTGCTATTTGGCTTATGCTGTTTTTTATGTGTCATTGTATTTGGTATTTTTTTGTGCCTCCAAGCTACTGACTCTTTTTTTTTTTTTGATTTTCTTGTATCACTCATTTATATTTCCACTGTTTTCCTCCACCTCTCCTATTTGATTTCAAAAATACTTTTTGAGCTGTTGCATGGCCTGGGTTCAATTCATATTTTTCTTCGAAGCTTTGGATATATTAGTTTTGACTTTGTTGTTTTCTTCTGAGTTTGTGTTTTGATCTTCCTGTCACAATAGTAACTTTATATAGTCAGGATATTTTTCAGCTCTTTACTCATTTTCCAGCCTAATACTTGACTTTTAATATTATGTTAAAGTGGGACTCTGCTTCCAGAATGGGGAGTGAGCACTGTCCTATGCTTCAGAGTTTTTTGTAGCCATTTGCAGAAGTAATTCTAGATACCTGTAAGTTTTTCCTTTTCCATCTTTGCTCCACACACCCCTATCCCCACCATGAGAAATGAAAGCTTTATAAAGCATAGTCATTGCAAAACAACAACAACAACAACAACAACAACAACAACAACAACAACAACAGAAAATCTAGTTTTCTGCTTTCCATTTAAATTTGGTTGCATTCATTTTGTTTGCACAATTTAAAAAATATATATAATCAAATTTGTTTACTTTACATTTTACAGTGCTCTCTATATTTCCTTTAGTCCTAAATTCTTCCCTTTTCCATAGCTCTAACAAATTACTGCATATTCTTCTAATTTGTTTAGGGTCCCATACTATACGTATAAATTATGTACAGTATGTAATATTTAGGGAATATAAAGATCTTCCCTCTCCCTTAATAGACCCATGTGACTTGTTTTGAGTTTTGACCAGACCACAGCTTGAGTGACATGGAGCCTGAGTCACGTGGCTTGCTGAATGGGTAGAGTAGGAAGAGAGAGAGAGAGAGAGAGAGAGAGAGAGAGAGAGAGAGAGAGAGAGAGAGAGAGAGAGAGAGAGAGAAGCAGAACTGGGAGAAAATAATGCAGAGCTGAGGTAGAGTAACTAATGTGTGTGAGAAAGGGAGGAATTTTTCCTAGGAGAGCTGGTTTCTGGGGACTTCTAATGGAGAAAGGCTTGGGAATGTTGGTGTTCCCTAGATTGGTGATGTGTATAAATTTCTTTGATACTATGGTGGATTTGGCTTTCTGGTGTCTGAATAAATATCTTGGTTTCATCTTTGAAGAAGAAAGTTGCTTGTATTTTGTGAATTTACCCTGGAAATAGACATGCATATTCAAAGCAGTTGCTATAGGTACTGCATTGGTATTACATAGTATTAACTTGGTATATAGTATTAGATATTGGTCTACACCTAATTTATGTTATATTGTTTTCTATTTTTTCCCCTTCAGTTTTGTCAAATAATGTGTTCTTGTTGCAAAGGCTTATATTTTGGGGTTTATCATGTACTAGATTACTGTGGTCATTAATCATAATATAATGTGTAGCTAATCTATTCCACTGATCCACTACTCTAGCCAGTACCAGACTGTTTCAATAACTATCACTTCAGAGTACAGTTTTAGATCTGGTATGGTTAGACCACCTTCTTTCATATTTTTTTTTCTCATTGTTTCCCTTTATCCTTGAACATTTGTTCTTCTAGATGAATTTTATTATTATTATTTTCTAACTATATTAAATAATTATTAGTAGTTTGAAGTGGTAAGGCACTAAATAAAGAGATTAATTTACAAAGAATTGTAGTTTCTATTATATTGGCTTGGCTTAATCATGAGCAATTAATATTTTTGCAGTTGTTTGGATATAACTTTATTTGTGTGAAAAGTGTTTTGTAATTGTGATCATATAGTTCCTTGGTTTGTCTTGGCAGGTAGATCTCCAAGTATTTTATGTTTTCTGAGGTTATGTAAACTGGAATTTCTCTTTCTATATCTTGCTGTTGGACTTTGTGGGTAACATATGGAAATGCTGATGATCTAGGTGATTTTATTTTGTATCCTGACCCTTTGCTTAAGTTCTTAAATATTGCAAGTAATTTTTTAAATTGATTCTCTAAGAAAATCATCATATCATCTGGAAAGAGTGATGGCTGTGTTTATTCATTGTGTATTCTAGTTCCTTCAATTTATTTTTCATCTTTTATTGCTATATCTACATTTCTAGCATAATGTTGAATCACAAGGGTGATACTGGGTATCCTTACTTAACCCTTGCTAATACTGAGAAGGTTTCTAGTTTATCCTCATTACAGATAATGTTTACTTATGGTTTTAGATAGATATTACTTATTTTAAGTCAAACTCAATTTGTTTCTATGCTATATAGTGTTTTTTTAAAAAAAAATAAGAATGGATACTATATTTTTATTCTATTTTATTATTTTCCTTGTTTCCAGAGTTCTACAATCACTTTGATATGTCTTAGATTTTTCCCTACCCTCCCGCTTCCCCCTACTTCCCCACTTCCTCCCTGAGATGACATACAGTTTTATGTAGTTCTACACATACATTCCTGTTAAATACATTCTCACCTTGGTCATATTGCATAGAAGAATTAAAATGAATGGGACTCTTGGGTGATAGGAATTCTTATCAGTTCTGATCTCAGAGGCTAAGAATGTTCCTATCCTCATTGAAAATAATTGGCCACCCAGGACTTGTCATATATTCCCCGAAAGCTTCAGGTTGGCAGGAAGCAGGAACGCTTTGTAAATGATTCCAAGGTTTACCCCTACCTAAATTTATGAATTCATGAAGAAGTAGCTTCTTATCCCCTGTCTCCTTGGAATTGATAATGTTCAACATATGGACTAAGATGTTGGGGGTGGAGTGATTGGAGTAAAAGCAATTACATCATTTTTCTGTGTTAAAACATGAATTGTGTGATTTCAAACCTGTCTTTGTGTTAAGAGCTTGCTTTAAGGGAGAAGTGAAATCTTTGTGCCTCTTAGGCTGTTGCCGTGTGTATGTTTGTTTTTAGATTTAATAAAATCAGGGTATATGGTACAGCAAAAAAAAAAAAAAATGAATGGGAGAAATCTTAAAACAAACTGAAACACAATACAAAAGAAAATGATCTGCTTTATTCTGCGTTCAAATTTCATTCCCTGGATGTGGAAGGCATTTTGCCTTAAGAGACCAGTGGGAATTATTTAAGTCCTTACATTGCAATGAAGTACTAAGTCTAACAGAAAAATTCCTCACGCACTATGATTGTTGCTGTGTACAAAGTTCTCTTGGTTCTGCTCTTTTCAATAAGCATCAGTTCATTTAAGTCTTTCCAGGTCTCTCTGAAGTCTTCTCGCTCATCGTTTCTTATAGCATAATAGTATTTCATAATATTCATGTACTATAATTTATTCAGTCATTCCCCAATTGATGGGCATATCCTTGAGTTCCAGTTTTTGATCACCACAACAAGAGCTGCTCTAAATATTTTTGTACATGTGGGACCCTTTTCCATTTTTATGATCTCTTAGGAATACTGTCCTAGAAGTGATATTGCTGGGTCAAAGGGTAGGCGCATTTTTGTAGCCTTATGGGCATAGTTCAAAATTGCTCTCCAGAATGGCTGGATCACCTCTCAGATCCACCAACAATGAATTAGTGTTCCCACTTTCCCACGTCTTCATCACCATTTATCATCTTCCTGTTATGTCATGTTATCCAATATGATAAGTGTCATGTGGTATCTCAGAGTTGTTTTGATTTGCGTCTCTCTAATCAATAGATATTTAGAGAAATTTTTCGTGTGACTATAGCTTTAATTTTTTCCTCTGCAAACTACCTGTTCATATCTTTTGACCATTTATCAATTGGAGAATGACTTGCGTTACAGTACATTTGATACTATTCTCTATACATTTCAGAAATAAGACGTTTATCACAGACACTAGTTGCAAAATTCTTTTGCAGTCTTTTGCTTCCTTCCTTATCTTGGTATCGTTGGGTTTGAGTGCTTAAAACTTTTCAGTTTAATGTAATCAACATTACCCATTTTGCACTTCATAATGCTTTCTATCTCTTGTTTAGTCAAAAATTCTTCCCTTCTTCATAAATCTAATAAATACACTATTCCTTGCTCCACTAATTTGTTTATAGTATCAATGTTTATACCTAGATCATGTACTCATTTAGACTTTATTCCTGTGTATGGTATCAGGCATTGGTCTATGACTAGTTTCTGCCAAACTGTTATAAAGTTTTCCCAGCAGTTTTTGTTGAACAATGAATTCTTATCCCAGAATCTGAGGTCCTTGGTTTTATCAAGCAGTAGATTGCTATGTTCTTTGACTGCTGTTTCTTGAGTACCTAACATATTCCGCTCATCTACCCTTCAAGTTTTTAGCCAGTACCAAGTGGTTTTGCTAATTGCTGTTTTATAATAGAATTGGAGATCTGGTACAGCTAGGCCACCTTCTCTAGCCTGTTTTGTTTCATTAGTTCCCTTCATATTCTGGACCTTTTTTTCTTCCAGATGAATTTTGGTATTATTTTTTTCTAGCTATAGAAAATAATTATCTGATAGTTTGATTAGTATGGCAATGAATCAATAAATTAACTTAGGCAGAATTGTAATTTTTATTATATTGACTCAATCTACCCATGAACGACTGATGTTTATCCACTTACTTAGATCTGACTTTATTAGCGTGTAAAGTGTTTTGTAATTGTGTTCATATAGCCCCTGGATTTGTTTTGGCAGGTAGACTCTGAAGTATTTTATAGTGTCTACCCTAGCTTTACATGGGATTTCACTTTCTACCTCTTGCTGTTGGGTTTTGTTGGTAATATATAGAAGTGCAGAAGATTTGTGTGGTTTTACTTTGTAATCTTCACCTTTGCTATAGTTGTTTGTTATTTCAAGTAGTTTTTTACATAAATCTCTGGGATTCTCTAAGTGTATCACCATCTCATTTGCAAAGAGTGATAACTTAGTTACTTCTTTGCCTCTTCTAATTCCTGAAATTTCTTTTTTTTCTGTTATTGCTACAGCTAAAATTTCTAGCACCTTATTGAATAATAGTGATAATAATGGACACCCCTGTTTCAGTCCTGATCTTATTTGAAATAATGTAGTTTATCTCTATTGCATATAATGCTTGCTGAAGGTTTTAGATAGATACTGTTTATTATTTTATGGAAAATTTCATTTATTCCTGTATTTTCCAGCATTTTCAGTAGGAATAGGTGTTGTATTTTGTCAAAAGCTTTTTCTGCATCCATTGAGATAATCATGTGGTTTCTGTTAGTTTTGGTTGATATAATCAACAATGCTTCTGTGGTTTTCCTAATATTGAACCAACCCTGCATTCCTAGTATAAATCCTACCTGATCCTAATGTATTATTCTTGTGATAAGTTGCTGTGTTCTTTTTGCTTAAATCTTATTTAAAATTTTTGCATCTATAGTATTTAGAGAAATTCGTCTGTAATTTTCTTTCTCTGTCTTGACTTTTCCTGATTTAGGCATCAAAACTATATTTGTACCAGAAAAAGAATTTGGGAGGACTCTTTCATCCCCAATTGTCATGAAGAGTCTATATAGTATTGGAATTAACTGTTCTTTAAATGTTTGATAGAATTCACTTGTAAATCCATCTGTCCCTATAGATTGTTTTCCTAGGGAGTGCATCGATGGCTTGTTCAATTTCTTTTTCTGAGATGGGCTTACTTAAATAGTCAACTTCCTCTTCTGTTATTATGGGAAATTTATATTTTTTAGATGTATAATTATTTTAAAAAGTATAAATTGCCTAGATTAACAGAAGAGGAAATAGAACAAGTCATCAATGGTCACTGCATTTTGTCTAAGGATTTTTCTCTGTCTATTGAAATAATCATATTCAGAAGTAGAAAGAGAGAGCTGCTCTAGCTCTCCCACAATAGCCCATAAAATACCTATAAATGACTCTAAACAAATTCTAGAGCAGTACAAGCCAGAAAACAACAGAATGAAAGAGATTTCCAATGCAAGACAGCCTGGAAGGCTGACAGGAAAGGTCGCATTGTTCTTGGAGCAGAGCACAGCGCAGCCTTGGCCACATGGCATGCACAGGACTGGAGCAGACTTTGCAGTTCCCAGATTTTTCAAACCACAAATGCCAAAGACAGCTTCAAAGGCCAGTGACAAATCTCTTTCACCTTGGTGACCACCTTGCTGTGTGGTCTGGCCCTATCCCCTGCCCCAGGCAGAAGCCACTGTGGCAGCAGCATCCACTTTTGGAGCCCTCACCTTCCTGGAAGAATGGACAGACAGCAACTGGGTGTCAGTCCTGAGTTGTGGTTCTTGTGAACGGAGGAAAATCAGTGTAGCAGAGTTGGTGCAGGCTCTGCAGAGGTAATTCTACTTGCAGATTCTGGGCAGAAAAGCTTGCAGTTGCTGCCAGACCAGAGCACAGGCCATGAGAGAAGTAAACTCCTCCCAATTGATTGTGCCACCTTTAGGAACTGGGAACGTACAGGTCCATAGAATACATCCTCAACTTCACAAAGGACTCAAACGTCAAGCAACGGGCTGAGAAAATGCCTCCAAAAGGGGGAAAAAGACTATAGAAGGTTACTTTCTTGGTGAAAAGGCATTTTCTTTCACCCTTTTAGATGAGGAGGAAGAAAGAATAACATCAGAGGAAAACATTAAAGTCAGAGCTTCTACATTCAAACTTTCGAATAAAAAATATGCAAAGGGCTCAGACCATGGAAGAACTGAAAAAGGATTTTTTAAAATCAAGTGAAAGAGGTGAAGGAAAAAATGGGAAAAGAAATGAGCGTGATGCAAGAAAACCATGAAAAGTGAGTCAATAACTTGCTAAATGAGACCCCAGAAATCCCGAAGAAAATAACTCCTTTAAAAATAGAGTAATCCGGGGTGGAGCCAAGATGGCAGAGTAGATAGAAACACATACGCTACCTCTGAACCCACCGTGCATAGAACATCTGTAAAAAAGAACTTCCAACAAATTCTGGAGCAGCAGAAGCCACAGAACAACAGAGCAGATGAGATTTCTGTTCCAGAGAACCCTGAAAACCTCTCCAGAAGGTCCTTCACACACCAGACTGGGAGTGGAGCCCACCCCTCCTTGGCTGCACAGCACCAAGAGGAGCAGATCCAAGCAAGCTTCAGAGACAGAATCTCCAGCAGCCGCATGGGTCCCTCCACCCACAGGTGACTGGGGTCGGTGAGAGGGTCTCTTTGGCGGGTCGAGAGGGGAGTGGGGTGCCCCCATAACTCAGGCCCCCTCACGAGGAAACAGCAGAGGTGGGAGCAGACCAGGGCTCCCCAAGCAGGCAGGAGCTTGGATCCATTGTTGAAGGTCTCTGCATAAACCCCCTGAGGGAACCGAGCCCGTGAGGCAGCCCTGCCCCCACCCAAGCACCTGAACTTAATCTCACACTGAATAGCAGCCCTGCCCCTGCCGAAGGCCTGAGGCTGGGAAGCAGCATTTTAGAATCAGTCCCCAAGCCCTGGCTGGGAGGATCTGGAGGCCAGGTGGGTGTGAAGAGAATATTCAGAAGTCAAGTCACTGGCTGGGAAAATGCTCAGAAAAGGGAAAAGAAATAAGACTATAGAAGGTTACTTTCTTGGTGAACAGGCATTTCCTCCCTTCCTTTCTGATGAGGAAGAACAATGCTCACCATCAGGGAAAGACACAGAAGTCAAAGCTTCTGTATCCCAGCCCACTCAATGGGCTCAGGCCATGGAAGAGCTCAAAAAGCATTTTGAAAATCAAGTTAGAGAGGTGGAGGAAAAACTGGGAAGACAAATGAGAGACATGAAAGCAAAGCATGAACGGCAGGTCAGCACCCTGCTAAAGGAGACCCCAAAAAATGCTGAAGAAAATAAGACCTTGAAAAATAGGCTAACTCAATTGGCAAAAAATGGTTCAAAAAGCCAATGAGGAGAAGAATGTTTTCAAAAGCAGAATTAGCCAAATGGAAAAGGAGATTCAAAAGCTCACAGAAGAAAATAGTTCTTTCAAAATTAGAATGGCACAGATGGAGGCTAACGACTTTATGAGAAACCAAGAAATCACAAAACAAAACCAAAAGAATGAAAAAATGCAAGATAATGTAAAATATCTCATTGGAAAAACAACTGACCTGGAAAATAGATCCAGGAGAGACAATTTAAAAATTATGGGACTCCCTGAAAGCCATGATCACAAAAAGAGCCGAGATATCATCTTTCATGAAATTATCAAGGAAAACTGCCCTAATATTCTAGAACCACAGGGCAAAATAAATATTGAAAGAATCCACCGGTCACCACCTGAAAAAGATCCAAAAAGAGAAACTCCTAAGATTATTGTGGCCAAATCCCAGAGTTCCCAGGTCAAGGAGAAAATATTGCAAGCACCTAGAAAGAAACCATTCAAGTATTGTGGAAATACAATCAGGATAACACAAGATCTAGCAGCTTCTACATTAAGGGATCAAAGGGCATGGAATAGGATATTCCAGAAGTCAAAGGAACTAGGACTAAAACCAAGAATCACCTACCCAGCAAAACTGAGTATAATACTTCAGGGGAAAAATTGGTCTTTCAATGAAATAGAGGACTTTCAAGCATTCTTGATGAGAAGACCAGAGCTGAAAAGAAAATTTGACTTTCAAACACAAGAATGAAGGGAACCATGAAAAGGTAAACAGCAAAGAGAAGTCATAAGAGACTTACAAAAGATGAACTGTTTACATTCCTACATGGAAAGACAATATTTGTAACTCTTGAAACTATTCAGTATCTGGGTACTGGGTGGGATTGCACACACACACGTGCACATGCACACGCTCACACACATAGAGACAGAGTGCACATAGTGAATTGAAGAGGATGGGACCATATCTTTAAAAAATGAAATAAAGCAGTGAGAGAGAAATATATTGGGAGGAGAAAGGGAGAAATGGAATGGGGCAAATTATCTCTCATAAAAGAGGTAAGCAAAAGACTTATTAGTGGAGGGATAAAGAGGGAAGGGGAGAGAAAAACATGAAGTTTACTCTCATCACATTCCAGTAAAGGAAGGAATAAAATGCACCCTGATTTTGGTATGAAAACCTATCTTACAATACAGGAAAGTGGGGGATAAAGGGATAAGCAGGGTGGGGGGGATGATGGAAGTGAGGGCATGGGGAGGAGGGTGCAATTTGAGGTCGACACTCATGGGGAGGGACAGGATCAAAAGACAGAATAGAAGTAATGGGGGACAGGATAGGATGGAGGGAAATATAGTTAGTCTTATACAACACGACTATTCTGGAAGTCATTTGAAAACTACACAGATTTGGCCTATATTGAATTGCTTGCCTTCCAAAGGGAAGGAGTGGGGAGGGAGGGATGATGAGAAGTTGGAACTCAAAGTTTTAGGAACAACTGTCAAGTACTGTTCTTGCCACTAGGAAATAAGAAATACAGGTAAAGGGGTACAGAAAGTTATTTGGCCCTACAGGACAAAAGAGAAGATGGAGAGAATGGCAGAGAGGGATGATAGAAGAGAGAGCAGATTGGTGATAGGGGCAATTAGAATGCTCGGTGTTTTGGGGTGGGGGAGGTGACAAAAGGGGAAAAAATGTGGAACCCAAAATTTTGTGAAAATGAATGTTAAAAGTTAAAGAAATAAATAATTTAAAAATAAAAATAAAAAAATAAAAATAGACTAACCCAAATGGCAAAAGAAGTCGGAAAAGTCAGAGGAGAAGAATACTTTAAAAAGTAGAATTAACTAAATGCAAAATGAAGTTCAAAAGCTCACTGAAGAAAGTTATTTAACAATTAGAATGGAGCACATGAAAGCTAATGACTTTATGAGAAACCAAGATATTACAAAACAAAATCAAAAGAACAACAAAATAGAAGACAATGTGCAATATCACACCGGAAAAACAACTGACCTGGAAACTAGATCCAGGAGAGACAATTGAAAAATTACGGGACTACTTGAAAGCCATGATCAAAAAAAGATCCTACACATGTCTTTCATGAAATCATCAAGGAAAACTGCCCTGGTATTCTAGAACCAAAAAGAAAGAATCCACAGATCACCTCCTGAAAGAGATCTGAAAAGAACAAAGAAAATAGTTCTTTAAAAATTAGAATGGAGCAGATGGAAGCTAATGACTTTGTGAAAAACCAAGAAATTATAAAACAAAACCAAAAAACCCAAAAAAGTAGAATACCATGTGAAATATTTCATTGTAAAAACAAATTACCTGGAAAATAGATTCAGGAGACATAATTTAAAAATCATTGGCCTACCTGAAAACCATGTTAAAAAGGAGCCTAGATATCATCTTCCAAGAAATTATCAAGGAAAACTGCCCTGATATTCTAAAACCAGGGTGTAAAATAGAAATGGAAGGAATTCAACAATCACCTCTTGAAAGAGATCCCAAAAAGAAAACTTCTAGGAATATTCTAGCCAAATTCCATAGTACAAGAATAATATAAGAAACCATAAAGAAACCATCTGTACTGGCAAATATTATTAGGATAACACAGTTTTTGGCAGCTTCCACACCAAGGGATTGAAGGGTTTGGAATATGATATTTCAGAGATCAAAGGAGATAGAATTAAAACCAAGAATCACCTATCCAGCAAAACTGAGTATAATACCTCAGGTATAAGAAAATATAAATTTCAATGAAATGGAGGGCTTCCAAGCATACTTGTTGAAAAGACCTGAGCTGAACAGAAAATTTGACTTTCAAATACTAAAATCAAGGGAAATATGAAAAAGAAAACAGGAAAGAGAAACCTTAAGGAACTGATTAAAGTTAAACTGTTTATAACCCTACATGGAAAGATGTTATTTGTAACTCTTGAGACCTTTTTTCAGTATTAGGGTAGTTAGAAATAAAAAATGTAAGTTTGTATGGGTATGTAGATGTATATGTAGGTGTCTAAGTATGTATCGTGGGTGTGTGTGTGTGTGTGTGTGTGTGTGTGCGTGTGTGTGTGTATGTATGTATGTATATATACGTATATATGGAAGAGGGTAGCTGAATATGAAGGGAAAATACCTAAAAAAAATAAAATTTATTGTTGAATGGAATGTACTAGGAGTATGAGAAAGGGAGAAGTAGAATATAGAAAATCATCTCACTTAGAAAAGGGAAGAAAGAGCTTCTGCAGTTGAGGGGAAGAGGGTAGAGATGAAAGGAAATAACTGAGCCTTACTCTCAAGAGATTTGGCTTAAGGAGGGAACAACACACACTCAATTGGATATGGTAATCTATTTTACCCTGCAAGAAGGCAAGGAGGAAGGGGATAAGAGAGGGAAGATAATAGAAGGGACAGCAATTTGGGGAAAAAGGATTATTAGAAGCAAATACTATTATGGGAGGACAGGCCAAGGGACAGAATGGAATGAGTTGAGGATAGGATAGGACAGAGGGAAATGTGGTTAGGCTTTTACAATCTAACTATTATGCAAGTGCTTCTTATTGTTACATATGTATGTCCTATACTGAATTGCTTGTTTTCTCAATGATATTGGGTTGGGAGGAGGGAGAGAATATGGAACTCAAAGCTTTAATAATGAATGTTAAAAATTGTTTTATCATGCAACTGAAAATTAAGCCATGCAGGCAAAGGAATATACATATCTATTTTGCTCTACAGGAAAATAGAGGGGAAAAGGGACTGAAGAAGACTGGGTAATAGTAGGCAGGACAGACTTGGGGGAAGGAGTGGATGGAGTGCATGTTGTCAGGGGTAGGGAGTGGGGAGAGATGGGGAGAAAATTTTGAGTTCAAATTCTTGTGGAAGTGAATGCTAAGGACTGAAAAATAAATAAATTATATATATATGTATATATATATTTTAAAAATCATACTTTCTGTTGCTTTAATTACTGATATGATCAATTATGTTGACAGTTTTCCTAATATGGAGCCACCCCTGAATTCCTGGTATTAATTCCATCTGGTCATAGTGTATGGTCCTTGTGATATATTACTGTAATCTTTGTTAGGATTCTTAAAAAGTAATTTTCATCCATATTCATTAGGGAAATTGGTTTATAATTTTGTTTTTTTGCGTTGATTCTTCTTAGTTTAGTTATCAGGAATATATTTGCATCCTAAAATAATTTATTAGGACTCTGTCTACTGTTCCAAATTGTTGCTATATTATGATTAATTGTTCTTTAATATTTGGTAGAATTTACTTGTGAATACATGTGACCCTGGAGATTTTGTTTTAGGAAGTTCATTGAGGACTTGCTCAGTTTCTTTTTCTAAGATTTGATTATTTAAGTATTCTATTTCTTCTAGTATTCTAGATAATTCATCATTTTGTAGATATTCATCCATTTCATACATATTGTGAAGTTTATTGACATGTAACTGGGCAAAATAGCTCCTAATAATTGTTTAAATTTTTTTTCATTTGTGATGATTTCACCCCTTTCATTTTGATAGTAATTTCACTTTCTCCTTTTCCTTTTAAATCAAAATAATCAGTGGTTGATCCCTTTTGTTGTTGTTTTTCACTAAAGTAGCTTCAAGTTTTATCCATTGGTTAAATGGTTTTCTTATTTTCAAATTTATTGATCTAACCCTTGACTTTTCAATATTTCCAATTTAGCTTTCAAATGGGAAATTTTAATTTATTTTTTCTTGCTTTTTTAGTTGCATGCCCAATTCATTCATCAGGTTTTTTTCTCTATTTTGTTGCTGCAGGCAATTAGAGATAATACATTTCCCCCTAACGAGCACTTTGGCTATATCCTATAAATTTTGACCCCTACAGGGCCCTGGAATGACTCGAGTGGCCAGTAGTAGCCTTGGGTGTAATTGGGGGGCATTGAATAAAAACCAGGGGGCAGTGGAAGCATAAAGAAAGAACAGGATATTGAAAAAGCATTCATGCATATTTCATCTGTTGTGTAACAGAGTTAAAGTCATTGTGAGTGTATTGTTCTTCAAATAAAGACACAAAATGCATGATGTGACCTATCAGTGGTGAAGTATACTGACAGAGAAGCAGGTGCTGGCAGGAGAGAGTTTATCTACATTGCTGGGAATTCCAGCATGTATCAGCAGGAACATGTGCATGTAATGACTTGTTTACAATCTTATACCATACACTTACATGATGCAATATTGCAGTTCAAGAAAACCCACAAATTTACCATAAATTATTCAATTTAAGATATGTCATTAAATATATTTTATATATTTTAAATGATACAAAAATTTTTAGTGGATTAAAGAAAGTTGATTTCCAAGGGTGTGCTTAGTATTTTTATTTTGAAAAAGGGGAAGTAGATCAAATTAGTAGGGATCCTCTGTCCTAATACATGCTCAGTTTTCATCTAAATTCCATGTTGTGCTGAGAAAAATGGTATATTCCTTCCTTTATCCATTCAATTTTCTCCATAGATCTATCATATCTAACTCTTTCAGAATTTTATTCACTTTCTTATTTTCTTTCCTGTTTATTTTTGGGGTCAGATTTATCTAGTTCTCTGATGGGAAATTTGAGGTCCCTCACTGGAATAGTTGTATTGCCTATTCCTTCCTGCAACTTATTCAATTTCTTCTTCAAAAATTTAGATGCTATACCATTTAGTGCATATATCTTTAGTATTGATATTACTCCATTGTCTATGGTACCTTTCAGCAAGGTAGAATTTCCTTCCTTATCTCTTTTAATTCGATCTATTTTTGTTTTTGCTACATCTGAGATCATGATCGTTACCCCTACTTTCTTTGTTTCAGATGAAGCATAATTGATTCTAATCCAACATTTTATATTTACTCTGTGGGATTTTATGCTTCAAATGTGTTGCTTGTTAACAACACATCGGACGATTGCAATTTTGATCATTTTTCCTTTGAACTGCTGTTTTATGAGTAAGTTCATCCCATTCACAGTAGCAGGTATGACAGCTAACTTTATATTTCTATTAATAGTATTTTTCTCTTTTTTGTCTTTCTGTCTTACCTCCACCTTATTCCTCCTCATAAGATTTTTTTTTTAATTCTGATCACCTTCTTCCCCAATCCACCCTCTTTTCTATTAGTATCCCCTTGCCTTCTATAACTCCCACTCTTTTTTATTTCTTTATAAAGTAAGATTTCAGTATCCAACTGATTGTGTATTTTACTCCCTTTTTGAGTCAATTCTGATGAAAGTCAGGTTTAAGCTTTCCCCATCATCCTTTCACCTTCCCCTCTATTACGTTAGCTTTTTCATGCCTCTTTTATGAGGTATAATTTACCTTTTATTATCTTTCCCCTCCTTCTTCCAGTGTAATCCTCTTTCTCTCTCCTTTATTTTTTTTTCTTTTCTTGTTGTTTTTGGGGTGGAACCCTCCATCAAAGTCAACTTATATCCACATTCTCTATGTATACTCCTAGTTGTTCTTATATTAATAACTTTCTTAATAGTTACAACTGTTATCTTGTCATATAGAAATATGAACACCTTAAGCATATTAAGTCTCTTTTTTTCTTTTTCTTGTTTCTTTTTTACCTTTTTATGTTTCTCTTGAGTCTTGTATTTGGAGAGAAAAAAATTTTATTCAACTCTTATCTTTTAAATAAAAATGCTTGGAAGTCCTCTATCCTGTTAAATGTCCATCCTCCACCTGCCGCCTCTGAGATATTATATTCAATTTTGCTGGTTAGGTGATTCTTGGTTGCAATTTTATTTTTTTTGCTACCAGAATATCATATTCCAGACCCTCTGGTTCTTTCATGTGAAAGCTGCCTCTTCCTGACAGTAGCTCCATGATACATGAATTATTTCTTTTTGACTGCTTGTAGTACCTTGTCCTTGATCTGTGAACCCTGGAATTTGGCTGCCATATTCATGAGTGTTTCCATTTTGGAATGTCTTTTAGGTGGTGATCAGTGAATCCTTTTACGTTCTGCTTTTTCCTCTGGTTCTAGTGTATCTGTGCACTTTTCCTTGATAATTTCTTGAAAGATGTTGCCCAGGCTTTTTTTTTTTTTTTTTCACATCCTGACTTTTTTACATTGTAGTCCAAAAACTCCTAAATTATATTTCCTGGTTCTGTGTTCTAGTTCAGTTGTTTGTTTTAAGGATAAATTTCACATTTTCTTCTATCTATTTTGTTTTGTTTTATTGTATCTTGATGTTTCATGGAACTTCCACTTGCTCAATTCAAATTTTTTGAGAAATTATTTTCTTCAGTTAGGCTTTCACTTCCCTTTCCATTCCATATTCTATTTTTCAATAGTTAAATTCTTCTCTTTTTTTTGCTACTTTTTTCTATTTTGTGATTTGGTATTTTTATGTGAGAGGTAGACTCTGGTCTTTAACTGTCCCAAGATTCTGATTGATGCTAGGGGAGAGATTTTGTTGCCCTTCTTCCCCAGGGATAGGACCTCACTAATAGTCAGCAAATGGTGGTCTCTGCAGAGGGTGGGGCTTTTGGGGTGGGAACTTGCTGTTCTGCACAGAATGCTGGCTTTCAGGAAGACAAGACCTCACTGGTGAATGGCCCTGGGCTTGGAACTTTGCTGCAAGTCCCCAGCTATGAAATTGGCTGCTGTACACTCAGACTTTACTCCTCTGCCACCCCAGTGAAAAAGAATTTTCATGCTGTGCTATCAAGCTGCTTCTCAGCTCCTAAATCGGGTCTGAAGTGGTTTTCTAATTCTTCAGAGGGGAATTTTGGAGGGCACCAGGGAATTCCTTCTTCACTCTGCCACCTTGGCCCCAGAAGCTGAGTAGTATTTTCAAGCTGTTCATTCTTACATGTATTGCTAATCACACTTATGGATGATTAAGGTAACATTGTACCTATCTGTACCTCTCCACACCTGCTACCTCAGCATTAATTCTATATAGTGTGTCCTCTGGCCTTTTCTATAGCATATATGACTGTATTCTACTTGTCAGTTAGTTTTTACTCCACCCCCACCCCTTCTTGGAATTCTTTATGATGTTGGTTAGTCCCAGACCCTCTGTCTCTCATCATTTTGATTGCCTAAACCAACTCTGTCATTATTTTTTAATCCTTTTATTTCTGAAATGTTCTTTATCCTTGACCCTAACATCTAATTTATTTCCACTTAACTCAGTTCCTAGGAACTTCTAATTCATTATAGAATTGTCATCAAAAAGACCCTCATCTACCTTTAAATTAGAACTTAGGATTCCCTGGATTTTGAATTGGGCAGAATAAATCCTCAAGCAGTAATTTACAATCCCTTTTTTTAATTGCCACAGAAGAATCCAGACATACAAACATTAACAAATTCATGGGAATGAAAGCTGAGGAAGATCAAATCTCTCATCACCTCTATAATTCTCATGGAAATACACATTCTGGTTTCAGCAGACCACTGGAAATTAAGTTCTTCTTAGGTTCGATAAAAAGTGACAACTCCATCCTGGTGAATTCTTTTTAGCCCCACTCATTTCCTGAGTGCCATTCGCTCTAGATGCCACTCATTAAAATACTGTTGTTAATATCAGCATTGAGCTAATTGTCTTGGTGCCATATGCATTATGCATTTTCTCTTCCATCCTTACAATCTTGTTTTTACATAGGTAAATTTCGACTATACTCCTGTTGCTGAAGATTTTTCTTTGCTCAGATTAAAAGTAAACAAATGAAGTTTTATGAGAATTGCAGCAAGGGTTTATCCAACATCTACTATAACTCACCTCTGTGTAACAAATCTCTGTAGAGGATAGTTCTGACTCAGGATAATGTGTTTCTTCACATTCAGTATTGAATTGAAAAAAAAAAAAATCAGGGACTATAAAGCATTTTTCAAAAGGAAGTTTACTTAACAATGTAAAGCTACATTATCAAATCACTTGGATGCAAAACCTCTAGTCCTTATCCATGCCTGCTCCATTATGTTCACTCATGTTGCAGCAGTGAATCTCTAGAGTATGAAGAGGCCCTTTTCCTGTTATACATGGATTTTTATCCCCTCACATTTATGCTACTTCTAGCACAGAGCTCCTCTTTCCAAAATTTGGACCAACTCGTTCAATAAACCAATCAAATAATTAACCAATGAGCAAACATTTATGTACCTACTATATGCCAGATAATGTCCTAGATGCTACAGATTGGAAGACAAAAAGTACGTGATCATGAATTTACAGTTAGAGAGAAGAGACAATATATGTGTAGAATTTATCCTTCCTCTTATTCCTCTCTCTCCCCACATCCTCTTTTTCTTCTGTAGAGTTGAAAGTAATTTTAATCTAATTTTAATTTAATTTAATTTAACTACCAATCAATATGCACATATCTACCCTTCTTTGAATAATTGAGATGAAGATGAGATTCAGGTGTCCACATTTTTCCTCATTCCTACTTTCTTGTTAATATGACTTTCTACTTGTGCACACAAATAATGTTAGATCAGTAAACTCATTTGTCATCCCCTTCTTTTTGCTAGCATATTATTTTTTGAGTGTATTTCTTTCTTTTCCTCTTTTAAGATTTTCAAAACTACTCTCTGGTCCATTGTTTTCTTAAATTTCACCTATGATCTCTGATGATATTGAGATTATGAGAAGACACATTTCATTGACCATTATTAGAACTTCATTTTTTTTTCAGTTCCTTCTGATTACTTGCTCTTCTTTGTTTTTAGGCTTCTCTTGATTCTTTTACTTGTTTTTCACATTTCCTATTCACTCCTACTCTTTTCGTTTCATTTGAAATGCTTAGAATTCTTCTCTTCCTTTAACCTTCATTCTTTCTCCTGAGGAATTATACCCAATTTTTCTAAGGTGTTCTTCAATGTAGAAATTCATCTTTTTTCTTTGGAATACTGTAGCAACAAGCACCCTGATGCACATCCAGGATTACATAGATCTGCTTTTCTAAAAGAAAACAAATTTTGAGGGGTCAACAATCTACTTTAATTACATTCACCAACAGAGAAAATACAAGCAGAAAAATAAAGACCAATAGACAGGGCTTCTAACTGTCTGACTATAAGCGATATATATCACTGATCAACACATAGATCCAACTGTCTGGCCATTACATGTATACATAGTTCCTAGAGAAAGAAGGAATAAAGTTTGGGTTTTCAAAAACTGGGAGAGTGCAGTTACCCAGAGTCTCATCTGTCACACAAACATTCTTCCAAAGAAGCTCCAAAGCAAAAAGCAAAAACTCACTTCAGGGTGTGTATATACATACATACATACATACATACATACATACATACATACATACATATATATATATATATGTGTGTGTGTGTGTGTGTGTGTGTGTGTGTGTGTGTGTATGCATGCACGCGTGTGTACTCTTTAGAACCAGAGGGCAAGACCCTTCTGATCCAGGGCCTCATTAGCATGGGCTCCACCTGAGGTCTGTTAATGGACAGGGAAGATTTTTACCTCTTATATAAGAAACTTCCCCTAATCAACTCTCATTAACATTACATACACTGCATTCAAAACCTTCTGCCATTATGTGACACAAACTCTGACTCCTCAGAACTTGAACTCTTTCTTTCTTCCTTTTTACCTTCCTTCATTTTTTTTTCTTTCTTTCTGGATAACCTAACTTTATCTCGATGTTTTTTATTTTGGACCTGATGTTCCTTGGAGCCTTCATTTTGAGGTTTCTTTCAAAAATCTGAATAGATTCTTTGTATTTTAACTTTTGTCCTCTCAGCTTCTAATGGATCTGAATAGTTTTTTTTTTTTTCTCCATGATTGAAATATAGTGTTTAACACACAACACCACTTCTTCTTTTCTTTTGCTAATAACTTTCAGTCAGCTCAGTGATTCTTAAATGTCCTCTTCTATTTTCCAGGTAAGTTGTTATTTATAGGAAATACATTGAATTTCCTTCTATTGTTTTAATCTTTTGATTATATCTAATAAATATTATTTTATATAGTCTTCTTTTTTACCCCATTAACCTGCTACTTGGGGAAGACCTTTTACCTTTTATTTTTTTTTATTTACATTTTATTCTAAACTTTTAATTTTCTTCCAAGACTTTCCTTCATAACACCCATTTGCTTTCTAATTTTTTATATATTACTTTCATTTCAATTATAAAATTATTTTTAAAAATGCTTTTGAAAACTCTTCTTTCTTCCAGAAATTCTATTTGACCTTGTATCCAAAGTGTGGCATTTTTAGCTTTTATTTGTAGATATTTTGGAGTGTATCTGTCACTCTTTGTATGTATTTTTAGAGTAATTGTTGGAGAAGACAAGGCTGAACTGTTTTTTCCTACTCTGTCATTTTTGCTGGTCTCCACATGGCTACTAACTTTTTATGTTGGTCATGAAAATTTCAACATTGAATAAAAATTTATAAAACAACTACTACATGTGAGTTATCATTCCAGTTTCTTGATATAAAAATGTACAAATGAAAAATTTACTGACCAGGGAGATTATATCATATTTGAGGAAAACAGCACATTAGTATGTGTTAGATAACAAAAATAGGTAAAAAATGAAATCTATTCAAATAACAACTAGATTTTGAAAGACTATCTAATAGATGGATCAGTATATGCTTCACAGAGGAGATGACACAATCTGAGCTTTGAGTAAAGATAAGAGTTCTATGAGTTGGAGATTAAGGAATGCATTTCTGTACTAGAATGTCTTTGCCAAAGCATGAACATGAGAGACAGACTGTCATGTATGGGGAATTGCATAAAGAGCCATTTGACTAGAATATACAGTGTATAAAAGTGAACAATAAACAGTCAACATGGAAAGGTAGGTGGGGGGCAGATTGTGAAGGCATTATAAAGCAAAGAACCTTTAATTTTATCCTAGAGGCAAGAGGTCACTTTATATTCTTTAGCAAAGAAGTGACAGATACTTGCACTTTATCAACTTATCAGTTATATGGAAAGCAGATTGAAGAAGGAATCATCTAGAAACAAGGAGCAAAATTAATAGGTTCTACAATAGCCCAAGAAGTAATTGATAAGGCACAGAACTAAAGGACTGAATTATGAGTGGAGAGAAGAGGACAGTTGGGGGATATATTTTGTGAATTGGTAAAATTTGAAAATTGATTGGATTCCAATTACTACAATAATTCACAATTGCATTAGAATGATGATGAATGGTAAACCATTAGTTTATATGTTGGTAAATGACAACCTAAAAATCATAGTGAACATAAGAACCTAGAGTAGACAACTGGAAGGAAGAAAAATAAACACAAAAACAATACCTCTAGTTACTCAGGTGCCAAGAAAAGGTCAAAAAAAATATGTTAATATTGGTCTTCAACATTTGTAGCTTAATCTCTAGTCACTGTTCATTTTTATATTCTTTCTACCTTCTTTTTTTCTTCTCCTTTGTCAAATATGATACAGATCTTATTCTGATAGATATGGTGACTACTATTATTTGTAGAAAAACTCCAATCGCTGAAATGAAAATTTCCGGTCACTTTCCTCTCCCCTACGTTATGGACCTTTGAAGTAGATTAGCATATGGAGGTATTTTTGGTATTACTTGCAGTTAGTATTCTGACAGTAGTGATGTTGCAGACATAGACAACATTTTGTTCTTTCAAATGAGCTACACTAGCAACATCTCACTCAAAGACAACAGTCTTTATTTCTAACATAGTTATGATTCTATGTTTGGAGTGGGGGAAACATCTGTCTTCCTTTAGAAAAAAATCATATAGAGAAAAAACATCTCAGGAGATAATCTGGATTCTAATCTTCTCTCTGCATAGAAGAGGATCCCTGTCCTATCAGAAAGATAATTACTTGACTTCAAAGATATAAAAAGAATGAAATTCTAGAATCTAATTGAACAATGAGTGTGATAGATCTTTGCGTATCACCTAATTTTTTGTACTGAGAAATTTAAATCTTTTCAATTTAATAATTTGTTTCAATTTTCAGTTTAATCATGCTAGTAAAAAGAAAAAAAACAATTACTAATTAAGCATCTATTATGTGAAAGTCCTTTATACACTGTGCTAAATACTTTATGAATATATGACAGTTGACCCTCACAACATCTTTGGTAGGTAGACACTATTATTATTCCCAGTTTGTAATAGAGGAAGCTGAAACAAAAATTAAATGAGTCCAAAGTCACAGACCTAGTAAGCATCTGAAACTGGATTTAACCTCAAGTCTTCCTAACTTTAGGTTCCATTATCGATCTACTGTGTCACCTAGCTGACTAACATTTCACAAATGTCTACATCATTGGAGTATAATGGTCTCCCTGTTTTCTGGAAAGCTACACGATGTTAAGAAGATACCTGGAAATGTTTACCAGTCTAGAAAGGTTCTAATATGGTCCTATACTATATTAGGACTAGATCTGCATTCTGAGACTCAGCCTGAGTACTTAGTGACTCATAACTATAAGGCTGGTCATCAGATGATCATTTTGGATATTGTGATCCATGGTGAATACCAAAATAAAAATTCTTTTTAGTTTTTGTCAATTCACTGCTTTTTTTCAAATGGTGATAGAAGAGTAGCAGAGAGGAAAATAAAACAGAGACAAAGACTTAAGTTTAATCCAACCATCTTCTCTTAATATCTGTATGACCCTAAGCAGATCACCTAACCATTCTACCTCAGTTTCCTAATGTATAGAAGGAGGAGGTTGGACTTTATGGCTTCTAAAGTCTCTTTTATATGTGAATCTGTCATCATATCCATTATCTAGCTCTTTGCCAGTGTAAAAACATTATTTAATGAACATGTGATTTTTGTAGAAAAATAAATGACAAGTGGAGAAATTGAAGATCAATGATCATTTTTTTAAAAATTAACTAGAAAAGAAAAGGACAAAATCAAATAGAAGAATGACACAAAAGTGTCTTATTAAAGATAAAAAAAAAAAGAGTTGGAAGAATTTTTTCTTTGAATACTCCAAGGCAATAAAAATATCATTTCAGGGGGAACTTAGTCATGTCATATTACAGTGCCTACAATGAAGATAAAAAAAACAATTAAAATGAAGATGAAAACTTGTGCATAAACTGGACTTGAACTGTTAATGACACACACTAACATAAAGACATAACATAAAGACATATTGTTAATTTATTTAGTCTCATACGTTATTGGTGAAGATATGCATAAGAAATATCATGAAAAGGTATTGTCTAGAAAAGGTATGATCATAAAAAAGATAACCACTAAAATATAATAAAATTGAGGAATAACACATGGACATCCTGAGTATTCCAATGGTATTCACAGAAAGTTAAAAAGAACATAGATGAGAGTCTCCATTCCCTCAGGTAGAATGTCTAGGAAGGATTTTGGGCAGGATGAATTGTGCTTCTCTACAACTATAAAGGGAACATCTACATCTGAAATCATACTCTCTTTGAACTAATGAAATATTTGTAAACAATGTTGCTTAGTGATGATGAAAAAAAGGAGAGAAATTCTATTAACAATTTGACAAGGTCATTCAAACTAAATTGAAGTACTGCTTGATATTTGGTGGCTTTAATACAAAGGTGGGCATGATACAACAGTGAAAACTATAGTGGAAAATACAGTTTGTTATCAAGTGTATCTTTCAAGAACTGAATATGAAAGTCTCTATATTTTGTGAACTATGGGACAAATGGTCCAAAATAGTTCTTAAAAGAATATTACTGATTATTGATACACTGGTCATTACAGAATTAGTCATTAATGTGACCATTGAAATCTTTCTTGAGGAAGAATCAGCATGGTGAGAGAAAACCAGGAGGTTACTTGAGCTCTCCCCAGTTTCCCTCAGAAACAGCACTAAATCAGGCCTCTCAGTGGATTCTGGAGTGACATAACCTACATAAAGATAGAGTGAATCAGTTCCCTAGATAACAAACTTAGAAGGACTTCAGGAAAGATTTGTATCACTTGGGTAAAAGGAAACTGCAGTCCAAGATAGAATATGATATTCTGGAAGGCAAAGGAGCTTGGCCTACAACCAAGAATCAACTACTCAGCAAAATTAACCTAATGCTTCATGGGAAAAGATGGATGTTCAATGAAATAGGAGACTTTCAAACTTTCCTGCTGAAAAGACCAGATCCAAACAGAAAATTCAGTCTTCAAATACAAGACTCAAGAGAAGCATAAAAAGATAAACAGGAAAGAAAAAAAACATATTGGTCAATAAGGTTAAACTGTTTAAATCCCAACATGGGAAGATGTTACTTACAAGTCTTGGGGATTGCATCTTTATTAGGGCAGTTGAAAGGACTATACATAGAGGGTATGGATATAAGTTGATTTCGATATGAGGATATAAAAAATTAAGGGGTGAAAGAAAGATTGCATTGGGAGAAGAGGAAAATGGGAGGTAGAACTGGATAAATTATATCACTTGAAGAGGCACAAAAGACCTATTACAGTAGACGAAAGAAGGGATGAGTAAACATTGTTTAAACTTTACTTTCATCAGATAGGTCTTAAAGAAGAAACAACATACAGAATCAGTTGGGTATGGAAATTTATTTTACCTAATAGGTAAGTAGGAGAGGAAAAGGGAAATAAAGGGAAGAGGGGTTGAGAGAAGGAAAGGTGGATTGAGGTAGACAGTGGTCAGAAGAAAAACACTGATGAGGATGGACAGGGTGAACAGAGAAAAGCATCAAAGGGAAAAATGATACGGAGGAAAATACATAGCTAGTAACCATAATTGTGAATATCAGTGTAATAGACTCTCCAATAAAATACAAGTGGAGAGCAGAGTGAATTAAATTTCATATTAAAAACCTGCAAATATGTTATTTCCAAGAAAACACATTTGAAGCAGAGATACACATAGAGTAAAGGTAAAAGGTTGGAACAGAATATATCATGCTTCAGTTGAAGTTGAGAGAGAGAGAGAGAGAGAGAGAGAGAGAGAGAGAGAGAGAGAGAGAGAGAGAGAGAGAGAGAGAGAGCAATCCTGATCTCAGACAAAGGAAAAGCAAAAAATAAATCTAATTAAAAGTGATAAGGAAGGTAACTACATCTTGTTAAAAGGTACCATGGGAAGGATATAATATTCATACTACACATATAAACACCAACCAAATAGCATCCGAATTCTTAGAGGAAAATTTATGTAAATTACAAGAATAAATGGACAGCAACTTGTCATGAAGATAACACACTAGAAGCAGGTGAGAGTTATACCATGAAAGCAGAAACAGTTGATATTAGGAAAAGAGTCAGCATAATTGACCTTATCAAAAATAAAACTACTTGATTATCTCATTAGATACTGAAAAAAAAGCTTTTCACAAAATACAACACACATTCCTGTTAAAAACATCAGATAGCCTAGGCATAAATGGAGTCTTCTTAAAATGGTAAGCAGAATCTGTCTAAAACCACCAACAAGCGTTATATGTAATGAGGATAAGCTAGAAGAATTTCCTATAAGATCAGGGTGAAACAAGTATTTCCAGTATCACCATTGTAATTTCATATTATATTAGACATGTTAGCTTTAGCAATAAGGGGAAAAAAGAAATTGAAGGAATTAGAATAGGTGAAGAAGAAACAAATCCATCAATCTTTACAGATGATGTGATGGCATATTCAGAGAATCCTAGAGAATCAACTGAAAAACTACTTGAAATAATTAACAATTTTAGCAAAGTTGCAAGATACAAAATAAACCCCATATCAACCACCTTCCTGTATATATTTTACTAAGAAAGCCCAGGAGCAAGAGATAGAAAGAGAAATTCCATTTGAAGCAAGTGTATACAAAATAAAATATTTAGTGGTCTACCTGCCAAGACAAAATTAGGAACCATATGAACACAATTACAAAACACTTTTCACACAGAAAAAGTGAGATCTAAATAATTGGGAAAGATCCATTGCTCATGGATAAGTCAAGCGAATATAATAAAAATGGCATTTCAGCCTAAATTAACTTACTTATTCAATTTCATACCAATCAAACAACCAAAAACAATTTTATAGAGCAAGAAAAAAATAATAAAATTCATCTGGAAGAGCAAAAGTTCCAGAATATCAAGGGAATTAATGAAAATCAGTGTTTGGGAAGGTGACCCACCCATACCAGATCTAAAACTACATTAAAAGAATCAAATATCAAAACTATTTGGTACTGGCTAAGAAATAGAATAACGTATCACCTAAACAAATTAGATACACAAGACAATGACTGTAGCAATCTATTCTATGATAAACTCAAAGGCTCTAGTTTATGGATAAAAACTCACTATTTGACCAAAGGCTGCTGAGAATACTGGAAATTAATATGGCAGAAACTAGGCATAGATCAATATTTTATACTGTATAACAGGATAAAGTAAAAATGGGTACCCAGTTTAGATATAAAGGCTGACATTGTAAGCAAATTAGTAGAGCAAGGAATGGTTTGCTGTGAGATCTATGAAAAGGGGAAGAATTTATGACCAACAAGAGATATGGAACCTTATCAAATGCAAAATGGATAATTTTGGTGATATTAAATTAAAAGCTGTTTTTTTTTTTTTCCACAAAGCAAATGCAACCAAGATTAGAAGGGAATCAGAAAGCTGGGAAACAATTTTTACAACCAGTGTCTCTGACTTAAAGGCCTCATTTCTAAAATATGTAATAAACTTAGAGCAATTTACATGAATACAAGTCATTCCTCAATTTATAAATGGTCAAAGGAAATGAATAGGCAGTTTTCAGTGGAAGATATTGAGACTCTGTAGTTGAATGAAAAAATGCTCTAAATCACTATGGATTAGAGAAATGCAAATCAAAATAACTCTGAGACGCCACATCACACCTGTCAGATTGGCTAATGTGACAAAAGAGTAAAATGATAAATATTGGAGAAGTTGTGGGAAAAGTGGAACATGAATTCATTGTTGATAGAGTTGTGAACTAATCCAATCATTCTGGAAAGCAATTTCAAGCTATGCCCAGAGGGCTATACACATGTGCAAACTCTATGATCCAGAAGTTCCTCTTCTTTGTCCATATTCAAAAGACCACAAAAATTGGAAAAAGACCCACATGTGCAAAAATATTTATAGCACTCTTTGTCGTTGCAAAGGATTGGAAATTAAGAGGATGCCTATCAACTGGGTGAACAAGTTGTGGTATGTGAATTTAATGGAATACCAATGTTAGATAAGAAATGAGGAGCAGGCATACAACCTGGAAAGATTTACATGAACCTGATTCTAAGTGAAGTGAAAATAACCAGAACATTTTATTCAATAACAGCAACATTATATGATGACCAATCTTGTAAGACTTAACCCTTCTGAGTAATGAAATGATCAAAGACAATTCCAAGACTCATGATGAATAATGCTATCCACATACAGAGAAAAATCTATGGAGTCTGAATGTAGACTGAAGCATGCCATTTTTTCTTTCTTTGCTGCTGATTTTTTTGATTGCTTTTTTTTTTCTTTCTCATGGTTTTCCCCATTTGTTCTGAAACAAATTTTCTTTCACATCGTGACTAATGTAGAAAATGTCTAATGTGATCAATCATGCATAGCCTATATCAGGTTGCTTGCTCTCTTTTAGGTGTGGGGAAAAAGGGAGGAAGAAAAAGTTAGAACTCAAAATCCTATAAAATGAATGTTGAAAACTACCTTTATATTTAATTGGAAAAAATATCATTAATTGGGGGCGGAGCCAAGATGGCGGAGTGAAAGCAACGACTCACCTAAGCTCCTGGAAAAACTCCTCTGGATATATCTGGGGGGAGAGTCTGACCAGACATTGGAGGTATAAAATCCAGTGGGTGACGGACTTTCACAGATTCGGAGCCCAGGCTGGACCAGAGGGTCCACGGGAGGGATCTGTTACACGGGGGTAAGACCCCGGCGCACAGCGCAGCGCGGCCAGGTCAGCGCGGCAGGGCGGAGGGGACCAGAGGAGCCCGAGAGTGGCGGGCGAGACCAGCGGAGCAGGAGATAAGCCAGGCCGAGCCGGTGAGAGCCGCTGAGTGCCAGACATCAGCGCAGCAGTCCTTGAAATCTTCAGCCTGAAGACGGACTTCGGTGGCTCACTACTTGAACTTCCAGGAATTGGGATGGCAGAGTGATGAGTAAGTGCTCTCTCCTCCCCCCTGATGACCCTGAGGGAACCATAAAATTCTTCCCCAGATTAATCCTGGATCAGCGGGAACAGCAGAAGGGGGCGGGTGGTCTCATAACACCAGAGGCTGGAAAAGTGGCAAAGGGGGATTCTTCCTACTGTGCTGGAGGCGATCTGGAGGGACAGACGACCCAGGGCAGAGAAAATTCGCACTGAGACCCAGGCAAGCCTCAGAGCCGGGAGACGAGCCCCAGGAGGGGCGGGAACACGCGTTAGCTTCTAGGCGTGCCCCAGCTCTCCAGGGGAAAAGGGAAGACAATAGGGAAGCTGGGATTACCATGCCCTGACCTTGCCTTTGCCTCAAGTCAGCTGAGGAGATAGCCTGAGACCAGACCACACCTCCCACACACCTAACAAGCTAAGCCCAGGGTTGATCAGGGAAACAAAAAACAAAAGCCTGCTTTTAGCCTAGACACACAACAGCTCAACTTAAAGATCTGTACCTTCTGACTGAAAGAACCAAAAGCTACAACACTCAGCCAACATCATGAATCGGAAAAAGGAGACGAAAAGTGAAAAAACCATAGAATCTTTCTATGGGGATAAGGACCAAAACACAAACACCAAAGAGGTTAGAGCTGAGACTGTACTTCCATCTGAAACCTCAGATGGGACTATGAATTTCTCACAAGCACAACTAGATTACCTGGAACGTCTGAAGAAGGATATAAAAGAAAAACTGGCCAATGATTTTAAAATTATAAAAAAAGAATTCACTGATGAGAACATCACCCTGAAAAAGAAAATTGAAGAAATGGAAAAGGAAGTTCAAAAATTAACTGGAGAGAATAATTCCCTAAAAGGAAGAGCTAATGAAATGGAAAAGGAAACCCAAAACCTAATTGGGAAAATTGATCAGATGGAAAAGGAAACCCAAAACCTAACTGGGAAAATTGGTCGATTGGAAAAAGAAGTACAAAAATTAAATGGAGAAAATAGCTCCTTAAAGGGAAAAATGGGTCAGATGGAAAAGGAGATGGAAAAGCTAACTGAAGAAAACACTACAATGAAGATTAGAATTGGGCAAGTAGAAACTAATGACTCAATGAGGCAACAAGAATCAGTCAAACAAAATCTAAAGAATGAAAAGATAGAAGAAAATCTAAAATATTTAATTGGAAAAACAACTGACCTGGAAAATAGATCCAGGAGAGAAAATCTAAGAATTATTGGCCTGCCAGAAACCCATGATGAAGAAAAGAGTCTGGACAATATCTTCCAGGAAATCATCAAGGAAAACTGTCCAGAAGTACTAGACTCAGAGGGCAAAATAGTCATCGAAAGAATCCACCGTTCCCCTCCCGAAAGGGATCCCAAACTCAAAACCCCAAGAAATATAGTTGCCAAATTCCAGAGCTGTCAAGTGAAGGAGAAAATACTACAAGCAGCCAGAAAGAAACAATTCAAATATCAAGGACACACAGTCAAGATCACACAGGACCTTGCAGCTTCTACATTAAAAGATCGAAAGAATTGGAACCCAATATTCCGGAAGGCAAAGGAGTTGGGACTTCAACCAAGGATCAACTACCTAGCAAAGTTCAGCATAACATTTCAGGCAAGGAGAAAGTCATTCAACGAAATAAGGGATTTCCAGAGCTTCCTGACCAAAACACCAGAACTCAATAGACAATTTGATCTTCAAATGCAGGTCTCCAGAGAATCATAAAAAGGTAAACAGAGGGGAAAAAACAAAAACAAAAACTTGCTACTCAATTAGGGCAAACTGTTTACCTCCCTATAAGGGAAGATGATACCTGTTAATCTTGAGAACTGTGCAGCTATTATGATAAAAGGGATATATGTAGAGGGAACAGGCATAAAGTAAATGATGTCATGTCAAAAATATGATTTAAGTATGAGAAGGAAATGTAATAGGAGGTGTGGAAAGGGGGAAGCAGAAAATGGCAAATTATATCACAGGAAGAAGTACAGAAGTATAGTAGAGGGAAGGAGGGGAGGGAGATGAGCATTGTTTGAGAGGTACTCTCATCTGATTTGTTCAAAGGACGGAACAATAATCTTAAGTAGATAAGCCTAACTAGCTCTATAGGTAGTAGGAGGGGAAGGGGGAAGAAAGGGGAGGGTGGCTAAAATGGAGAAAAGAAGCAATAAGAGTAAAGGGAACTAAAAGGGAGGGGGGTCAAAAGAAGGAGGGGAAGGCTGCAGGAGGAGGGGGAGAAAAGTGAATACTATTGAGGAGGGGAAGGGAGACGGGAGAGCTAAAAGCACAAATGGTGGGAAAGAGGTAGGAGGGAAATACACAGATTGTAATCATAACTGTGAATGTGAATGGAATGAACTCTCCCATAAAACGGAGACGGATAGCAGAATGGATTAAAAGCCATAATCCAACAATATGCTGCTTACAAGAAACACATTTGAAACGGGGGGATACACATAGGATAAAGGTCAAAGGATGGAGCAGAATATATTGTGCTTCAGCTCATGTAAGAAAGGCAGGAGTAGCAATCCTAATCTCAGACAAAGCAAAAGCAGAAATAGATCTAATCAAAAGGGATAAGGATGAAAACTATATCCTGCTAAAAGGCACCATAGACAATGAAGCAATATCATTACTAAACATGTATGCTCCAAGTGGTATAGCATCCAGATTCTTAGAGGAGAGGTTGGGGGAGTTGAAGGAAGAAATTGATAGCAAAACTATACTAGTGGGGGACCTCAACCTCCCCCTCTCTGAACTCGATAAATCCAACCTCAAAATAAACAAGAAAGAGGTTAAGGAGGTAAATAAAACTCTGGATAAGGTAGATATGATAGATCTTTGGAGAAAATTAAATGGGAATAGAAAGGAATATACTTTTTTCTCAGCGGTACATGGAACATTTACAAAAATTGACCATGTACTAGGACATAAAAATCTCACAATCCAGTGCAGAAAGGTAGAGATAATTAATGCATCCTTTTCAGATCATAATGCATTAAAAATTACATGTAATAAAAGGCCATGGAAAGAGAAACCAAAAATCAATTGGAAACTAAATAATCTAATTCTAAAGAAGGGTTGGGTTAAAGAAGAAATCATAGAAACAATCAACAATTTCATTCGAGAGAATGACAATAGTGAGACAACATACCAAAACTTATGGGATATTGCAAAAGCAGTTATTAGGGGAAGTTTTATATCTCTGAATGCTTACATAAATAAAATAGAGAAAGAGGAGATCAATGACTTAGGCTTGCAGTTGAAAAAGCTAGAAAAAGAACAAATTGAAAATCCCCAAGTAAATACCAAATTAGAAATACTGAAAACCAAAGGAGAGATTAATAAAATTGAAATAAAGAAAACTATTGAATTAATAAATAAAACCAACAGTTGGTTTTATGAAAAAACTAATAAAATTGATAAACCTTTGGTTAATCTGATCAAAAAAAAGAAAGAAGAAAACCAAATTACTAACATTAAAAATGAAAGGGGTGAACTCACCTCCAATGAGGAGGAAATTAAAACAATAATTAGAAACTACTTTGCCCAACTTTATGCCCACAAATTCGACAATCTAAACGAGATGGATGAATATTTTAAAAAATACAAATTGCCCAGATTAACAGAAGAGGAAGTTGAATACTTAAACAACCCCATCTCAGAAAAAGAAATTGAACAAGCCATCAATGAACTCCCTAGGAAAAAATCTCCAGGGCCAGATGGATTCACAAGTGAATTCTATCAAACATTTAAAGAACAGTTAATTCCAATACTACATACACTATTCTTGAATATTGGGGAAGAAGGAGTCCTCCCAAATTCTTTCTATGATACAAATATGGTTTTGATACCCAAACCAGGAAGAGACAAAACAGAGAAAGAAAATTATAGACCATTTTCCCTAATGAATATAGATGCAAAAATTTTAAATAAGATTTTAGCAAAACGAATACAGCATCTTATCACGAGATTAATACATTATGATCAGGTAGGATTCATACCAGGACTACAGGGCTGGTTCAATATTAGGAAAACTATTAGCATTATCGACCACATCAACAACAAAGCTAACAAAAACCACATGATTATCTCAATAGATGCAGAAAAAGCTTTTGACAAAATACAACATCCATTCCTACTAAAAACATTGGAGAACGTAGGAATAAAGGTAACTTTCCATAAAATAATAAGCAGTATCTATCTAAAACCTTCAGCAAGCATTATATGCAATGGGGATAAGCTAGATGCATTCCCAATAAGATGAGGGGTGAAACAAGGTTGTCCATTATCACCACTATTATTCAATATGGTACTAGAAATGTTAGCTGTAGCAATTAGACAAGATAAAGATATTCACGGAATTAGAATAGCCAAAGAAGAAACTAAGTTATCACTCTTTGCAGATGATATGATGATTTACCTAGAGAATCCCAGAGATTCAAGTAAAAAATTACTTGAATTAATAAACAACTTTGGCAAAGTTGCAGGGTACGAAATAAACCCACACAAATCCTCTGCATTCCTATATATTAGCAACAAAGTTCAACAGCAAGAGATAGAAAGAGAAATCCCATTTAAAGTTAGGGCAGACAGTATAAAATACTTAGGAGTCTACCTGCCAAAACAAACCCAGGGACTATATGAACACAATTACAAGACACTTTTTGCACAAATAAACTCAGATTTAAGTAAGTGGAAAAACATTAGTTGCTCATGGGTAGGCCGTGCTAATATAATAAAAATGACAATTCTACCCAAATTAATATACTTATTTAGTGCCATACCAATTAAACTATAAGACAATTACTTTCTAGAGCTGGATAAAATAATATCAAAATTCATTTGGAAAAACAAAAGGTCCAGAATATCAAAGGGACTAATGAAAAGAAATGCTTGGGAAGGTGGCCTAGCGCTACCAGACCTTAAACTGTACTATAAAGCAGCAATTATCAAAACCACTTGGTATTGGCTAAGAAACAGAGAGGTAGACAAGTGGAATAGACTTGGCACTCAAGATGCAGTAGGCAAGGAATATAGCAACCTTCTGTTTGATAAACCCAAGGACCCCAGCTTCTGGGATAAGAACCCATTGTTTGACAAAAATTGCTGGGAAAACTGGATAACAGTGTGGCGGAAATCAGGCATAGACCCATACCTGACACCGTGCACAAGAATAAAGTCCAAATGGGTACATGATTTAGGTATAAAGATTGATACCATGTACAAACTGGAGAAGCAAGGAATAGTGTATTTATCAGATCTATGGAGAAGGGAAGAATTCTTTACTAAAGGAGAGATAGAATGCATTATGAAATGCAAAATGGATAACTTTGAGTACATTAAACTGAGAAGTTTTTGCACAACCAAACCCAATGCAACCAAAATCCGGAGGGATGTAGTAAATTGGGAAAGAATTTTTACAGCTAAGCTCGGGAATAAAGGCCTCATTTCTAGAATATATAGAGAACTGATCCAAATGTACAATCATACAAGTCATTCCCCAATTGATAAATGGTCAAAGGATATGAACAGACAATTTTCAGAGGAAGAAATTAAAGCTATCTATAATCATATGAAAAAATGCTCTAAATCACTATTGGTTAGAGAGATGCAAATCAAAACAACTCTGAGGTACCACATCACACCTATAAGATTGGCAAACATGACAGAACAAGAAAATGATAAATGCTGGAGAGGATGTGGGAAAGTTGGAACACTAATTCATTGTTGGTGGAGCTGCGAGCGCATCCAACCATTCTGGAGAGCAATTTGAAACTATGCCCAAAGGGCTACAAAAATGTGCATACCCTTTGACCCAGGAATATCGCTACTAGGACTATATCCCCAAGAGATCATAAAAATGGGAAAGGGTCCTACATGTACAAAAATATTTATAGCAGCACTCTATGTAGTTGCCAAAAACTGGAAGTCAAGGGGATGTCCATCAATTGGGGAATGGCTGAATAAATTATGGTATATGAATGTAATGGAGTACTATTGTGCCATAAGAAATGATGAACAAGAAGACTTCAGAGAGGCCTGGAAGGACTTATATGACCTGATGCTGAGTGAAAGGAGCAGAACCAGGAGAACTTTATGCACAGCAACAACCACAGTGTGTGAGAGTTTTTTCTGGTAGACTTAGATTTTTGTAATAACACAAGAACTTCTTACCAAAAAAAAAAAAAATCCCAATGGAGGATCTCAAGGCAAAATGCCTGCCACACTCAGAGAGAGAAATATGGAAGTCACTCACATATTGTAGCAGATCATGTTTGTGTATGTGTATGTGTTTGTGTATCATGTTCTGATTTGTTATACGATTTCTTTCATTTATCTTAGTCTGACTACATAGCATGACTATAGTGAAAATATACTCAATAGGAAAGTATATGTAGAATCTATACAGAATCGTATGCAGTCATGGGGAGGGGGGGGAGTGTGGAGTAGGTGGGGGGGATAAAATCACAATTGTAAGGCAGTGATTGTTAAACATTACAAAATAAAAAAAAAAGAGAAAGAAAAAAATATCCTTAATTGAGAAAAACAAATAAAAGTGGTATTTTCTCATTTATTACATTTATTCAGATATTAAATAGCTATCGCTCATGAGAGAAACACAAATTAAATCATCCTCCCTCCTGACAAATTTATATTAAACTTTCAAAGCTTGTGGAGTACTCCGGATAAAGCACATGAATGTTCTTCCTAAAATCAAGCATTTTAAAAATGATTAGTTAATTATTATACTATCTCATTAAAATACCTAAATATTATATATAAGCAAAAAAAACATTTTTAAGTGCTTATTTTCATATGCATATGTTCACATACATATATACGTGCATACAAATAAATGTATACTTATATATTATGTTGATATGTTTTATATTTCAATTACATTGACTTGGAGGAGAAAAGCCTCATTGTCCTCTACAATAAAGAAAATCAACAAAGCAAAAACCTTTTGTAAAGGAAATACTTCTTAAAATATATAGATTATCTGTTAGTAGTCCTTGGTTTCTGTCAAAAAGTGGGAAATGTACTTCAGAATTTCCTCTCTGGGGTCTTTGATCCTATGCCATTAAACATAATTCAACTTCCCTTCAATGATATTTTCACTTGGGTTCTGCATTAGTTCACACAGATCTTCCTATGGTTCTTAGAATTCCTCATATTTGCCATTTGTTAGATAGCTAAGTGATGCAGTGGATAGTGAACTAAGCCTAGAGTCATGAAGATCTGATTTCAAATCCAAGTCTAGACACACATTAACTGTGTAAATCATTAAACCTCTGTCTCAGTTTCCTCAACTATAAAATGGGGACAATAGTAGTACCTACCACCCAGGGTTGTTGTTAGGATCCAAAGTCATAATATTTTAAAGGCACAGTGTCTGGCCTTTCATAAGTACTCTATAAATGCTAACTATTGCTATTAGCATGAGTATTAATATAATTGTACATTCCATTACATTTATATACATACAACTACTAGGTATTGTTTTGGAGCTCTACTATGAGGGTTTGTATCATTAAGCACCCCAACATACACAGGGGGGCCTACTATCAGAGGTTTTTGGATCTGCCTTCATAAAAGGAAAGGCAACTTTTGAGGGGTTGATAACCACTTTAATGAAACACATGTATCTTTCCTTTAACCAAGCACAAATATCATTCACCTCGTTTAGAGGAATCAGAACCCTGAAATTCAAAGAAAATACAGACAAATCAAAGATCATCAAACATGGCTTCCTCTGCCTGACCATCAACAGACAGATCCAACTGTCTTACCATGGTTGCCAGAGAAGGAAGCACCAACATTTGGATTTTCCAAGCCAGGAGGTCTCCTTATTGGCTTCCCAGAATCTTCTTCTGACCAAACAAACACTGCCAGTTAGTAAGCTCCAAAGAAAAACCTCAACTCAGGGTATTTACACATTTTTTAGAGCCAGAGGGCATCACAACCCTTTTCATTAGTGACTTCATGAGTGATTCATTAACAAAAGGCTTGTACCTTCCCACAAATTTTCCGTAATCAAACTCCCCTTAATGGACAGGCCCATTAATGGGTGGGGAAGGTCTTTAATCACATTAAAATAATTAATAATAAAAATAGATACTGTTTCTAGCTAAAAACACTCATTTCTGTACTTTACTCCTAATAAAGACTCTTAATTGATAAAGGCAAGATTCAATCAGAGGCACTTGATTATACTAAAACTAAAACAGCAATAGATCCTACTTTACTTGCCCTTACAGGGTTTTCCTTCCCTTCCTATAATTTATCAGTTACCAGGACTGGCCATCTACTAAACCCCATTTTCTCTTCACACCTATCAGTCCCATGTGGTATGATTTCCTTACATTGACTCATTTTTCAATGCAAAGACAAAGGAAAATATTAGATCCACTTTAGTTTTGGTTTTCAGGAAGTTTATCAAATATTAATAATAACATAAACAGCATCTTCTTGCCTTTATAGCTAATATATCTCCATAGTTAGTTAGAAACTCTGAGATTTAAAACTCTAATCTGACTGAATTATTTGTATTTCCAGCTAGTTCGAGATATGTGTTGCCCCACCATCTCCCTTTCACACATATGCAAGGAATGTAGGTTCAAATGTATATCAAAAAGAAGTTATGAATGATCAAATATATTTTTATTAAACAAAACAAGAATACAGGGATAAATTAATCAAATTTGTAAAAATCTTATTTAAAACACCCACTAGTAAGCAGGCCATTGGGAGAGGGAATTGTGATAGTTAAATTTTATCACCACTCCAAACTTATGTGTGGAGCCTGTGGTTTTAAGTATCACAATCTGCATCACAAATATCTGCATTTTCTCTCTCTCTTATTCTGTATATACATCTGTTGTTTTCCTGTTCAGTTATCATCTAGTCACTTTTTTGACATCATATATGATCTTTCCTTGAAACCTCTCAAAGGTATCAGAGTACAAATATTTGGTTGTACTTTGTGTAATTTCAAATACCTTGAAATATTCCCACAATATCTGTTTTTTAATTACTTCTATTTCTTGTTTATCGAGTTTGTTTCACTTTTAATTTTTCATTTGGTTGTTGTTAAATTAGTAACAGTTTTGATGACTACTGCTTTTATATAGTTGAATGTTTTATGCTAGTAAGCCACCTTCATTCATATGTGTCTCATTTTTTGTGAGGTTCTCAAACTTTTTTCTTTTTTTCAAAATTATCCATTTATCGTTTTCAGGTCACAAAGTATACATTAACTAATTTGATTGGTATAGATTGAAATCTATAAAGTAATTTGGGTAGTATATTCATTTTCATCCTATTTGCATAACCCAGTAAATAAAAATGAATATCACTTCAATTATTTGTCTAACATTATTTCTATAAAAATTCTCTTTTTTCTATTTACATAAATTTTGCATATGTCTTTTTGATTACTCCCAGGTGTTTTATATATTTGTTGCTAATCTCTCAGAAATATCTTATTATCATTCTTTGGGGGAGGGGGTTGTTTTTGAGAGTGTTATTTAAATTTGGTGGGGTTTTTTGTGGATTTACCAATATTATGTTATGTTACTGATGTTATTAGTAATCTTTATTTGGTGTTTTAAAAAAATTTTCTGCATTTGTTTCAGTATATTGTCATATCATCTATGAGTAGTCATAATTTTGCTTCTTCTTTACTGATATTTATAACTATAGTCTTATTCTGTCTGCTTATTGGTATAGATTCCTCCTCTAGAGCAGTGGTTGGAGGAGAAGGGTATTTATTTTTGCTTTAGCTTCGTTGAAAAAAAATAATATTTTTGCCAGTCATATAAAAAAGACCATTTTTGTTATTTATTTTTTACAAATTTATGAGTTCCAACTTTTTTCTCCCTCCCAACTCTCCTTTCTTTCTAAAATGGTAAACAATTTCACATAGGCCACATTAGTAAAAGCACTAAATGTAATCAAATAGCATCATCTTCAGATAGCCCTTTCCACCGCGCTTTTAGAACCTCCCTGGATTTGAACTTATTTGCATGTTGTTTCCCCTATTGAAAGTGAGCACTTCAAGTGCAAGAACTGCTTTTTGCCTTTTTTTGTATCCCTAGCTCTAAGCATAGTTTCATGACACATATTATGTGATTGATGAATGATTATGAATCTTTTTACTCCACTTTGTTACATCTTTTATTTTTGGTTGTTTTTCCTGTTTCTAGTGAAATCATTGATGCAAATATCTTTAAGGCATCTGAGATTAATTTCATCCATTATCTTCGTTAAAATTTATAAGAAAACTAAAGCAATGGCATAGAAAAGAAATAAAAATGAAAAAATAATTCTAACATTTTTTAGAACTTATAAATATAATTGCGTATATACCTCAATTACTTTAGCATCATATTTTTAATGTGATCCCTTATCACAATGTGTTTTAAAAAATTACACTTCAAAGTTAGTATAAGCTATGAAATTTTAGTTTACTTTTCATTATTCTTAGTAGCTTATGTTAAAAGTGATTAAAACTCTAGGGTCTATACATTTTTACAAGGTTGCCCTCATGTTAAATTTAGTTAATATGAATAAAAATGAGGCTAAATGATTTGCTCAAGTCATACAGAGACAGAGCAATACTAGGATAAGAAGTCAATAGCATCTGAATTCCCCTGTGCACTCTTCCTTCTCAGTATTTGTGAAGTATCAGTTTAAGTGGCAATATTAGAATACATGTGCATATGACACTTTACCCTGTAGAATATAAGACATAAGTGGAAAAAAAGTAAAATGTGTTTTTATTTTTAAAATGCTTGCTGTATGCGCATTTTTAAAAAATGCACAGAGGCAGAGACAACATGGGGCATCAGAGCCAAGATGGAGGAGTAGAAGTACACACATATTATGACTCTCCCCACACAGTCCATAAAACACCTGCAGAGAGGGACTCTCAACAAATTTTGGAACAGCAGAAGTGAAGAACAACAGAGTGGAGGAGATTTCCAGCCCAGGGTGACCTGAAAGGTCCATGGAAAATGTCTGTTGCACCAGACATGGAGTGCAGCCTAGCCCAGCCTTGGCTACCCGGTGCAGGGCTCGAGAACGGCCCTCAGAGGAAGAATCTCCAGTAACAGTAGCAGTGAATCCCAGTCCCAGCAGCTGCAGATTCACAGGTCCCTCAGCTCACAGGGTCCAAAGGTCAGTAACAAGGTTTGATCATCTGACCTGGAAGGGAGAAAGGCCTTCCTATAGCTCTGACCTTAGACAGTGGTCAAAGAGGCCACAACAGACAGGCAGCAGCAGTTCCCACAGCAGCCCCTACAGCAGCCAGGAGCCATTGTTGGATGATGAAACCCTGGGGGCACTGAGAAGCCCATTCTTACCTCAGCTCTGTGTAGAGGCCCCGAGGGAGCTGATCCTTATCTCACACTGAATGATGGCCCTGTCCAGGCAGCTTAGCTGAATCTCAGCCCCCACTGCTGGCATAGTGGAACTGGAAGCCAGGTGACTGTTGAGAGTAAACTCTCCTAAGATTCTGGGCACAAAAATCCCTCTCTTTTCCCAGACCACTGTACACTTTTGATTGTATCACCTTGAAGGGACTGAGATCTTACAGATTCCCAGAGTATACCCTACTCTTGAGAAAGGACCAAAAAGTCAAGTAACTGGTTGGGAAAATGCCCAAAAAAGGGGAAAAAAGTAAGACTATGGAAGGTTACTTTCTTGGTAAACAGATATCTTCTCCCATCCTTTCTGATGAGGAAGAACAATGCTTACTATCAGGGAAAGACATAAAAGTCAAGGCATCTGTATCCCAAACCGCCAAAGTAAATACTCAATGGTCTCAGGCCATGGAAGAGCTCACAAAGGATTTTGACAATCAAGTAAGAGATGTGGAGGAAAAATTGAGAAGAGAAATAAGAGAGATCCAAGAAAAGCATGAAAAGCAGGTCAACACCTTGCTAAAGGAGACCAAAACAAATGCTGAAGAAAATAACTCCTCGAAAAACAGGCTAACTGAATTGGCAAAAGTTGTCCAAAAAGCCAATGAGGAGAAAAATGCTTTAAAAAGCAGAATTAGCCAAATGGAAAAGGAGATTCAAAAGCTCACTGAAGAAAATAGTTCTTTGAAAATTAGAATGGAACAGATGGAGGCTAATGACTTTATGAGAAAACAAGAAATAACAAAACAAAACTAAAAGAATGAAAAAATCGAAGATAATGTGAAATGTCTCATTAGAAAAACAACTTACCTGGAAAATAGATCCAGGAGAGACAATTTAAAAATTATGGGACTATCTGAAAACCATGATCAATAAAAGAGCCTAGACATCATCTTTCATGAACTTATCAAGGAAAACTGCCCTGATATTCTAGAACCAGGGGGCAAAATAAATACTGAAAGAATTCACCAATCACCTCATGAAAGAGATCCAAAAAGAGAATCTCCTAGGAACATTGGGTCCAAATCCCAGATTTCCCAGGTCAAGGAGAAAATATTACAAGCAGCTAGAAAGAAATAATTCAAGTATTGTGGAAATACAATCAGGATAACACAAGATCTATCAGCTTCAACATTAAGGGATCGCAGGGCATGGAATATGATATTCCAGAAGTCAAAGGAACTAGGACTAAAACCAAGAATCACCTACCCAGCACAACTGAGTTTTTTCAGGGGGAAAAAATGGTCTTCAGTGGAATAGAGAACTTTCAAGCATTCTTGATGAAAAGACCAAAGCTGAAAAGAAAATTTCACTTTCAAACACAGGAATCAAGAGAAGCATGAAAAGGTAAATGGCAAAGAGAAATCATAAGGGACTTCCTAAAGTTGGACTGTTTATATTCCTACATGGAAAGATAATATTTGCAACTCTTGAAACTTTTTTCAGTATCTGGGTAGTTGGTGGGACTACGTACACACACACACACACACACACACACACACACACACACACACACACACTCTCTCTCTCTCTCTCTCTCTCTCACACACACACATACACACAGAGAGAGACAAAGAACAGAGGGTGAATTGAATAGGATGGGATCATATCTTAAAAAATGAAATTAAGTGGTGAGAGAGAAATATATTGGGAGGAGAAAGGGAGAAATGGAATGTGGCAAAATATTTCTCATAAAAGAGGCAAGTACAAGACTCTTCAGTGGAGGGAAAAAGGGAGAGGTGAGAGAAAAAATATGAAGCTTACTCTTATTACATTCAACTAAAGGGAGGAATAAAATGCACACTCATTTTGGTATGAAAACCTATCTTACAATACAGGAAAGTGGGAGATAAGGGGATAAGCAGGGTGAGGGGAAGATGGAAGGGAGGGCAGTGGGAGCAGGGAGCAATTAGAAGTCAATACTCTTGGGGAGGGACAGGATCAAAAGAGAGAATAGAAGAAATGGGAGACAGGACAGGATGGAAGGAAATATAGTTATTGTTTCCCAACACGACTGTTATGGAAGTCATTTGCAAAACTGACAGATATGGCCTATATTGAATTGTTTGTTTTCCCAAAGGGGTTGGGTGGAGAGGGAGGGAGGGAGAAAGAGAACTTGGAATTCAAAGTTTTAGGAACAACTGTTGAGTATTGTTCTTGCATACAACTAGGAAATAAAAAATACAGGTAATAGGGTATTCAAAGTTATCTTGCCCCACAGGACAAAAGAGAAGATGGGGATAAGGGAAGGAAGGGATATTAGAAGGGCGGGCAGATTGGTGATAAAGGTAATTAGAATGCTCAGCATTTTGGTGTGGGGGAGGGGAGAAATGGGGAGAAAATTTGGATCTCAAAATTTTGTGGAAATGAATGTTGAATACTTAAATAAGTAAATGTAAATACAAAAAAAATGCACATGCCAACATATATTATGCATATATTTATACATATACATACAATACATATAATTACATGCATATGCATATATATATACATATATACACACATACATATATGTGTGTACACACATATATCCAAGAAAACAAGAAGGAATAATTCACGAACTTTTTGGAGGTAAGTTTCCATTAAATTTGAGTTTTTAAAGAGATTCTAATAGTCATTGGGCCCAAATCATAAAGCAAAGAATTTCTACTAAAACACTGTCAAAATATGGTTATCCATCCACTGAATGAATTCCCTGTAAAAGGGAAACACACCAACTTTTCAAGCAGGCTATTCTACTTTAACGTACCTCTAATTATTTGTTCCTTCCAATAATTAAACAGTATTATGATGGCCCCTTAGGTTTTCTTTTTTATAGGAACATTTCTAGTTCCTCAAATGACCCTCACATCATGATCTCAATGAATTTCTTTAATATGCTTACTTCCTCAATTGCTACAGATCATTCGCCTTCCATACCTTCTCATCCTGTGTCTATACTAAAAACAAACAAACAAACAAAAAAACTACCTTAAAGGATCCTTAATCTTTCCTTTCTGCTTTTTTATTTTTAAATCTCAATTCAAGGACAAAGAAAAGAAATTTTTACACACACAATAGAACATAAAAAGATGATTCTACATCAAATTATATATATATATATTCATTTCATATTTCTTACTTAAAAACATAAAAGGCATATATGTATTTAATATTCTACATATTACTTTCAAAATGTTCCTTAGCAATGGTTCCTTCGAAATTCCTTTCTGTTCTGTTCTGTTCGGTGCAATGTTTCAATGTTTCAAATTTTCTTTTTTATGTTGGGGCTAGAGTTAAGTATCTCTACCCTAGACTTTCCATATTTAAAAACCAAGAGAAAGAAAACCTTGTAATAAATATGTATAGTCAAGCAGAATTAATCCACATAATCTACATGTCCAAAAATCTACGTCTCCACACCATGTGTACATCAGCTCTCTGTCAGGAGATGGGTAACATTTTTCATCATAAGTACCCTAGAGATTTCATTGACAATTGTGCTGAATAGAGTTCTTAAGTCTTTAAAACTTCCATCACATTGCAATATGTATTGCTCAACCAACATTCACACCATTGAGGGCGACTATGGATATGTAGGCATAGCTCTAAATCACAAAATATAAGAAACTCTCTATATAGAAGGCAGAAGAAAATAAAAACATTTACTCAAAAACCAGAAAGTCAAATTCCTATACCAGAAAGCCACATCCCTCATAATAATCAAGAAGTCAATACACATTAGCACTCCAGGGGACAAAGCCATTCTCAAGGACTCCTCCATCACCACTGGGACCTTCCCACAAACTCTCATGAGCCTTGCTGTCCCTGCTTGCCTATGTCCTCTCCTCCCTCTGCCCTAACAGCTCTCACCAACTTCCTCCCAGTTTTGCTCCACTCTTCCTGTTCTACCTGTTCAGGAATCTCCTCACACCATATGTAACTTAGACTTCCATGTGATTTAAGCAGGTCACATGGGCGTATTAATGAATCCATTGCACAATGTCACTGTACTTGCTTAGATTTATCGCTGGATTCTGCTCAACTCAGTCTGAATTTGTCCATGATTCAATTTGCTTTCATTTTTCTTCCTTGTATAAATATTCTATCATTTGTTAAATTGTGCCAACAAAAGAAATAAATTAACCTTTAAACCAAAGGTTGTTTTTTTTTTTAATAACAAACAAAACAAAATAATAAAACACAAAAATATTCTCTGAAATTTTCTGCTTTGGAACTTCATACCACCCTAAGGATAAGCTGATGACATGATCTCATCGTCATGCAATTTGACTCAGTTTTTGATTCTCAGTACCTCACCTCTTTCGGTTGCTTCTTCCGTATGATTGGAGGATTGGAGAACAAAGCAATAAGCTCTGCCCAAAACCTTCCTTTATTGAAGGCTCAAAGCTTTCCAGGTAACTTCTGTTTTCCATCAACAGCTGTGCTTGATTTCAGCTGAAAGAAACATGATTCTCCTGAGTCAGGAATCTACTGAGACCTCCCGATGTTGCTTTTCAGCTTCCTTTTCTGTATGGGATGTAAGATCCTTAACGTCAATCACTTGCCTCCTTGTGTTTGTATCTCTGTTTTTCAGTACAATATCAGGTACTTAGGAAGGTCAGAACAAATCATCTCTCACTCCTTCCATCCCTTCCTTTCTATCTATCTCTCATACCTCCCCCATCCTCTTTTTTTCCCTTTCTTGAGACCCCTTTCTTGAGGTTCAATTCTTTTCCCAGTACATCCCAGTACCTCTGACTCTATCAATATCTCTCTCTGCCTTTCTGTCTCTGTTTCTCTCTGACTGTCTTTCTGTCATTGTTTGTGTCTTTGTTTCTCTCTGTCTTTTTGTCTGGATCTTTCTGTCTGGGTCTATGTCTCATTATCTCTCTGTCTTTTGCTGTTTCTGTATCTCTTTCTCTCAAAATACTTCAATTATCTGCCTTTTTCTGGGTGGGTAGTATTCATGATGGCGTTAGTTCTTTAAATGAGGCAATGAAATATACTTTCACTCTTTCCCTTTGTATGAATATTCTAGCATATGTTAAATATTACTCATATGATAAGTAAATTAATCTTTAATACTAATTTACATTTTATCAAAAAATTAAAACAACAGTAACACAAGATAACAACTGCTTTAAAAGAAGAAGCATCACTGATTCAAATCAACATGAGAGTAACAGGTTCTACCCTTGGGGTACAAAATTTTACCTCTGCGTCTTCTATGGATTTTTTGTTATTTCAACAATGGAAAGATTCAGTCGTTAGTTCCACACTCCAGTCAACTCTTGAAAAATAAATGTAGCCTCTCTGAAAGAAAGTGGGCAAACTTTCAAGAATCCCCACATTCATATTGGCCCTGCAGACATAAGTGGAATATAGAATGCTATTCCTTTGAAATTGTGCATTGTACTAGAAACATAAAAGACATTAGGAAAACATTATTAAATTATAGTGCTATCCTCTGTGTAATGGGATGATGTTACAAAAGGTGATTATTATCTGTTCAGTCTAGCTGAAAACCCCAATGTGTGGTCTGGCCAGCTGTCTTTTCCCACATTGTCTACTTCTAATGCCTCACATTTTGATGCCTTACCTATTAGCTAAAATCTATAGAGTGAAAACTTTACACTAAAAAAGAAAGAGAATGAATTTAATACATAAAAGAGAGGGAGAGGTTAATTTAGATAGTTTCAAAGTTTGTAGTCTTTCCCCCCCTCCTGATCATTGTGTATTCTTAGCATGATTTTCAGAGGGTGAAGATCATGAACACATTAATACAACTTTATAATATATATTTCAAATTCAATATGTCCAAAAACTGAACTTGTTATCTTCTGCCACCAAAACAGCAATAAATGCAACTTATCTTTGCTGAACTTTCCTGTTGCTTTCAAGGGTATCCTCATTATTCCGATATGTTGGGCTCCTTAACTTGTTATTATCCTGTACTTCTTTAACCTAAATATCAATTATTTGCCATATCCATCACCACATATTTCATGTACAGTCCTTTTCCTTCATCATCCCAGTACTAGCCTTCATCATCTCTCCGTGGGACAAGTGTAATAAACCTTTACCTATGATCCCTACCTCAAGTCTACTCCAACCCAACCTCCACATAGCTACCAAAGTGATTTTCCTAAAATTTAAATCTTACCATGTTTTCCCACCCCCACCCATTGCAATGACTCCCTATTGCCCCTCAAATCAAATATAAACTTTTCAATTTGCCATTTAAAACTTTTCACTTGCCATTATCTTCCCATTTTGCTATATTTCTTATGTCTTTCTCTGCTTCACATACTCTATAATTCAATAATGCTGGTCTGCTCACTATACCTTAAACAGTGTTCAGTAAGTCCTGTCTCCATGTCTTTTTACTAACTCTTCTCCCCAAAGCCTGGAATATATCTTCTCCTCACTTCTGTGTCTCTCAGAATTCTTTACATCCTTCAAGATGCAAGTGAAATTCTATCTTCTGCAGAAGCCCTTATCCAGATCCCAAGCTCCTAGTGCCTTCTGCTCTAAGACAACCTTATATTTTCCCATTACACTGTGAACTTCTTAAAAGTAGGGATTGTCACTTGTCTTTCTTTATTTCTCCAGCTCTTTTTATAGTACCTGGAACATAATGGGCATTGATAAATACTTTTTAATTATCAAATCTGCAAGTTTCTTATACATGCCTATTTCTGTATATATTATTTGATGCATTGGAATGCATGCATCTTGATGACAAGGGCAGATAATTTTTCTTTTCTGCATAATCAGGGATTAATTGATAGTAATTTGTTGATGGCCTTAAACTGAACACGAATAGAGAGACTTTCCATTTGTGGAGGGTTTGCTTGTTCCTATGAGTAAAGCATATATTTCATCCTATATCTAAATATTAAGATTCTAACCTAAAATCCAGGGTCTGATATAGTTCACTAATATGAGTTAATGTCATGTCTGTCCAGTTTGCTACTGTTTAGTATTTTCCTAGGGAAAAGAAAGATTAGAGCCGAAGGTATTGTGATGCACTGCAAAGAGTACTGGAACTGAAGAACAGGGTTTGATATCTAGTTCTGACACTTTGTAACTCTTGAACCCCAGTCTATACTTACCATGTATATACTTCTCTTTATCTAATTACCTAATTTAAATAATTATCTGTTTATGTGTCAGATCTTCAAAGTAGAAGGTAGGATCATGATTGCAGGTCTGTTTTTCATTTAATTTCTGTTTCCAGAGGCATTGTGAAGTAGGGAAAGACCTCAGTTCAAGGCTTGACTGTTTTACATATTACCTATATAGCCATAGTGTCTCAGTCACCTTTCCACAACTGTAAATTAGGGAGCAGAAGCTGGTCTCCATTGATGGAGGAAATTTCCTCCAAATGGAAGTTTCTCATACCAATAAAATCACAAGTCACCTCTCTGTCTCTGAATCACGAGTGCTGATAAAATTCCTGGCACATTGTAAGTGCTTAATGCTAATTTGTTGGATTCGTTTAAAAAGTATTAGGCATCAGTTTCCCTTTCTGTAAAATCATGTTGGGAATAATAGTTCTACCTATCTTTTCAGTGTTGTTAAGATGAAAATATTTGTAAACTTTGATGTGCTAGATAAATGTGAACTCTTGTTATTGTTGTCAAGAGGCAGCGTGGTTTAATGGTTAGAAAGAGAGACTCAAAGTCAGAATGACCTGGGCTTGACTCTCACATCTGACAAATATTGGCTCAGTGACCTTGGGCAAATTATTTAATTTCTCAGTGGCCCCTTGAAGGTGTCTAAGCATTTAAGTTGCAGAACAGGTGCAGATGTTCATATTAGAGGGGAGTGCCTCATTGAGAGTTTCCTATGTCAATGTAATTATTATTCAGATCAAATTCACACTTATGTATGTATAAATAAATAAATAAATACACACGTATATATATATATATATATATATATATATATATATGTATGTATGTATGTGTATATATATATATATATGTATATATATAATATATTAGAATATCTGTTAGCATTGGACTATATAAACCACCAATAAAGGCTATGAAAAGTTGAAGTTTCAATGATTACTTTGGATGTTTCTTGATAATTTGCTTAAGTCAGCTGAGAAATTTGGGAATTTTAATACATAACCCACAGGGTTTATTGCTCTAAATAGAATATTCTGTCCATACAGGCTTATATTGCCTAGCTTCCCTAAGGTTGTCTAGTTTTGTTTTTGTTTTGAGCTGATAGGCTCAATTCAATGAATTATGATCTTAGACTCTCCAGGGCCATGTAAACTCTAAGTATTCCTCCGTATTGCTCCTTCTTAGTGAATATTTTCCCTTTCTAGGTATTTCAAATTACATGAAATTGACTGATGGAATCTTTTAGTCCTTTTTTTTTTCCTTCCAAATCTCTGCTTTTGAATTACTTGATGATGTTTGTTCTATTTGGTAGCTCTGGGACAAATAGATGATGCAATCTAATTCAGGAATATCTATATTGATGTTGCTGTCACTGCTGTTACTGTCAATCTATTTATTCATCTCCCCGTCTATTTCCAACACATTCTAAAATAAGTCTTGAATTCTAGCACGTAAACTTCCTCTTCCTGCCATAGTGTTTTCCTCACAGACTATAAGGAAACCCTGAAATTTAAAGATACTCTTTAGTATGTCTTCAATGTATTTCCTGTCTTGATGCATTTATCTTCATCTTAATTTCATGTAACTGATATTTAGGTATATCTCCATTAACCACTGGTCAATTGGAGCCAGAATGCAAGCAAGCTTTTCTTCAGTACTGATCTTATAAATGTGGTTACTAGATAATTTTAAGTCAAATGGTATAAAATAAAAGCAATTATGTCCTATTTTTAATTTTAAAATCTGATCCTATCATCCCACTACTCAAAAACTTCCTCTTACCTAAAATATCAAGTCCAAACTTCTTAGGGCTGCCTTTCAAAGTCCTACCAAATTGGACTAAACAAATATCATAAAATATAGCATTAATATAAAAGCATAAAACCTAAAAATGAGACATAAATTAAATAGATATTTTATATTTTACTGTTGAATTCAAATTATTTCTTTAAGAAAACTCAATGTATTCATTTTTTTAGGTATTATGGATTATACTTAGCATTTTCCCTAGAGAAAATAGTAGACTTTATTTTCAGGAGTCTACATCTGTTTGTCTACTAGTAAAGACACATTCTGTTTTGTCGAGTGCTAATAGACAATGTTCTAAGTTGACAGAGTACACAGCTATGCTAACAGGGATTGGAAGATCAAATGTTGAAAGATTCAGCTTATTCTTGTTCACTCTACACAGCAAACATTTGCATTATCTTCCAATAGTCCATGATGTATTCCCACATGACTTCCAGGGTGGATATGTATCAGAGTCATACCGTAGAGATTCTTTTGTTATGAATAAGAATAAGCCCAATTTTATAAGCATCTAGTTGATTTGAAGAAAGAACAAAAATGAAAGACAATAACCATAGTCAGAACTCAAAGACCTCAGAAAAATTTGGGACACGTCAGAAATAGAAAGACATTTCTCCTCTAGGATGTTAGAAGAAAGTACAGAGTCCCTTATGTGGCCAAGGGCAGACAGTTAGAATATGGATGCATTTATGAATAATTTGGTATTCTTGAAAGCAAGCTCTCCTACAAAAAAAAAGAATTGGGGTATATTAGTACAGAAGGAATGAGGTACTCACAACTTTTCAAAATTAATGTATTGGTCAGAGATGAAGACTATATACACATACATACATGTATAAACATATACATGTATTTACATGTGCACATACATATGCATGTACACACATGCATGCATACATGAAAACATATATACTCTATCAAAGGTAATGGAGAACCTGACATTGAGGGAAAAACATTTAGAAAATTGCCATCAAGGTAAATAGGCCTAATTATTTACATATATCCGTGGGAGATTAGGATTAGCCCCCTAACCCCTCAAAGAAAATCTGTAAATTGTAGTAACTATGAGTACTTGAGTAACCAATGAGAACCCAGTTCTCTTTTAACAAAATCTAAATTGATTAGAAGCTTCACAATGATATGGACAGTGACTCATATGTCTTTATACTTCCACAATTTCTAGTCTTAGACCTATCAAAAATTCAATAAATGCTTGTTGATTGACTGTGGCTGACTTAGGAATAGAAATGTATCCCATGGCCTCTCATCTTCTCAAAGATAGAAACATTTCCTCTCTTTAAAGGCTTCTGGGCCTTCTTTATTCCAAATAGCTTCAGATGACTCAATACTCTCTCCAGATGACAGCACAGTTTAGCTTCTTGGGAATCTGTTTACCTCCAACCATTAGTTTTAATGTAGACATCCATCAACTGGGGAAAGAAATGACCTGAGAAATGACATAATTTCAAAAGTATCATTGGATTGTTTTCTAAAATAATCCATGAGAAAACCATCTCCATTAAGTAAGGAGATTAATATTTCTCTGGAGAAACAGCATGATGTAGTGAAAAGAGACTAGGAATCAAGAAAGGCAGGTATTTGAATCCCACTTCAACTTGCTAGCTGTGGGGCCCTGGGCAAGACATTTTATCTCTCTAAGCAAATATATCTTCATTTGTTACATGAGGATAGTATTACTTATAATGTATATCTGCCAGGATTGTTTCAGAAATCAAAAGACATAATGTAAATAATGTATTTTACAAGATTTAAATTGCTATGTAAATGTTGACTAGTAATATAAGCCCAAACTTTACCTAAAAATAAGTACTGGAAAAGTTTTGTTTTAAAGAATATCGACCATGATAAATGCATATGTGTAGTTGACACACACATGTAGATGATGTGGACATATGTCACATGCATCATGTATGTGTGATATATACATAACTTGTGATTGATGTGTGTATATTTTTGCACATATATCCATAAATTCAAAAGATGATGCTGGAGGCATAGATCCCAGCACAGGAATTCCCTGTACTTAGAAGAGTAACTTCATGAAGATCATATGACAAGTGTCAGTATGGGCTTTCAGTTCCAATGCTTTTGATCCTATACCCAACAATATTCCATTGTTATTTCTCTGTCTCTTCCTTTGTTTCTCCACTGCCCCATTCTCTTTACCCTTTTTCCCTTCCCTTCCTTCCCCTTCCCCCCTCCCCTTTCCTCCCCTCCCTTTCTCCCTTCTTCTCTTTCCTTCTTTCTCTCTTTTTCTCCACATGCACACATACATACCCCCACCTGTATGTATGTGCATATAGTTAAATCTAAATGTAATACTGGAAAAACACACATATACCCCGCATTCTTAGTAGAAAAAACAGCATCAGTACAAAGTAAATAGCAAGTTCATTAGCTAGCAAAGAGAAAGTGAAGAATTTAGTACCATCATGGTTAAATATTTAGAGAGTTCTTCCTATTGAGTATAGAAATGTGATTGCACTGGTAAATATATAAAGTGAAAGTTAGTTACTAAAAATGAAAAAAAGGACAATATACACACAGAGTTTTAATCCTACTCAATCCCTTCTTTACGTACTCACCTGTTCCATTGTCTCCCTCCTCTAGGATGATGTTTCTGTACCTCAACTCCAATGCTGCCTACCTTTCTTGTGAGTAGCCTAGCTATTGATACTCTGACTTTTAGTAAGTTCTTATATCGAAAGGAGAGAAAACTGGAGGGTACAGTTGTTTGGATTTGAGTGAGTTCTTGTGTCAAGATTAGAAAAACTGCAACATAAATTGTTCACACCTAGTTGTTAAATAAGGAGTTGCACTTATAAGTAGTATCTTACTTCAGTGACATATTTCTTTTAGTACCTACTACAAATCTCTACATAATTAAATTAATATGAAATGTAATCATGGAGAAAAGAATTCATTTTTATATCGTTTCAATTTATGAAAGCAGTTATAATCAATTTCTGCTTTTACTGACCCAAGGCTGACTTAAAATATCAAAAATTAACTAAATGAAATTTGATTCATCCAGCTTCTCTGCCAGTAATAAAATCTCTATTAAATTTCATGTCATAGTCATGTGTTTTGTGAATTTCTTTCTGTCCATTTTCTGTGATTTTTTTTTGGGAGGGGCTGGGAATGGATGTTATTCCAAAAAAAATTTACAAAACAAAATTTTATTTGTGAGAGAGCACACTTCAATGACTGTTAGAGATATTTCAGTGGCTATTAGTTTGGGGAAATCAAGTATTTCTGGGGTCATCCAAGTCCACCAAAGCAGTATCAATCACACTGATGCACAAATAAAAGTAAGCTAGAAAGTGGAAGGATGTTTCTAAGAACTACTTTTGCAAAACAAGTCAATTAATTACCACAAAGAGGTATAATCCTTCCAAGAGACCAGGAAACTAGGTTCTTATAGATTTCTGTATAGTGTGACATAGGCTTTTTAAATTATAAAGAATAGAAAAAATGCTGAAAATCGTTTGTTAATACTTGTCATGAAAAAATGCTTGTCAAGGTGAAGTCAGTAAAAAAGAGAATGTGTTTAAGACTGAGAGATGCCAAATTTTACTGATGGAACTCAGTTTTTAATTGAAACTTTACCAAAACCAAGTCAGAAGAAGTTCAGGTGGGCCTATATAATCTGTGTATACTCATTATCAATCTGTAAAATATTCATCCTCTCTCTCCCCTGTAAAAAAACCAAGGTACTTTTAACTATTAGAAGGCCTTGGAGTCTTATCTCCACTAAATAAATGTTAAACTCAGTTAAATATATTGAAATAATTAGAGACTGAATTTTTTCCAGAATTACAGAAATGCTCAAATGTAAATACTGCAATTAGACCTTGTATTATGGCATACCTTGCCAATCAAGGAGAAATTGGTGCCAAAGGTGCAGTTAATCATGTTTTGATGGCTTGAGAATTTAACTGATCTAAACACCATTGAAAACTGTTTAGGCACAAATAAGGCAAGTTGGATAAATGAACTGTTTGTTAAATGAACCCTTGTGTCAAAAAAAATGTAGTTGCATTGAGGAGAATTTAAAATGTGTCAAAATCTTGTGAATTTAATTCCAAATCATGTAAAACAAGTGATTGCCAAGAGTTACATTCAAAAAATAATTTACTTCTTAAATTATGTGCCAATAAGTTTAATTATTTTGCTTTGTCCCAATTCACATTTCACTGCAGGTGGTAATTATAAATGCTTCTTGAATTTTTGTTGAAGGAATTCTTCAGTTCTGCAATTTTTTTCCTTTCCCTTTCATTTAATCATTCTCTTCCAAATCTAATTGTGACTCTAGACTTCAACTCTGTGTGGTTTCCTTTCCATACTGGAAGATCCCTCTCCTCCTCTCCTCCCATTATTGTGCTCCTTCCTGGAATTTCATTTTGAGGAGGATCCCAGGCCTGCCATCTTTCATTCCTCTACTGACTCAGTTTCTGGCTCTCAAGACATTACCACCATGCCTCCACATGGGCACCTTCTTCTATTTCCCTCACAATCTTTTCAGCTACCTTGTATTTGTTCTTTTCCCTAATTAGAAGATATGCTTTTTGAAGGCAGAGACTCTTTGTTGACGTTTATATTTTCATTACTTAGTACAGTGCCCGGTACAAAACCAGGTCCTATAAATGTGTTTTAACATGTTTCTTTTTATTGTCATTGTGATATTTCTTTTTTTAGCACCTCACCTCACATAGACCTTCTGAGACACACAGGTTTGATGTGTGATTATTGGTGAATAATTTAATATTTCTGAGTCTTCATTTGCTCATTCCTGCAAAACAGGGATAATAGTAATTGCACTAACTACCTCACAGAGTTATTATGAGCAGAGGCTATTATTTAACCATAACACTCATTATATCAGTGCTTATCTTCATCATCAACACTACCGCCACAACCACCACCACCACTACCATCATCATCATCATCACCATCATCATCATTATAACATCATCATCATCTGGTTTTTCATTGTATCATTCAAGTAAAATTATCCTCTCCAAAGTTATCAGTGATCAGTCTCTTAAAAGACAAATCTAATGGTCAACAAAACAGCCTGCTACATTCATTAATATTCAGGTCATATATCCAAAGGATATGTAACCTATTTTTTTTTAATTTACCTCTTTTGGTTGGTTAGTTGAACATATACCCTTTTCTCCACCTTACATCTTTAATATTGTTTGATGGGATCACTAATTTTTTTTTTTTTTACTAAAAGTGTTTCTTTACATAGTTCCCTTCATTAACTTGCTCCTCTTACATTTATTTTATTATGAAATTTAATATGAAGAATAGTTTTTATTATTTCTATTTAGAAATTTTACTTTCTTTTTTTTATTTTTTTTATTTATTTAACTTTTAACATTTATTTTCACAAAGTTTTGGGTTACAAATTTTCTCCCCTTTTATCCCCTCCCCCCCAAACCCAAGCATTCTAATTGCCCCTGTGACCAATCTGCTCTCTCTTCTATCCTCCCTCTCTGCCCTTGTCTCTGTCTTCTCTTTTGTCCTGTAGGGCCAGATAGCTTTCTTGACCCCTTAACCTGTATTTCTTATTTCCTAGTGGTAAGAACATTACAGTTGATCCTAACACTTTGAGTTCCAACTTCTTTAACTCCCTCCCTCTCCACCCCTTCCCTTTGGAGGACAAGCAATTCAATATAGGCCAAATCTGTGTAGTTTTGCAAATGATTTCCATACTAGTTGTGTTGTATAGGACTAACTATATTTCCCTCCATCCTATCCTGTCCCCCATTACTTCTATTCTCTTATGATCCTTTCCCTCCCCATGAGTGTCAACCTCGGATTGCATTCTCCTCCCCATGCCCTCCCCTCTATCCTCCCCCCCACCCTGCTTGTGCCCTTGTCCCCCACTCTCCTGTATTGTGATATAGATTTTCCTATCAAAATGAGTGTGCATTTTGTTCTTTCCTTTAGTGGAATGTGATGAGAGTAGACCTCATGATTTTCTCTTGCCTCCCCTCTTTATCCCTCCACTAATAAGTCTTTGCTTGCCTCTTTTATGAGTGATAGAAATTTTACTTTCTTTAAAGAAACTTCACTCTTTATTTTATAATATATACTCTTATTTATCCCTTCTTTAATTTCTTTTTTACTCATATGTGTAAAGCTTTTGAAGCAGAATGATTAAAGAAGTCCCCTTGCTAACCAATTTCTATGTCATAGTTTATACTTTATTCTTTTTTAATGATTTACTCTGAGAAGTACAATTACACAAGTAAAGCTAGATAAGAGCTGTGAGCCACCAGCTGTGTATCAAATCTACCCTCTTCCCTTATCATATCTACTTTTCATTGGTCATCTGTTCTCTGGATCTACATTCCCTTAACACACATTTCTGAGTGCAAGCTATAGAGTAATATTATCTTTCAAATTTTCTTTCCTTTATTTCTGAATTATTTTTCTTGACACCTTCCATAATTTATTGCATGTCATTAAAATAGGTGAGTTTAAGAATTTGAATTTTGAAGCATAAGTTTTGTGGTTGTTGTTTTATTTTCTATAGGTTTGTGGATTATTTTGGATGATGCTGACTTTCTCTTGATGATTTTAACAAATCCCACTGGTTTAATTATAATATTTACGCCTATAACTTATAGATCTATATATTCAGCCCTGATCTCTCTCTTAAATTTCATTCCTCTCCAGAGATATCTCAAACTCAATGTGACCATAACAGAATTCATTATATTTTCCTCCAAACCACCACTCTTTTGATCTTGTCTTTTTATGTCCACCATTCTTCTGTCTCCTAGGTTGATGATCTCAACATTGACTTCATACTCTCACTCTACTTAAATAATCAATTGCCAAATATTTTCATTTCCATCTCAACAGCAGCTCTTGTATCAACGTCCTCTGAACTCACATAGGCACAATCTTAGTTCAGGCCCTCACCATCCGTTGGTCTAGACTGTTATAAGAGCCTTGTAATTCATCTTCCTCCCTCAAGTCTCTAGTGTTTTTTACAGTCCTTCACAACCTGACCCATCCTCTCTTTCCGCTTTCATTATGTATTGCTTCTTCTCACCTTCTACAACAAAGCTGTTTCTGTGAGACATAGCGTGATCCAGATAATATTAAACTATAACTGGAAAATATTTAACAAATTGAATAAAGATGCACTACAATAGAGATGTTTTTAATCACTGGTTTAAGTCAATATGTTGCCATAAGGATCCATTTCTATTTGAATTTGATCCCACTGCTCTACAGTATAGCCCAAACTGACCTTCTTTGTTTTCTTCACATAGAGAATTACATTTCTGGCCTCTGGGCCTCCATACTGAACACTTTCCATTCCAACAATAAGTCCAAACCACTCTTTCATCTTTGCTTCATAGAATCCCTCTCTTCTCCAAAAGTACTATTTTGTCCATGAAGCCTTCCCTCATTCACGCAACTGCTTTTGTCCTCTAACAGTCTTGATTTTATTTGTATTTACTTTCTTTACACCAGTTTTGTACATAGCTCTATGTGTGTTTGTTTTCCCCAGTGGAATGTAGACTCCTTGAAAGCAAAGATTATTTCATCCTTTGTATCCCTAACCCCTATCAGAGCCTGATAGAGAGTAGACTCAAATTCTACACGATTATTGTGAATGTTGTTCTCCAGTATATTTTATATTATTAAATATTTCTTAATTACATGTAAAATGTTTGTCATTTCCTTAAAATCTTGAGTTCAATTTTTAAAAAATTGAATTGTACACAGTTCATTGTATTTTTCTTGCATTAGTGTATAAAATACTTTTTTTTATTTGCAGTATTCTTTTGAGATACCTGTTGTATTTAAGTTTTATCTGCATATCTTGCCTTTATGGTTAATTATTTGGTTCCTAGATATTATGTATTCTTCTTATGTATTATATATTGGGCATTCTCTTCTGCTATATTTTCTTCTAATTCCATTAAAATTACAAATTTGTTTGCTTTCTTTTCTTTATTGAAATTATATATTGAAGATACTTTTTTCCTATAACTTGTTAAGCATTTTTTAATCTCTGAATTGAAAACTCTTATCTATGTGCATTCATAATTTCTTTTTCTTTTATTGGATTCCATTACTGTTTTGTGTCATCCTGGAACTTGTAATTGTTATTTTATATTCTCTTGGGAGTCCACAAGATTCTATATTTCATTAGATATCACATCACTTTTTGCTTTCTCATCATCTTTAAGTTAATATTTTGTTAGGCTTCATTCCTGATTCTTGCTTCTAGTTTCAAGATTCCATATGTGTACTGGATTTGCTCTTTCAGTCTATTTTCATTACATTCCCATGTCACTCACCTACTAACTCCTCCCCTTTTTCTGAAGGCTGAACTGTAGAATTTCTTCAGCATGCTTCTATATAGTGGGTGAGTTGGAGTTAAACTTGACCAGTCTCTGTCTGTGCTCTAAATAGCTTCTTAGAGGACAAGACTAGCCCCAGCCTGGCTTCAGTTCACTTTCTTATAGGTCCACTATGAATACACATTCTAGATTCTTATCTCAAATCTCCTTCTGGCTCGCCTTTCCTTCTCTGGCAAAGTTGAACTGCAATCTATTCTTTTTAACAGGGTTGGGAGGAAACATTCTGGACAGAATCTCTAGAGCCTCAAAGGTACCTAAGGTCGAGTTTGCCCCATATTCTTTGCCCCTCACTTCTTCTCTTCATTTAGCTAAGCAGAAGCAGTTTTTGCAAGTGGTTACAGAGTAAGGAGAGAAGCATCATGAGATAGATATATCAGCATAGTCTAATTAAAAACAGAGTAAACTAATATAGGGCCAGGCAAACACACCCAAATAATTTTGCATATTTCCAATTGGCATATTAAAGCTGGTGAGGAAAAGATATTAAATGAGCATTTTAAAGGCTCATGTAATTTAGAGTTAATCCATAATGAATTTATGTGGCTGGCATTCTTTCTTTTCTTGTCCTGTGGATTAAGCTATCATCATGAAATACCTGGAACACATTTCTCTTTTCTGGAGGTTTTGGAAGTTTTGGAGACCTAGAAAAATTGTCTTCTCTCATCTCATTGCTCTCTGTCCACAAGTCTCCAACTTCATTATTAATGTCAACCATTGCGAGCTGTGCTTATGATAAACACGTTATTGTCAAGAAAGAGAAAACACAGAAAACAAATGAGATGACAATGACAAATTCAATTTAAAACATAATTATATAGCAATATTTGGGGAGATGGATTTATAACTTCATTGGTGCATGAAATTTATCAAAAATCTGTCACAGATTTGAAAAAAATGTTCTTAGGAACAACTTAACTTTTGGGATGAAGTACTGCACTTGGAGTTGAGCAAATATGGATTTAGTGTGGCCTCAGATACTATCTGTTTGATTCTAAGCAAGTCACTTACTTCCTCTAGACCCCGAATCTCTCATCTGTAAAATGCAGTTGTTGGACTGGATAAAACCTAAATTCTCTTCAAAGTCTAAATATCTGATTCTAAGACATTGCAACCATATGAACAAGTAGAAAAACAGAAAAAAAAATAATACCTTTTCTCTTCACATTTTATGCTTCCATGTATTCTTCTTGACTATCCCAAATTCATTTTTTTAACTGGACATTACTAATGAAAAGACAACTGTTCCATTAATTTGACAATGATAAAAAATGTATCATTTCGGGGTAAAATATGTATTTTGGTGCTTGATTAATTTAAACAATCTAGCACCTTTGTGAGCAAATTTAATGGATATTTGCTAAATCTCTACTATACTTTGAGGTCTCCTGAATTATTGATCTACATCTCACATTTCACAGCATTAATTATCTTTTTGATGCATCTTCTTTCTAAAGCACAGATGATTAAACCTTTTAAATGACTGTATGCTATATACAAAACAAAATCGAAATGATATTGATTGAATCATATTTTTATTTCTTTTCTCTATATTCTTTATTTAAAAAACATGATGTCTTGCAGGGTGTGAGGGGGTGGGGAGAAGAGCCAAGAAGGCAGAGTAAAAGTAGGGACTCGCTTGAGTTCTCCGCCAAATCCCTCTAAATACTTGTAAAATGACTCTGAACAAATTCAGGAGTTACAGAACCTACAAAATGACAGAATGAGATAAATCTTCAGGCAAGACAGTGTGGAGGATCAACAGGAAGTGTATATCACGCTGGACTGGGAGCAGAGTGCAGTTCAGTGTGGGTTACACCAGCACAGACAGGGCTAGAGCAGGTCTCAGGAGACTGAATCACTGGCAGTTGTAGCAGTTTGCAGACTTGGTGACAAAGAAGATCAAAACATGCAACAAGAAGAAAACAAGGTCAAAAGTCCCACATTAAAAGCCTCGAAGAAAAATTTGAGTTGGTCACAGGTCATGGAAGAACTCAAAAAGGAGTTTGAAAATCAAGTAAGAGGAGTAGAGGAAAAAATGGGAAGAGAAATAAGAGATTTAAGAAAATCATAAAAACTGAGTCCCCAGCTAGCTGAAGGAGATCCCAACATTACTCTCATCAGATTTAGATTAAGGAGGGAATAACATATACATTCCATTGAGTCTCTTACTCTACAGGAAAGTAAAGGGGAAGGGTACAAAGGGGAGGAGGTAGATGATAGAAGGGAGGGCAGATTGGCAGAGGCAGTAGTCAGAAACAAACACTTTTGAAAAGTGACAGGGTGAAAGGAGGAGATATAATAAGTGGGACAGTATAAGATAGAGGGAAATGTTTAGTTCACAACATGACTATTATGGAAGTGTTTTGCATAACTACACTTTTATAATCTGTCCCTTTTCAAGACTGTCCTCCATGACTACAATTCTCTGCTTTTTACTTTCTTACTTCATGCTTCCCATGCCTTTTTTCACTTCTGAGCTAAAATCTCACCTTTTGCAAGGTGCCCATCCTGATTTTCCTTTTTGTTAGTGTCTTTTCTCTAAGGTTATTTCCAGTTCATTGTGTATTTATCTTATTTGTTCATAGTTGTTAGAGTATTATTTTACCCATTAGACCATGGTCTCCTTGAGGGCAAAGTCTAGTATTTTTATGCCCAACCAGTTAGCACAGTACCTGGCACACAGTAGTAACTTAGCATTTCTTGACTTGATAACTCTCAGTGAAGCATCCCAGATGGTTAAGCTTCATTCTTGATATCTAACTAGCCCATATTCTGGTTTTGTCTCCCTACAAAGGATTTTAAAAAAAAATGAATAAAAGGCAAAATTATAAGCACCAAAATGATGTTATTTAGGTGATAAAAAATACCGTTTCATTTTAATACCAATTTATGTATTATATGCTTTCCTTTTTTATTAAAGTTTTGGTTTAGGGAGTATTATTATTCTTATGTTGCTATCAGCATTATACTATCATGTAAAGAACCCATATGTAGATACCAGAAGACCCTATCTCTCAGTCTGAGAGTATAGCAATTTATGTGACTGGGTAAGTTATTTTCACTTCTGACTCCAATTTATCTTGTCTATAAAATGAGTAGAGTGAACTGTATGATCTCCAAGGTTCATCTAATGTCTAAAATTTTATGATTTCACATTTCTAATAATGAGATTATCCAAAATTTAGAACAAACAGAAGGTTAAATTTAAAAATAGGAAATCTCAGTAGGCTTCTAGTTTAACCTGTATATTAAAGGAATCTCTGTTATATCATGCCAGACTAGGGATCCTCTGGTCATTGGATGGGGAGACAGAAACAAAAATGAGCATAAAATTTAATCAATAGAAGACAAAGTTGTGAAAAAGAAAAAAAAATATGACAGCCTGCTCGTAATAGTTTAGATTTCCTCCAATCCATTTCTTTTCCCTTTCACAGGGATCTGAGATATAATAACCATTAAAGGATTCAGCATCTCAAGAACATAGTAAGCACTGTCACAGTCCTGGTTCCATTACCCAGGGTTCATTGTCAGCATTGTTGGCCTGAGTTTGTGGTTAGCCCTGAGCCCACAGCTATTAAAACCCAGTCCAACTTGATCCAGTTTTCTGGATCTCCTGGAATTTCAACAAGTATTATTACACTCCCCATGGCATTACCCTCAATCAGTGGGCTAGAGTCAGTAGCTTTATCATTTTAGTTCTGGACTTTATCATCCTTACAGTAGTTTTGGGGAAAGCTGTAGCTGTTGACTTGCTGCTTGGAGTGAAGAAAAGTATTGAGAGAGGGCACCTACAAATGAAAAGCAAATGACTTCCCAAGTTTCACTACTATCTCCATCATTGGTAATTTTTCATGAGGAATGGCTTATCTGAACTATCCTCTACCTCTACCCCTTCATCCCAATTCTGGTATTTGTTTTTGCCTGGAATTTGGCACACATACACTGAAACATCTCCCTTCAGCAGGTAACTAGTGTTAGAGACTGCTGGGAGTGGACTGGGAGCTCTACTTATCATATTGACTTTTATTACACTCCCAAGTTTGTGGTGGATTTTTTACTTTTTCCTGGGGACTTTGACTTGATCCTGGTGGTTCCTACTTCTTCCACTTGTCATACTTGGTGCTTCTGCCATTTTGCCCTCTTCTTCTGTGTACTTCCTACTAACTCTGTTCTGCTTGCTTGGAAGTTATCTCACATGCCTAGAGTAGTCTCAGTTTCCTAGACTCAAGGTAAAGGCATCCTGTGTTACCCACTGTATGGGGTGCAGAGACCATTATCAATGAATCACAGACTCAGAGATATTAGCAAAAAGAATAGTTAGTTTATTGACTTTCTTGAGAAAAGGATCCCTCAGAGTATCCAAAGAGAGCGACGGTGTGTTCAGATCAGCAGATTATGTAGGTCCTAACCACAATCCCCTCCTCCCTAGCCCTCTTCCTCAGGACTCATTGGTGCAAGCCCTGAGGGTACAGTCTGTTGGGGGGGGGGCAATGTATTCCAACAACCGAAAACAAAGAGAGTTTCACAAACTTGCCTGAAGACAAGGACAGGTGGGAAGTTTGCAAGAGTAAGCACTTTTAGAAAAAAAGGGGGTGGGTGTTATTCCTCCCTGCTACATGCCTAAAAACAAGCGGGGGAGGGGGTGTCTGGTAAAGTACAGAATGTCTTGAAACATTTCTTTACAAGATTAACCTGCTGTACATGCTTTAACAGGACAAATTCTTTGAGGAAGCTTCACTCTTGAGAGATCCTCAGAGATCATCTCTCACACCACTCTAGAAAATTTGGGTAACTGAAACTAAGTCCCAACTCCCAGATCACTTTCTTCACATTGCTCCTACCTCCCCAGAGGGCATTTACTTTCTAAGAATAAGTTTCATCCCTGAATTTTGTTGCTTAACTATATAGGTGGCTGAACTCCTGAAAAGAAGGCACTAAGACATCTTCTGTCTTTCTCAATAGCCTCTTAAACCTATTGTAAAAGTTCTTCCTTTCCAAGTATCTCTCTTTCTTTTCTCCTCCAGCTCATTAACTCTTATACTCTCTGGTTTTCCCTTGAAGGGAATGCTACATATGTATTTTTAAATAAAGATGGTTTTGAAGTAAATATGTGTCTATTCATGTGCAAGTGGATGGAACGATTAAAAATATATATGTGTATTCTGTGTATGTGTATGTGTGTATAGAAAAATGGAACAGATTACTCTGTCAAAACATAGAAATAAATGTTCACAACACTCTCATGTTTGATAAATAGAAACAACTGAAGTATTCTTTATTCAGTAAAAACTGGGAAAACTAGAAGATTGGCAAAAAGTAAGTAAATTAAATTAGAATTTTATGCTTTATGATACAAATTCTAATTGGATAGTAGAGTAAAAATTCTAAAAGTCACTACATATATGTGCATCTAAATAAGGAATGAGTAGTTCAATCACATTTATGGATGTGTGGTCTTGCAACAAAGATGGCAGATAAGAAAGGTTTTATACAACTCTGGTTTTTCTAGGACTATTTCAGGAACAATAGAAAACAGTACCAAATGAAGCAAAATGGCTACAAACTGGAGAGATAAGCTAAGATAGCCACAAAGAAGATAATTCCCAGCAACAACCAAAGACATATATATGCATTCATACAAGCATATATAAGTAAATATGTACATGCATATCTACAACAAAAGTTCTTTGTATAAGGTCTGAATCTGAGCCTGCATTTTAATGCCCTTTTCTTGTGTCTGTGGTCTCTTCTGGAACTGTTGGAGAGAACAAGGTACAAGAAACAAATTTTCCACCTCGTAGTTTCAAGTTCTAGTTGCTCTAACCGCGTAAATCTTGAGGGAGGGAGCAAAATAAAAGTCTTTAATATCAGGGTCTGCAAAAGAGGACAGAGTCTGCCCCCAGCTCTCATCTTATTCCAAAATGATATATAGCTTCCTATTGCCTGACAACAAAGCACAAACTTCTCATTGTGACATTTAAAACACTTCTCAATCTGAGGCCCTTCTGCCATTCCCCGCACAGTTAGTAAAATCCCTCCATGATTCCTAGCCAAACAAAACATTTTAACCAATCTGAAATCACTCTAGATTTCAGCCAAGCTCTTCTCCATAATCTCCTAGTTCCATGCCTTCACTCAGGGTCAGTGACCTCCTTTATCACCCCCTACTCGTTTTGAATTCCTAGGTTTCTTCATAGATATCATTCCCTTCAAGAATCCTTTCTTCATCATTTAATTTGTTAAATACTTTCCTACATTCTTGAATTAGTTTATATTTAGTTATCTGCTTCAGTCACCTAAATATTATCCACTGCATTTGTACAAATCTGCTTCCTAGATTTTCTGACAGGAAAATATTGCATTAACGTGCATCTATCTTTTCCTCTTCCCCTTAGGTATCATATTTCTTTTTAAATAAAATATAATCTTCTATGAATCTCATACAGCCAAGTATCAATGTTACCTACAACAGAAAAAATTGTTAGCATCAAATGTAATATTACCTACTATCTGTCATTCACTCTGAACCATACTCGTAATGTCAGAATCTAGTAAAGTCTTGGCATTCCTACTCTTGGAGACATTTACTCTCAGTTAGATTGAACTAAATCAGCACTCTGGGATCTGCCTGTAAACAAAGCCAGTTTGAACCAGATCAACTGTCAATGTGGCTTTTGATGTCCTTGTGTCCCTCATTGGGATTTATGGCATTACATCATGAAGGGTATAAAACAACAACAAACCAGCAACCAAATGAAGTTTCCTTGCCTAGACCACTGAGGGTGGCAGGTTTCTCATGACCAGGCCTTGCTATTTAATACAATCCTTTTGCCTTTTATCCTTGAAATGTAAGAATTTTTTCTGTAAGTCTCCCAGGGAGACAGTTTTGCAATCTTGTTGTCTTGATTAAAGATACCTTATTTCTCCACTTATGAGTTTGATTTATTTCAGAACTTGACATCTATGAAGGGAAATTTACTCCTTTGCATTAGAATCTCTAGGTCATCTTTCTGGTTATATATACATTTATGTATAGGCATTGGAGGTCATAATTTGTATTAATGACTTATTTTTTCTCTTCTAGGAATCTCTGGATGACTTTAATGTTATTTATTCTTTTTCCCACTATGTAACTACTGATCTAGCTTTTTATATATGCATTAGGAGTTCTCTCTTTTTCTTCTTCCTTTTTCAGTTTTTAAGCCCTTTCTATTCAAATTTCAAGACTCCATGTACAATCTTTTCTTGATCGGAAATCTTTTTTCCCCCTGTACTTTATATCATCCCATTTTCATATTGCCTATGCTCTCAATATACCCTTCCAACAGAATATAAACTCCTACAAGTCAGGTTATATTTCTATTTTACCTTTGTTTCCCAAGTTTATAGACAATATTTGTTGTTCTGTATTTGTTGAATTAAATTTCTATTAAAGAACCTCAAGACAATATTAAATTATTTTTTTAATTTCCCTACAATTTACTTCATATTTTAAGCCTCCAATATTTTAACTGTTTTTGAAATTTTGGTCTTTTTTCTATTATCAATATTTAGAGTAATTGGAAAATTTGTGTTGATACTACCTCTACTAAATTTAGGTTATATTTCAATAAAATTTGAATATTGAGGGTTTTGCTACATCATAAATAGCCTCAAATAACAGTAGACTGACATATAGGAAGAAAAAAATGCCTTTTCCAAGTCAATGTATTTATTGGCAATAGTAAAGAGATACAATTGTCCAAAAAAAAAGAAGTTGTAAGAAAAACTATAATGCTAGCACTTAAACATTTCACAAAAGTAAGAACTCCTGATTTTCAGAGCAATATTGTTGTTTTGAAACTCTGAACACTATAATTTTTGACTCTTTCTGAGATAATTCTAATGTACAGGGAAGTGCTATATTGAAACTTTCAAAGCAGAGGTTTACCGTAATGTTGGAGCTGTAAACTTGATCTGCAGAAGTGAAATCTACCCACATTGTTACATGCACTTAATTTCCAAAATCTCTTTGAAAATCATGCTGTCATAAACAGAAATGAAATTTGAAAGGCAAGGCTGATGCACGTGCAGATTTGCAACACTTCCTAAAACGAATAACTCAAAACAAAAACTGCTGATTGGCTGAATGAATATTCTAATCAGAGCTATTGTCTCAGTGTTTCAATTTAGAAGGATGATTTCTCACAGTAGCAGAAATGTTTTCCATCAACAAATCCAGCCTATACCATCACATAAAGTAAGAGTTTTCAGTTCTAATCTAGTATAAAAAAAATGTGTAAACTGCCTTACATAATTGATCTTTAAAGTCCATCAGACTAGCTTTGTTTGCTTTTCAGAGTTACCACATTTGATGATGTGCAGCTTCTAGTCAACTGTGTGCTCTGGCCAGATCACAGACATGAAAATGTTGATATCAGCAAGGTTAATTTATCCCTATTTTAAATGGGATCCAAATTAAATTCCATGATATTATATGGAACCATTTTAAGATCATAACAATGATTAAAGTAAGTGAGTTAATATTGTTCTATAGTGATTTATACCAGTGGGTGCACTATACCACAAATGGGCCCAAAAATGAATTCACTGCATGAACAAACAGAAAACAAGAAGGGTAGGAATGTGAGTTTCTTCTAGTCTTCCAAATGATCTGTTCACCTATTATTTTGTAATCCCCGTTTCATCTTTGATCTGTGTTACAGTCATCCAGACTCCCAACTTCACTCCTGCACCAGGCCTTAACCTTTGGGGTTATTGCAACCTAACTTCAGTACAAGAACCTGAAACTGCTACATAGAAGTTATGAGAAAATTCTCTACCTTCTTCCACTGTGGCTATATTCTATTCTCAAATTAGCCTTTTTACTATTACTCTCACAGAGGTGTGTGCCAGAGTCAGTTCATACCTACTCTTTATAGCTAATTTTTGAAATTTTCTAAGTAAGCATTTACACCTCGGAAATGAAAAACCCTGTGAATATTGATTAGTTTGCTAGACTTAAGAAAGTAATGGGGAGAAATGTTAGTAATGGAGATCAGCCTTAAAAGTATCTTGTGCTTTTTCAGGGAGCTGGTTAATACATACATACATACATACATACATACATACATACATACATACATACATACATATATATATATCTATATAAGCATACCTGTAGGACACTCCATTTCCCCTCACCATTCTTTTATACTGCTGTTCCTCATGTATGCAATGTACTTCTACCACTACCACTTTAAATGGCTTATTTCATTCAAGACACAGCTTAAGTACTGCCTTTTTTATTAAACTTCTTTGATCCCCACATCCCTAGCTCCCAGTACATTCCTTCCCCAAACTGCCTTGTGTTGATTTTGAATATGCTCTATATTTTCTTACTCGTGAGTGTTTTCACCCTATTATATTGTAAGCATCTTGAGGACAAAGATTGTTTCCACCTTTTATTTCTTTATTCCCAGGACTTAGAACATTTCCTAGCATGTAGTAGGTATTTCATAAATAATTGTTGACTGACTGTGGAATGGAACTTCTAAATCACCAACATAATATATCACTTCATGTATTTGAGAGATTTACATACTTGCTCTCAGCACAAAATCACAGCAAAATCTCCAAATTCACACAAGCCAAAGGTAAAATAAAAGATACATTTAAATTATATAGGCACAAACATGTATATAAATTGTGTACATTGGTGTATGCAAATGTATACATTTTATATGCTTGCATATAAATAGATGTGCAATATAATGCAAAATATAGAATTAGAAACTAAAGTTTTGAAAAAATACTAATATTTCATTGTTAAATATGTATTTGTCCATAAGTATTTGGAACATGCTACCACTACTATCAAAACAGTAGACCTTTTACTGCAAAAGAGTTACATATACAAAAATTCTCCCTACAGAACTTCCCTGGTTATTTTCTGGAAAAATGCTGAAAAGAACTTTCAAACATTAAGATGTTATGTATTTTTCACACATGAATTCCATACTTTTTGAACTTTTCTGTGATAAGTACATCTTAGGAGTTTACTGCCGAGGAGATGCTTTTAAAATAAACACATTTAATATTTCCCCACAAGGTAAAGTTGTCAATTATCTATCTATCTGGGTTAGATTAAAGAGAAAGAGAGTAAGTATAGATATATTTTAATCTTTTATTGTTGTAGTGTGATTTTAATTTGTATGACTATATTTGGGGTTTCCTTCACAAAGATACAGGAGTGGTTTGTCACTTTGTCCTCCAATTCATTTGACAGAAGAGAAAATTGAGACAAACAGGGTTAAGTGACTTACAATCACACAGCAAGTGTCTGAGGCCAGTTTTGAACTCAGGAATGTGAACCTTCCTGATGCTAGGCCTGGCATTCTATCCACTGTGTCACCTAGCTGCCTTGGGTATAAGAATTTTGTTCTTATACCACATTTATTTCTCACTATATCACTTCTCTCCCACATGTTCATAATTATACCTTAGAATAAAGAATACAAAAGAAAAAGGGGTCCAATTTAGCTCACGAAAACACTAATCAAGTCTAATAAGACAATCAGTCTTCCACACCAATACTAACCCATCACTTCAAACAAGGATGATTCGTTTCCATATCTCTTCTATGTGGTCAAGCTAGATGATTCAGTTTTAATTAGTTGTAACAGAGGTTGTTTTTTTTTTGTTCTTTAGACTTCCACCATTGTATGTGCCTCATTGGAAGTGTTGGATCTAGAGTCCAGAAAATCTGAGTTAAAATCTGGTCTCACATGTTTATTAGCTGTGTCATCCTGGGGAAGTGACTTAACCTCTGTTTACCTTAATCTACTGAAGAAGAAAATGGTACATGATTACAGTATCTTTACAAAACATGGACAGTATGGGATCATAAAGAAATCAGACATGAGTGAAAATGACTAAACAACTGTAAGATCTTTATCTTCTTGGGAAATAAGCTTAGAATTTGGATGTCCGGTTCAAATTCAGCTAATGTAGGGACATTTTAGTCACTCTTTTAGTATTGTTTCAAATTGCTTTCCGAAATCACTGGAAAAATTCATGGTTTTATCAAAAGTACATTAGTGCTCATGTCTTTCAAAAAATCTTTCCTGTGTCTTGACTACTGCAATCATTTATTAACTCTAACAACTTGGTAGATGTGAGGTAAAACCTGAATTGTTTTAATATGTATTTTCTTATTAGTGATTTGGAGTTGAAATTCATGTAGTAATTAATCATTTGCAATTCTTTTGAGAATTCTTTATTGGTCTTATTTGACCACTTATCTATTAAAGAATGACTTTTGGTGTCACCTATTTGTGCTAATTATACACACACACACACACACACACACACATATACAGAGTTAATTGTTGTATTTCCTTCTTGAAGAGGACCAAAATGACGTCACTAATTTGTGGTCAAGGTATTGTGTGTCAACTGTGGCTGATCAGATCAAATGAGCTAAGAAGGCTCTACTGTAGGTAGCAAATCAATAGTCCATACGAGCATTTGGAATGGTCTTTAAATTTGATCATCTCATGTTTATTTTGAGCTACTGCAATTCTATTTTTGCTTATGGAGCACAATACCTTCCTTCATGTGAGTATATCATGCTAGGCAGTTCTCATATCTCACAATTGATTCCAAAGTTCTTCAGAGAGACCTAGAAAATGTCCTTGCATCACTTCTTCTGACCTCCACATGAGTACTTGACTTGTGTGGGCTCTCATAAAATAGTCTTTTAGGCAAATGTACATTTGGCATGAGAACAATGTGGCCAGCCCATAAATTTTGGACTTTCTACAGTAGAATTTGAATGCTTGGCAGTTCAGCTCATGAAAGGACATTAGCATCCAGTATATTTTCTTGCCAGGTAATTTTCAGAATCGTCCCAAGACAATTCAAGTGGAAATGATTCCATTTCCTTGCATGGCACTGGTAGAATGTGTAAGTCTTATAGGTTTGTGACTATGACATCAGTGCAATGGTTCTGCAGACCTTCAGTTTGATAGGGAGTCGAATACCTCTGCTTTCTCACACTTTTCCTGTGGAGCTTCCTAAACACTGAGCTAGGTTGGGCAAAGTGTATGTCATCCTCATCATCTATGTGTACAGCTTTGGAAAGTATATTGACAAGGAAATGAACTTGCACACGTAATAGTGATAGTTCGACAAGTAAGAAGATAACTGACATAAAAGAAATCCATGATATTGGAAAATAATTTTATAAATGAATATTTTAAAATTTTCATTGTTGTATTTCTTAATGACATTATATGAGTGATAGCTACAAAAAAAGCTATCCTGTCTTCACAATTTAAAAACTTAGAAACACAATTTCCTAATGTGTGCAAAAATATTGTATAGTTTTTCAGTGGATTTTAAACTCATTTGTTAAAAATATATTTTTAAAGGCAATGCCTTCAGATTAGTTTATAATAACTGACTTGAACGAAGTAGGAAATTTGCTACTAACATTTTAGCAAAAATCTTTGCATAATTGGCAGATGATTTTTAAAAATTAGTCATTTTTATACTACCATCCTTCTCTGCGTTTGGTCTCCCTTTCTGGCTGCTTGTAGTATTTTCTCCTTCACTTGATAGTTCTGGAATTTGGCAACGATATTTCTTGGGGTTTTGAGTTTGGGATCCCTTTTGCGAGGGGAACGGTGGATTCTTTCGATGACTATTTTGCCCTCTGAGTCTAGTACTTCTGGGCAGTTTTCCTTGATGATTTCCTGGAAGATATTGTCCAGACTCTTTTCTTCATCATGGGTTTCTGGCAGGCCAATAATTCTTAAATTTTCTCTCCTGGATCTATTTTCCAGGTCAGTTGTTTTTCCAATTAAATATTTTACATTTTCTTCTATCTTTTCATTCTTTAGATTTTGTTTGACTGATTCTTGTTGCCTCATTGAGTCATTAGTTTCTACTTGCCCAATTCTAATCTTCATCGTAGTGTTTTCTTCAGTTAGCTTTTCCATCTCCTTTTCCATCTGACCCATTTTTCCCTTTAAGGAGCTATTTTCTCCATTTAATTTTTGTACTTCTTTTTCCATTCGACCAATTTTCCCAGTTAGGTTTTGTGTTTCCTTTTCCATTTGATCAATTTTCCCAATTAGGTTTTGGGTTTCCTTTTCCATTTGATTAACTCTTCCTTTTAGGGAATTATTTTCTCCAGTTAATTTTTGAACTTCCTTTTCCATTTGTTCAATTTTCCTTTTCAAAGTGATGTTCTCATCAGTGAATTCTTTTTTATAATTTTAAAATCATTGGCCAGTTTTTCTTCTATTTTCTTCTTCATCTGTTCCAGGAAAGCTAGTTGTGCTTGCGAGAAATTCATAGTCCCTTCTGAAGTTTCAGATGGAAGTACAGTCTCAGCTCTGACCTCTTTGGTGTTTGTGTTTTGGTCCTTATCCCCATAGAAAGATTCTATGGTTTTTTCACTTTTTGTCTGTTTTTTCCGATTCGTGATGTTGGCTGAGTGTTGTAGCTTCTGGTTCTTTCAGTCAGAAGGTACAGAACTTTGTGTTGAGCTGATGTGTGAAGAAGCTAAAAGCAGGTTTTTGTTTTTTGTTTCCCAGATCAACCCTGGGGTTAGCTTGTTAAGTGTGTGGGAGGAGTGGTCTGGTCACAGGAGATCTCCTCAGCTGAACTGAGGCAAAGGCAAGCTCAGGGGATTGTGATCCCAGCTTCTCTATTGTCTTCCCTTTTCCCCTGGAGGGCTGAGGCACGCCTTGATGCTAATACGTGTTCCCACCCCTTCTGGGGCTCGTCTCCCGGCGCTGAGGCTTGCCTGGGTCTCAGTGCGAGTTTTCTCTGCCCTGGGTCCTCTGTCCTTCCAGATCGCCTCCGCCACAGTAGGAAGAATCCCCCTTTGCTATTTTCCTAGCCTCTGGTGTTATGAGACTATTTTCCCCCTTCTGCTGTTCCCGCTGATCCAGGATTTTTCTGGGGAAATATTTTATGGTTCTTTTACGGACATCAGTGAGGAGGAGAGAGCATTTACTGATCACTCCGCCATCCTGGCTCCCGGAAGTTCGAGTAGGTGACTTACCGAAGTTTAATCTTCAGGCTGAAGGTGTCAGGAGCTGCTGCGCTGATATCTGGCTCTCAGTGGCTCTCACCGGCTCGGTTTGGCTGGTCTCCTGCTCAGCTGGTTCTGTCCGCCACTCTCAGGCTTCTCAGGTCCCTTCTGCCCCACTGCATTGATCACGCTGCGCTGTGCGCTAGGGGCTTACCCCCGCGGAACAGATCCTTCCTGTGGACCTTCCAGTCTAACCTGGGCTCCAAATCTGTCAAAGTCTGTCACCCACTGGATTCTGCACCTCCAAAGTTTAGTCAGATTCTCCTTTCAGAGGTATCCAGAGGAATTTGTCCAGGAGCTTAGGTGAGTCGTTGCTTTCACTCCGCCATCTTGGCTCCGCCCTCTCTGGTCTCCCTTACAAAGAAAAAAAATGTTTCAGAAACCTGTATACTGTTGAATGAAAGAAGGAAGGAGGAGTGAAAATTCTAAATCTCAAAGATTGCATTGCATGCTGACCACAGGGCTGATGAGAGGTGAGGGAAGTTGGGACAATTTACAAAAGTACCTATGGTATTCAGGCTGAGACCTGGGGCTATGTTAAATTACAAACACACACACACACACACACACACATTTACAGAAACACACTCACACACATGTTTGCTTTTGTAAGCAGTATCACCATTTTTCAATTTTTTTTTACATCCATTGCAAAATTGGAAAATTTCATAGAAAATGACAATGATAAAAAGTTAAATCAATTTTAGGCAAATTTTAGACTCTGAAAAAGCTGTCAATAATATATTGAGAAAATATATGATTATGCTTAATTTGATTCCGTCTATCTGAAAGTTTGGTTAAAAAAGGGAAACAGGTTAAACGCATATTGTTTATTCCCTTAAAGCTAGCAGTTACTTGATAATAGAGCCAGAAAACTTTCTGACTGCCTGTTACAGGAATGACCACACTTAAATTGGTTTAGAACAATCCAAGGTGATCTGTGTCCTTCAGATTTATGGTCTCCATGAGTGATTAACTAGACCATGAGAAAGGAATTTCTTAATTGCATAGGTTGTAAATTAAATAACAGAGTTGACAAAGTTTCAATTGAAATTATGACCCAGGGTATCTGTGTTTTCTTTACCACTAACATGCCATAACATAGTATATGTCCACAAAATATTAAGATAAAGAAAAATCCCCATTATTAAAAGTCTCATAAAGTACACTAAGTCAGCCCCATCTGTTCTTGTTGACATAGGAGGTGGTATTTTCTGAGTTTACTTCAGAGAACAAAGAGATTGTTAGGTCCAAGCTCTTTTTCTGATTGATTAATTCAAGCTCCAGCCTTTATTGAAGTAGAAAAATGATACTGAATATTATCAGGTCCCATAAACGAATATGTATAGATGTGTATAGATACATATATACCTGCACATGTGTTTATATTTGTATGTATATATGTATTGCATGCATCTACATATTGCATTTATGTTTACATCCATATACAAAGACAGAGAAAAAATACAGGGAGAAAGAGGAGAGGAGAAGAGAGGAGGGAATGCAAGGGAATGGAAGGGAAGGGAAGGGAAGGGAAGGGAAGGGAAGAGAAGGGGAGGGAAGAGAAGGGGAGGGAAGGGAAGGGGAGGGAAGGGAAGGGAAGGGAAGGGAAGGGAAGGGGAAGGAAGGGGAGGGGAGGGGAGGGAAGGGGAGGGGAGGTGAGGGAAGGGGAGGGGAGGGAAGGGGAGGGGAGGGATAGGGAAGGGGAAGGAAGGGGAGGGGAGGGGAGGGAAGGGGAGGGGAGGGAATGGAAGGGGAAAGGGAAGGAGTAAGGGAGGGGAGGGAAGGGAAGGGGAGGGAGGGGGGCTACAAAGCCATACTGTCCATATGGTTTTCTTGGCAGAGATACTGCAGTTGTTTGCCATTTCTTTCTCCAATAGATCAAGGAAAACAGATTAATTATCCTCTGGACCACAACATTAATTTCTTAGTATTTCTGACTCTAAGAACATTCACTTATGTGACACTATATTCTTATCTTATGCGTGGTCACAACACTCAGATCAATTTTGAAATGCAGTTTTTATGAATAAAGTTTTAATTTGAGGCACAATTTAAATTTATGGTGATAAATTTTAGTAATTTTTTTTTTTAGTAACTATCCTTTACAGAAGATCAAATTGTAAACCCATATGTGCAGGTAATAATCTACTTGTTTCAAAGTTGTTGTGAGAATCAAATGATGTAATATTTCAAAAGTGGTCGTTGGTACAGCATCTGGCACATAGTTGATGTTATATAAAAGTTACTACTACTACTACTACTACTACTACTACTACTACTACTACTACTACTGCTGCTGCTGCTGCTGCTGCTGCTGCTACTACTACTGCTACTACAATCACTACTGCAGAAAAATTGTTTTTTTATCATTTTATTTATTTTTTTAATGTTCTACAATCACTACCATAAAACTTAGATTTTTATCCCCCAACACACCTACCCACCACCACACTGCTCTCTCCCCAAGATAGCATAGAATTCTATATAGGATCTACATACACTTTCCTATTGAATACATTTTCGCTATAGTCATGCTCTATAGATGAACCAAAATAAATGGAAGAAATCATATAACAAATCAAAACATAATACACACACACACACACACACACACACACACACAAACATGATCTGCTACATTCTGTGAATGAATTCCATAGTTCTTTCTCTGAATGTGGAAGGCATTTTGCCTTAGAAAACCATTAGGATTTTTTCTTTAAGTGCTTGCATTATTACGAAGTTCCAAGTCTACCAGAAAAAACTCTTGCACACTGTGGTCATTGTTGCGCACAAAGGTCCCCTGGTTCTGCTCCTTTCACTCAGCATCAGTTCATATAAGTCCTTCCAGGCCTCCCTGAAGTCTTCTTGTTCATATTTCTTTTGACACAATAGTACTCCATTACATTCATACACCATAATTTATTCAGCCATTTCCCAATTGATGGGCATCCCCTTGACTTCCAACTTTTGGCAACTACAAAGAATGCTGCTATAAATACTTTTGTACATGTGGGACCCTTTCCCATTTTTATGATCTCTTGGGGATACAGTCCTAGTAGTGATATTGCTGGGTCAAAGGGTATGCACATTTTTGTAACCCTTTGGGCATAGTTCCAAACCGCTCTCCAGAATGGTTGGATGAGCTCACAGCTCCACCAACAATGAATTAGTGTTCCAACTGTCCCACATCCTCTCCAGCATTTACCATTTTCCTGTTCTGTCATGTTTACCAATCTTATAGGTGTGATGTGGTACCTCAGAGTTGTTTTGATTTCCCTCTCTCTAATTAAAAGTTATTCAGAGCATTTTTTCATATGATTATATGTATCTTTAATTTCTTCCTCTGAAAATTGCCTGTTCATATCCTTTGACCATTTACCAAGTGGGGACAAAAAATTATTTTAAAAAAGAATCTGTATCTGCATTTTCCTGATTTTTTTTATTCTGATGTAAGCAAAAAATAAACAAAGCAGCATTTCAATATACCTTTTCAAACAAGAGAGGAATGACAGAAATCTCTGGAGCTCTGTTATGTAGGTCTACTTTTCTTTTTAAGTATATAGTAAGTTCCAGTAAAAGTCTCTTTCAAGTTATATTAAAAAGAAATTACCATTCTTTGTAAAAAACAAAAAAGTTTTCATTTTGTGAGCTGATATTTTTTAATTGGTTGCATTATTTGCAGAGTGTGTGCTTTTTCTTTCTCTCCTTTCTTTTTCCCTTCCTCTCTATCCCCTTCTCTTAACTTTCTCTCTCTTCTTTTCTTGTCCCCTTTTATCCCTTTCTTTTTACTCTTTTCTCCTTCACTTTCTTCCATTTGTTCTGTGTTGGTTTCGGAGAATGTCCCCCAAAACATTCCTCTAGATCTCTAAACTTCTCTCAGGGCCATGCTTGACCTACAATTGTGTCCGAATTATTATTCCATGGCTTTGACAGAAGTTGTTTCCTAGCTGAAGAAGCAAAATCCTAATTTTCTTCTTTTGTATCCCCTTTTTTATGCTGAGAAATGAAACCATAATATACAATATTGAAGTCATTTGTAGTATGTCCTATATGACATATTATCTTTAATTTGATTTTAGGCTACATTCCATGGCATGTAATTTTATGCCATTTTGGTATTACTAAGAAATTGTTCTTTTTCTTTAAGGAAATTATATTATGGATAATATCCCTGAGGGAAAATGTACTGTTGGAAATGCATAAAGTATACCTAGAAATGTTACTTTTATCCACTATTTGAATTAGACAATTATATTTTATAGAATATTGCCATCCACAGTAAAGTGCAAACATTTATTTAAACTCAGCTTGTTTACCAATTTTATTGAAAAAAGATGATAATGATATGGAGTAATGACATTTTAGAATGAAAATGTTTTAGGAAGGCAAATCCTTTCATAACTTTTGATACTACTGAAATTATTTTGTCATTATCAAAATGTATATGGTCATAATTCTTTCCAGTGTTAATGGAAATTTTGTCTTTCAACAAATTTTCTTTACATAGTAGAATAAATTTACAATGCTGTTGAAGTTGTCAGGAAGCTTAGTGTAGTAACTTTTGTATCATAAAACAAACAAACAACTAATTTCATCTTCAGTAATGTGGACATCGTAAAGGGGAATATGAATACTACGTATATTAATTAATATAAATATAATATAAGGCATTATAAAGACGACTGTCCAGAACATCTGAATACAAATGGCAAAAGCATAAAGAGAATCCACAGATTGCTGTCAAAGAAATATACTTTATACTCCAAAGTGTAGTACAATTTAATCATTTCAATAATAAACATTGCATTTTGCCAGCATTCAATACAAAGACCTTCAAATATGACAGAAAACCAATTTGAATAGCTCGGAATTGCTCCACAAACATGAGGAATCAAAAGATAAAAAGGCTAGAATTTTACATGATGTGTGTGTGTGTGTATGTGTGTGTGTTTGGGAGGTGGAAAGTACAAGTTAGAGAGGAATTGGATGGGATATATTTGATCAGTTGATTTCCTTCTGATCTCAAGTCAGATAATAGATTAAACAAGATTCTAATGTAAAAACAAAACCAAATCATTGTCTGTGTTACCCCTTCTTCCGTTACCCCTTCACAAACTGTGAGGATTTTCCTGATGAAATCAGAGGACACCCTACAAGACTGGTAACAATTCTAGTGGCTATTCAATTGATTGTGGCTTTGTATTTTTTATATTCAAATTATCTATTATTTCTGTGTTCCAGTTCCACCTCCACAATACAGAAAAGAAAAAAAGAAATAAAATGAAAACACTTAACAAATATGTACAATCAAGCAAAATAAATTGTCATGCTGGCCATTAAAAAAATAGCCTTGATATGCATCTTGAGTCAACCATATTTCAGTCAGGAGGTGGGAAAGTTGTTTTATCAGGAGTCTTCTGGAATACTGGCTGTTTGTTAAGTTGATCAGATTTCTTAAGTCTTTCAAAGTTGTTTGTTTTTATGATGTTGTTATTATTTAAATTATTCTCCTGATTCCGCATATTTTACTCTCTATCCGTTCATGCAGGTCTTCACAGGTTTCACCAAAACTGTCTTCTTTCTAATGATTTACAGAACAATAGCATCCTGATGCATTAATTCAAAATTACTTCATCAATTTCAACATTTACTGTGTTTATGGAAATTCCTTAACATTAATCACTTGTTACCAAAAATATGAGATGATATTCTTTTTTTTAAACATATATATCCTTTTATTTTTTTCTTTGATCTTATTGGGTTATAGACCTAGTAATGATGTAACTTGATGATCCCAGTTCATTCTTTCCCTTAGATCACTCTTTCAATGAAAATGAATCAAATAAGTGTAAAAATGGGAAAATTTGTTTTGTCACTTTTTTTCTTTTGTTAGTACTTAATTACCTTTCTTGTGCTTCTGTTCTTTGAGATATTTACATGACAATAATCTACTTAGTCCTGAATTCTTTTGTTGTTTTTGTTCTTGATTTCATTACTACAATGCCTCAACTGTTTCTCTTTTGTGGGATTTTCATCTTTTTCATTGGTCATTGGGTGGAGTTTTTCAGGTCATGTTATTTTTGGATTTTACTTGACCTTTTTTTTCTAGATAGCATCACTTGGACTATCCATGTTAGTTCCAATAAATACTGATGGGTTGAGTCCCAAAGAAGATAATAATTATTCAGTTTAATTACCGTGTGTTTGCACTTAAGAAACTGCAGTTCATTAGCATCCACCAGAGTGTTAGCTCTATTATTAATAATGTTTTTATTAGTATTTATATCAAAGTATTAGTATCAGAAAATATGTGCAATTAATTCAAAGCAAAGTCATTTACCAAGATGCCATAATAAAATAGGTAGCTAACAAATGTTCTCCCCAGTATCCTACTTAAATCTGTAGTTCATTCTTCCACAAATACATATAGTATCAAAGGAAGAGTTGGGTACATCATGTACTACATCACAATTAAGGCACAAAGATAGGAAGCACATATGTCCAAATCCATTTTTAGTTACCTTTAATACTGTAAAGATCTAACATACTTTCTCTCCTTGCTGTGCTACTTACATCTGGGTATAGAATCTTTTGTGGGTAGGTCACCCAGCTGTGCTTCTTGGTTCTACTAATTTACACAGTGAATTTACTTCACAATTAGGACTAATTCTCTCTGTTTCTCTTTTCTTTCTCAAATAAACAAAACTTTAAAATATGTATATTTTATATTGTCAGATTTCCCCTTCTATTTCTTTTCTTAGCCTGCCTACATAATCATCCCTTACAGAAAAACTTTTAGGGGCAGCTAGGTGGTGCTGTGGATAGAGCACCAGTGCAGGAGTCAGGAGGACCTGATGTCAAATCTCACCTCAGACACTTGACACTCACCAGCTGTGTGACCTTGGGCAAGTCACTTAATCCCAATTGCCTCATCCTGGGTCACCTCCAGTCATTCTCATGCATGTCTAGTCACTGGATTCAGATTGCTCTGGAGGAGAAGTGAGGCTGGTGACCTGCATAGCCCTCCCTCACTCAAAACAAAGTCAAGTGGAAGTCATATCATTATTTCTCTGATGGCATCGTCTTCTTCAGCAACGAAGGACGACACACTAAAAGCTTTTAAAGGAAAGAAGTAGAGGAATAAAAGACAGAAAAATAGTAAAAAAAAAAAATAATAATTCACAGATTTGATTTGCAATATTTCTTACTCATAGCCCTGAGTTTCTACAAGGGATCAGAAAGAGTTGTCTTTTCATATTTCTTTTTGGGAGCCAAGGTTTTTTCTTTATAATTTCACAACCTTTAGTTTCAATTGTTTTACACTGGCTTTTTAAAAACTATTATTTTATTTATATTTCTGTAGTCACTATGCATATTTCCCCTTATCTCTCCATACTTTAATGTGCAGAAATTCTTGTGAACCTTTTTATGCTTCTCTACTCATAATCTTCATCATTTTTTTAGAAGAGCAAAATAATATTCCATACCATTTGCATTCTAAAATTTGTTTAATTATAATCAAATCAGTGGATATTTGCTTTACTGCTAACTCGTTGGTTTCACAAAAAGTGACATTATAAGTATTTTGACTTATATAGGGCCTTGTTTGTCCTTTTGTTTTTGTTTGCTTTGCAAGTTTCTTTTTTCTTTTATTGTCACTGCTGTTTGTAAATACTCTTTTTAGAGGTATATGTATATGGAATCTGTGGGTCAAAGGTTCTGGAAAGTTTAGTCACTATTTGAATGATTGCAAATTGATTTCAAAAATTCTTATACCAATTTAGAACTCCATCGATAATGCATTAGTGTACCTGTCTTTATGTCATTCTCTCAAAGGGAACAAAACTGCCAGGATTAATGGAAACAAGACATTTCCAAAATGTATTTTGGATGAATGTTTTAATGTCTGATGAAGATGCTTAGATCTTATGGACTCACCAAGACTAGTCTGACAATATATTACATATGACCTTAAATTTAAAAATGAACTTTTTCCTATCTTTGATAGACTAATCTTTGTATTATCATACAAAGGACAGATATTTCTTTCTTCAAAGTAACTCTCAGCAATTTAAATAATTTCACTATTCTTTAAGACTACACTATGCTGAAGAAGAATCAATACAACACCCCCAGTTGGAGGTGACTCTGAAAGTCTTTTTTTCTTCCCTTCTCTAGAATTAGGATGTTATAAAGTGAGGACTTTCTAGTTTTTTTGTTTGTTTGTTTGCTTGTTTTTTTTGCATTTTATATACCTCACATTTATTTGCAATTCAGTATGACTGATCTTCTTCCTTATGACTTTACCAGCACGTGAAGTCCTTTTCTTCCTGTTGCAGTGTGCTCTTTAAGAGACACTACTTTTGCATGGATCCTTGAAGTCATATACCTATTACTAAAAACTATAGAACTTAAAACACAAAAAGAAGATGAATGAAATAAACACATATGACTGAAATTTTGATATCCAATTGACAAAAAAATAAGCAAAGGTAGGGAAACAATCTCAATCCATTTTCATTGCATTAAAATTTGATGCTCTGAGTGAACTTACTATCAGCTGAAGCACATCTGGATGACTACTACTATCACACAATGAAATCATGTCAAAATGAATGTGTCTTCCAAACAATTAACATACATAATAATTAATAAGTCTAGCTTAAGGACACCAAAAATGGAGAATCATTTTTTTCTAAACAAATATATAGGCAATTTTTGAAGAGAGTGAGAAATTTATGGAAATTAGCTCAACTATTTTATTGGGAATTTAATCTTATTAGTAATAATTTTATTTTGACTTACTACAAGAAGCAATAAAGAGGAACTTCTATCAAAGAGCATTAGCACTTGCTCTGCAACTCACTGGTGTGGAGACTTTCCAGAGAACTTTTTTTGAAATTTTTGTTATTTATAAGTTCAGTCTTATTAGAGATATTTTTGTTTTAAATAAATCTTTTTGAAAGGTTCCTTTAAAATTAATTCATGCTTAATAGCTTCCAGTTTAACAAAAGAATGAGATTATTCTGTGATGCACTGAAACTAAGAGTGAAAACAGTAATTAGAAGATAAACAAATGCATTAAAATTTATTGCAGGTTAGTGGCATCAATGATGAAATTAGTAGAAACATCAATTATCTTTCTTGTAATGGAAAAAGGAGATTAAAAGCATGACTATATTAATGTGTATATATTTCCAATATGGACAAAATTACATACAATCATGCATGTACCTCAAGCTCTGAGATGATATCTAAATAATTACTGAACACAAAATTTAGCTCAAAATATTTTTATTTTAACTCCCTACCATGTGAAAATGCTTTTAAAAACCAAATAAAATTATTTAAGAAAGAAATCAATGGAATGAAAGGGTAATGGTCTCCTGCTGATAAAAAAAATCCTGAGGCAAAGATGTAATGTTTGTTTTCAAAGCAGGGGACATTGATCCTAGGGCAACATCCTAGAATGAATTTATTTTGTTTTTACCAAATGACTGGTATGGGTGTAATCACTTTATTTGATGAATGATGAAAGTGAGTAAAGTAATACTGATTCACGTAGTTTTCATTAACCTAATTGGTTGAAGGAGTTGGTGCCTAACGAAATTCTTAAAATGTTCTTGCTAAATATATTGTATGGCATTTAACTTCTGTAAAATACAACCTATAAATTAAAAAAAAAGTTGTTTTTTTTCCCCTTTGCATTTAAGTGAAGTATTTCTTTACAGTGTTCAAGAGCTTTGCAGGCTGTCTGACTGGTAATGATTTCATTTGGTGTACTTGCTTGAGGATACACAATTGGAATACTCTGAACTTAAAAATACATTTATTTAATAGAAACAAGCTTTTTTTAGTGATAATGGAAAATAAGATTGTCAGAGAGAAGATACTAAGCAGTAATTTTTAAAAGTACTCTGTTCAGTTTGCATGAAAAAGTTGAATACTGAGACTATAAAAAGCCATTATTTTGACCCTTTATTTTGAGAGTTGTTCTTTTTTCTAGATTACGTTGAAATAATGAATGAAAAGTACAGTTAGGTAAGGACTTTGGTAACTATTTGTTTGGATACCTCAATTAATCAATAAGCTAATAAGCCCAGAGAAAACAAGGATGATGCCAACAATTTGACCTTATTTTCGTGAAAGAATGCTAAAAGAATATATATTTTTTTTAAATTACAAATTTAAATTGTAGAAATCAGTCCATTCTAAACATGGCATTTGGTAGTATATATCAGGTATACCCTTGATGAAACAGAAGTACAGCAGGCTCATTACCTTAGCTCTAGCCTACACAATATAAGCCTGGGGGCTGTTTACAGCCCTCCAAAGGATTCCAGGCAGCCGGAAGAAAAAAATATGGGGTTGCCACTATGCACATTTCTTTTTGTCACATAACCCATGGCAACCTACCATCATCAATCTGTCTGTAGTCTGATTTACCTGTGACCCAAAAAAGTTTAACCTATTTTCATTTTGGTCTCTGCCTACTGCCAAGTTGTATAAATCTTTCCTAGTTTCTACTACCTACAGAATAATTAATAAAGCTAGTAAGGTGTACAGTATGTATTTTAACCACTAGGTAGCACTTTTCTCAAAACATCTCTCCAGGTTTCTCAAAAATTATTTGGGCTTTACAAAGGTAATAGTATACCTACTCATGAAGGAGAGTTCATTCTACCAATTATTAGACTGGACCCTTTATCCCTGCTCTGACTTCCTGGAACCTTCACACTGGCTCTGATTTAATATGGTATGTAAAAGAAAAATCTTACAAAGTACTACAAGATATTGAAATTCTGGAAATGTTTACTTGATTTTTCCCAGTCCTGTATTTGGGGTATTTCTTTTGGTCTCAATGACTTTCTGCAAATTATATGCTGCTGCAGTTAACTCACAGTGGAGCCAGAAGTAATTTTATTGTAAAAAGAAAATAAATAACAGGTTGTTTTTTTTTTTAAACCATTTCATGGGCTCTTTGGTTCAAGTGTCTTCCACCTTCAACATTTCTTGAAATTTGAAAACCCTTTCCCAATGTGCTTCCTTTTATCTTTCTAGGTGATGAAAGAATGATATCAAGAGTTATTAATCTTGAAATCCTCTATTGAATTTTGGGCTCTTAACCAAATATTGTGACTAAGTAGTAAGGACTTTTCATGCCATTTTCTTATCAACTGATAGGTCTCTCAAAAGATTTTAGTCCAGGAAACTGAAATCTGTCTTCGTTGTAGATCAGTCATCTTAGGAAAACCAATTTTCCATTTTCTTTGTACATAGCTTGAAGCTCTGGTCTAAGTCTGTACTGTTCCAGTTCCCAATAAGTAGAGGAAGAAACCATGGCTACAGAGGTAGCTGTGTATGAAAATGTCAGTTTGAGTATAGCAACCAATCACTCCCTGCAGCTGGTATCATGCACTTCTTTCCTACTCCTTTCTCCTTGCACTTCAAATTTGTGGCAGAGGTAGTTAAAGAAAGACATCTGAAAATTCAGCGATCTTATAATATATGAGAGAGCATATATTTCATATTTTTTCTTGTCTTTTTGATATCTTAATTAGCAACATTTAATGGAAGGGAGGCAAGGAAGAAGAGAGAGAGGGAGACAGAGAGACAGAGAGACAGGAGAGACAGAGAGACAGAGAAAGAGACAGAGAGAAAAACATATTCAGAGGCAGAGAAACTCTAAGGGAATGACAGAGACAGAGGAAAATGGATAGAATGAGAAGATAATAAAGCAGACTTTAATATAAATGTTTCAAGAGTGAATCTTTGATGCAGCAGAGGAGTGAAAGAATGATACCTCAAATAAAAGTGGCATAATGAAAAGGTACTGTAAGGGAAAATTTTCTCCTTTTGGACTAAATAGCTTGTGGCCAAGATATATTGTATTCAAATATAAGTTCTTGTAGGAATTACATCAGTTTGCCTCTTAATTCATGTCCTCCATGAGTAAAATGGATATAATATCAAGTCCTACCTACTTCCTAAGTCTATTATGAAGATAAATGATACTATGAACTGTGCACATCATGTCCTTCAAAACTGAGGAGGATAAAATTGAAATTCTTGTAATAACATAGAAAATGAAGTTTTACTTGATACTTCCACTCATGTGCCCACTTGTCCTACTTCTAAATAAGTGTAGCATTAGTGAACTTGTCTACTCTACTTAATTTTAGTTAAAATATTGAAGGAAAAAAATGGAAGGTAGGTTACTACCATGCTTCTACATTACTATTTATACTGTTGGTTGGTTTAGCTAAACAAAGAAAATTTGCACAGAGAAGTTTCTTTACTGCTAGGGAAATTAGTCAGGGAATAATACAGTTTCCTAACTCCCTTAATACTAATCCCTTTCTTCTATTAATTATTTCCAATTTATCCTGTATAGATCATATTTGTACATAGTTATTCTCATGTTTTCTTCCATATTAGACTCTATGGTTCCTGAAAGCTGAAACTGTCCTTTGCCTTTCTTGACATCCTCAGTGCTTAACATACTTCCTGGCACATAGTAGGAACTTAATAAACTCTTCTTAATTGGCTGCTGCATAATTACAAAGATATCGGCCTTGTTGTGACACTCAGAAGAAAAATATAAGTGAGCTATGGGACATATGTTTTGAAAGAAATTGATGTGCATTTTTTTGTTTGTAAGGACATTAAAAGGAATGGTTGGAAAATTTGAATCCCCAGAAATATTAAATACTAAATTGCTCTAATGTGAAAAAAGGCAAGCCATTTGGTACATTGAAAGGAACACTGGTTTTGAGGTCTGAACATGTGAGATCAAATGCAACTTATACTATTTACTTATGATATTGTTACCAAGGACAAAATGTTTTATCCTCTATGGTCATCAATTTCTTTATGTGCAGAATAAGAAGTTTGGATTAGGTAATCCCTTAAGGTCACTTCCAGTTTTGAATGTGATGACAAGGGGCTACAGCATCTGAGAGTCTGAAGGGAAAATATTGATATAAAACTAATATATATGCTAGGAAACAAGAAGCAGTTATCAACCATTATTCAAATCAAGAAAGACAGGAAGGAATCAAGAATGAAGGTCAATTTTGAAATAAAAAAGTTCGGTTTCCTATTCTTATGCAAGATGACTAGGTGACAACGGACAAGTGAATGAACCTATTAGGGTCCTACTCAACCCTCCATGAATATCACTATAACTGTGTTGCTGGCTTTTTTGGTCAAAATTCCAACACCAGGGAAATGGTCCATACATAAAATCATAGGTAAGAATAAAAACAAGCAAAACATTGCTCAACCCAAAGTCATGCTATACATTTTCAACATCTCCTCTAATTAATATTAGTGAGACTTTAGATTATAATTGACAAACTCATTTGAGAAAAAGTAAATAAATGAATTATATTTGACATTACGTGAAACAGGTGTTTTAAATGTCTGGGTAGTTCTTAAATACATCATAAATTTCGTTTACTTTATTTTTTAATATATAATTCATTTATTTTTCAGTTTTCAACACTCACTTCCACAAGAGTTTGAATTCAAAATTTTCTCCCCATATCTTCCCAGCCCCCACCCCAGGATAGCATGCACCCCATCCACCCCTTTCTCCAGACTGAACTCCTTTCTATTAAACTCCCTTGTTCCATCCCCTTCCCCTTTAATTTCCTATATGGTAAAATAAATTTTTATATCCCACTGCCTGTACATCTTATTCCCCAGTTCCATGCGAACACAATTTTTAATATCCATTATTAAAGTTTTGAGTTTCACATTCTTTCCCTTCCTCCCTTCCCACCCATCCTCATTGAAAAAGCAAGCAACTCAATATGTCATACATGTGTAGCCATGCAAAACACTTCCATAATAGTTGTGTTGTGAAAGACTAACCACATTTCCCTCTGTCCTGTTCTGCCCTCCATTTATTCCATTCTCTCCCATTGACATGTCTTCCCACAGTAGTGTTTGCTTTTGATTATCCTTTTTTCTGCTCTGAATCTGGCGTGATAGACCCATCCTGTCAGCTGTCCAGGTTTACTCAAGCTAGAAAACTCTTTCACTTTGTCATTTTCTGGCTTCTGCTGCTCTAGAATTCAACATTAATTTTTGGCAGGTATTACAAGGGCTTTGAGGAGAGAGCTTGAGCAGGTCTGTGCTTCCATTACAACATCTTGTCTCTGCCTCCAACTTTGCTTACTTTAAAGGAAATTTTCAAATGTAGAAAATCTCAATGTATATTTTGTTATGTGTAAATTTATATCATCTATAAATCATATAGATGACATGTATATGCACTATATGTATCACAACTTTATCTCTGGTGATATGAAGGTTTGGTAAAAATCATAATATAATGAATTCTTATATCATCTTTTATGTTAAATAATGGTTAGAAATTTGTAATAAAACTTAAGAGTCCTGCTTCTAGTGTTAGTTTTTCTCTTACATATCTAGCCATTCCTTCTCTGTCACTTTTCCCAAATCCTTCTCTACATCATGTCCTCTAACCTTAGGTGTCCTTCAGAGTTCTGTCCAGGACCCTCTTCTCTTCTCTTTCTATACTATTTCACTTGGTGACCTCATAAATTCTCATGGATTTAATTACCATGTTTATGCTAACAGCTCTAAAATCTATCTTTCCTATTCCACTTTCTCTGCTGTCCTCCAGTCTTGCATCTCCACCTGCCTTTTAAACATTTCAAACTTAATGTCCGGTAGACATTTAAACTCAGTATGTTCAAAACAAAACTCATTGTTTTCCCCAGTTCCCCTTTTCATCAAACCTTCTTTATTACAGGAGAGGGCAACATCATCTCCCAGTCCCCCTGGCTTACAACCCAGGAGTCATTCTGTATTCCTCACTATCTATCACCCTATATATCCAAGGCCTTTCAAATTTACCTTTTTAGCATCTCTCAAATATATTCCTTTCTCTCCTCTGGCACCAGCACCACTCAGGGCAGACCTTCATCAGCTCACACTTTGTTGACTAAAATAGCCTACTGGTGGATCTGCCTGCTTAAGATCTCTCCCCCACTCCAATCCATACTCCATTCAGTCAATAAAGTGATTTTTCTAAATAAAAATCTTCTATACATGTATATATTGTGCTTATGTATGTGTATGTATCTGTTTGTTCCTCTTTCCACTGATTCTTTAAGTATGGAAGGCTGCAACTTAGGTTTTTGGGGACAATATTTTGTAATTACTTCTCTTTTGACTTTATCATAGTAAAAGTCTTTTCTTTGAGCTAACTTAGTCTACCGGTAAACTGTTAAATGTAAGTGCATTTATAGTAGCTCAAGATTTTGGGGTTTCATATCATTATTATTCATGTTAGTGAATACATATATGTACATATATATGTATATATATACATATGTACATATATAGACACATATATGAACACACATATACCAATTGAGTTCCCAACCATGCAAATTATCTTGACCATTCAAGGTGCATTTCAAGTGTAATTATATATATATATATGAAACTCTGAATAGAAAGATTCATATAATCATTATTCTTAAATTAGTTTGAAATCATATCTATATCTATGTATATAGAGATATGCCTTACAACCACACTCTGAAGTAAAAAGATGAAATGTTTATCTCTAATTTTACAAATGAAGAATAATTTACTATATATACTATAATACAAATATATGCACATATTCAGGCACATATATTTTCACATACATCTATATATGTGTGTGTCTCTGTGTGCATATATGTAATAGAAGACAATATGAAATATTTCATTGGAAAAACAACTGACCTGGAATATAGATCCAGGAGAGATAATTTAAAAATTGTTAGTCTATCTGAAAACCTGGATCAAAAAAATAGTCAATAGATTTTCAAGGAAAACTGCCTTGATATTCTAGAACCAGAGGGCAAAATAGAAATGGAAAGAATTCACCAATCACCTCCTGAAAGAGATCCGAAAAGGAAAGCTCTTAGAAATATTATAGCCTAATTCCAGAACTCTCAAGTCAAGGAGAAAATATTATAAGCAGCCAGAAAGAAACAATTCAAGTATAGTGGAAATACAATCAGGATAACACAGGATTTAGCAGCTTCTGCATTAAGGAACTGGAGGGCTTGGAATATGATATTTCAGAGGTCAAAGGAGGTAGGATTAAGACCAAGAATCACCTACCCAGTAAAACTGAGTATAATACTTAAGGGGAAAAAATGGAATTTCAATGAATTATAGGACTTCCAAGCATTCTTGCTGAAAAGACCAGAGATGAAGAGAAAATTTGACTGTCACATAGAAGATGAGGAGAAACATGAAAAGGTACACAGGAAAGAGAAGCCTTAAGCAACTCATTAAAGCTGAACTGTTTACATTCCTACATGGAGAGATGTCATGTGTAACTCACTGGACCTTTTCAGTATTAGGGGAGTTAGAGGGAATATATATATATATATATATATATATATATATATATATATATATATATATATATACTTATCAGTCTTATGGATAGGTGAACAGTTTATGAATAAACAAGAGTTAGAGAGCAAAGTTAGTAATTAAAATTGATCATTTTGATTACTTAAACATAGACAATTTTTGTACAAGTAAAAAAAAATTAGCCAAGGTCAGAAGAAAGGGAGAAAATTGGGAAAACGTTTCTATAGAGAGTTTGTCAGATAAGGGTCTCATATCTAAAATATATATTGAATTTTGTCAAACCTAAAATAATATGAGTCATTCTCCAACTGAGAAATCATGAAAGGATATAAACTAATGAAGCAATCAAAACAATTTTTAGTCATATGAAGAAATGCTCTAAATAATTGTTTATTAGAAAAATGCAAATTAAAGCAACCTTGAGATATCCTTCTACACCTTCCAGATTGACTAAAATGATAGAAGGGTAAAGTGACCCATGTTGGAGGGATGTGGAAAAATTGGGACACTAATTCTTTTTTTGAAGTTTGAAATAATTCAACTGTTTTGTAGAACAGTGTGGAAGTATGCCCAAAGAGTTTTAAAAGTACCTATTCCCTTTGACCCAACAATATCATTATTTGGTTTATTTTCTAAAATATTTAGGGAAAGGGGAAAAGCACCTACAAATATAGAATTTTTATATCACTTATTTTTGTGATGGCAAAGAATTGGAAATTGCAGGGATCTCCATCAATTGGGGAAATGATGAAAAAATTGTAGTCTATGATTGTGATGGAATACAGCTATGCTGTAATAAATGATGAGCTCAATGATTTTAGGAAAACATAGAAGGACTTGCATGAAAGAAATAAATTGGGCAGAACCAAGAGAACACTGTATACAGTTACAGTAATATTGTTTTAATAATGACTTTGACCTAAAACAACTGTGAAGAACATATGAAAAAAGAGGTGGTCTGCATCCAGAAAAAATAACAGATGAACAGAAGCATGTATAGAATAATTTTACATATATCTCTTTCTAATCTACATTGATGGTAGTTGTGGCAGAAATGCTCATAATTGCTGTGGTTTATTTTACATTCTGACACTTTGCTGAATGAGTTATTTCTACTACTTTTTTAGTTGATTCTCTAAGTATGCATCTTATCATCGGCAAAGATGCAAGTTTTGTTTATTGTCTTTCTTATTTCTTCATTTTTGTGCTTATCTTATTGCTATAGCTAGCATTTCTAGCACACTATTGATTAATATTTGTGCTGATGGGCATTCTAGCATAACACCTCATCTTATTGGTAAAGTTTCTAGCTAATTTCAATTACAGATAGAGTTTACTCCTTATTTTAGAAAGATATTCTAATTTTCAAGAAACATTCAGGGGTGGAGCCAAGATGGTGGAATGAGAGAAACTCCTCACCTAAGCTCTTAGACAAACTCCTTCAGATACCTCTAAAAAAGAGAATCTGATCAGATTTTTGAGGTGCAGAATCCAACAGGAGACAGACAGGTAGATTCAAAGCCTAGGACAGATTGGAAGGTCCACAGGAAGGATCTATTCCACGGGGGTGAGCTCACAGTGCACAGCGCAGTATGTCCTTGTCCAGTGCAGCAGAGTGGGAGGGCCTGAGGAATCCTGAGACAGCAGCAGACAGAACTAGCGGACTGCCAGCCCAGGGTGAGATCAGCAGAATTGAGCAAGTAACAGCTGCTAAGCACCAGATATCAGCCACAGCAGCTCCTGAGACTTTCAGTCCTCAGATTAAACGTCTGTGAGTCAACTACTTGAAATTCTGGGAGCCAGGATGGCGGAGTGATCTGTAAATAATCTCTGCTTCCCCCTTGATGACCTTTAAAGAAACATAAAATATTTCCCCAGAAAAATCCTGGATCAGCAGGAATAGCAGACGGGGCAAATAGTCCCTTAACACCTGAAATTAGGAAAATAGCTAAGGGGGATTCCTCCTACTGTGGTGGAGGCAAACCAGAAGGAAAGGGGACCCAGGGTGGAGGGAACTCGCACTAGGACTCAGACAAGCCTCAGCAGCAGAAGAGTGACAGGAGGGGTGGAAACTTGCACTAGGATACAGGTGTGTCTCAGCACTCCATGGGAAATGGGAAGACAATAGGGCAGCTGTGATCACCATCCCCTCAGCTTGTCTTTGTCTCAGTTCAGCTGAGGAACTCTTCCATGACCAGACCACCCCTCCCCCACACTTAACAAGCTAATCCCAGGGCTGATAGGGGAAACACAAAACAAAAACCAGCTCTTAACTTTTTCACACAAGTCAACTCAAAACCAAGATCTGCAGCTTCTAACTGAAACAAGCAAAAGCCGCAACACACAATCACCACCATGAACATGAAAAAGCAGAAGAAGGGTGAAAAAAATCATAAAATCTTTCCACGGGGACAAAGACCAAAACACAAATACCAAAGAGGTCAGTGGTGAGACAGTACTTCCATCTGAAACTTGAGAAGGGACTATGAACTGTTCAGATGCACAAACAACTCTTCTAGAACAGATAAAGAAGGAAACAGAAGAAAAACCTGCCAAGGATTTTAAAAGTATTAAAAAAAATTTCACTGATGAAAACACTTCTTTGAAAATGAAAAATTGAACAAATGGAAAAGGAAGTACAAAAATTAACTGGAGCAAATAACTGCAAGGTTAACTAAAGAAAACAATCTGATAAAAATTAGAATTGGGCAAATGGAAACTAACGACTCTATGAGACAGCAAGAATCAGTCAAACAAAATCTAAAGAATGTAAAGATAGAAGAAAATGTAAAACATCTAATTGGAAAAATAACTGACCTGGAAAATAGATCCAGGAGAGAAAATTTAAGAATTATTGGCCTGCCAGAAAGAGAAGATGAAAAAAAGAGTCTGTACAATATCTTCCAGGAAATCACCAAGGAACACTGCCCAGAAGTGCTAGATTCAGAGGGGAAAATAGTCATCAAAAGAATCCACCGTTCACCTCCCAAAAGGGATGCGAAACTCAAAACCCCAAGAAATACCGTTGCAAAATTCCAGACCTATGAAGTGAAGGAGAAAATTCTGCAGGCAGCCAGAAAGAAACTTTCAAAATATCGAGGAGCTACTGTCAGGATCACACAGAATCATGCAGCTTCTACATTAAAAGACTGAAGAAACTGGAATCCAATATTCCGTAAGGCAAAGGAGTTAGGACTAAAACCAAGGATCAACTACACAGCAAAGTTCAGCATAACATTTCTGACAAGGAGATGGTCATTCAAAGAGGTAAGGGATTTCCAAACCTTCCTGCCAAGAGCACCAGAAATTAATAGACAATTCAATCTTCAAACGCAGGTTTCAAGAGAGGCATAAAAAGGTAAAGGGGTGGGGGAAACTTGTTACTCAATTTGAACAAACTGTTTACCTCCTTATAAGGGAAGATGACTCCTGTTAATCTTGAGAATTGTGCAGCTATTATGATACACAAAAGGGATATACATAGAGGAAACACGTATAAAGTAAATGATGTCATGCTAAAAATATGATTTAAGTATGTGAAGGGATTGTAACAGGAGGTGTGAAAAGGAGGAAGCAGAAAATGGTAAATTACATCACAGGAAGAAGTACAAAATTACAGTAGAGGGAAAGAGGGAAGGGAGATGAGCATTGTTTGAGAGGTACTCTCATCTGATTTGTTTCAAGGAGGGAACAATAAACTTAAGTAGATAATCCTAACTAGCTCTATAGGCAGTAGGAGGGGAAGGGGGAAGAAAGGGGAGGGAAGATAAAAGGGAGAGAAGAAGCAATAAGGGTAAAGGGGAGTCAAAGGTAGGGGGTCTAAAAGAAGGAAGGGAAGGCTGCAGGAGGTGGTGGTGAAAAGTGAAAACTACTGAGGAGGGGAAGGGAGACAGGAGAGCTAAAAGCACAAATGGTGGGAAAGAGGATGGAGGGAAATACACAGATTGTAATCATAGCCGTGAATGTGAATGGAATGAAATCTCTGATAAAATAGAGGTGGAGAGCAGAATGGATTAAAAGCCATAATCCAACAATATGTTATTTAAAGAAACATATTTGAAACGGGAGGATATACAAAGGATAAACGTCAAATGTTGGAGCAGAATATATTGTGCTTCAGCTGATATAAGAAAAGCAGGAGTAGCAATCCTAATCTCAGACAAAGGAAAAGCAGAAATAGATCTAATCAAAAGAGATAAGGATGGAAACTATATCTTGCTAAAAGACACCACAGACAATGAAGCAATATCATTCCTAAACATGTATGCTCCAAGTGGTATAGGATCCAAATTCTTAAAGGAGAGGTTGGGGGAGTTGAAGGAAGAAATTGACAGCAAAACTATACTAATGGGGGACCTCAACCTCCTCCTCGCTGACCTTGATAAATCTAACTTCAAAATAAACAAGAAAGAAGTTAAGGAGGTAAATAAAACTCTGGATAAGGTAGATATGATATATCTCTTCAGAAAACTGAATGGGAATAGAAAGGAATATACCTTTTTCTCAGCAGTACATGGCACATATACAAAAACTGACCATTTACCAGGAAATAAAAACTTCAAAATCCAGTGAAGAAAGGGAGAGATAATTAATGCATCCTTCTCAGATCATAGTACAATAAAAAAAATTGTATGTAATAAAAGGCCATGGAAATATAAACCAAAAACCAACTGAAAACTAATCTAATCTAAATCGAATCCTAAAAAAGGAGTGGGTTAAAGAAAAACTCATACAAACGATCAAATACTTCATTCAAGAGAATTACAGTAATGAGAAAACCTACCAAATCTTAGGGGATAGTGCAAAAGCAGTTCTTAGGGAAGTTTCACATCTTTGAATGCGTACATAAATAAAAGAGAGAAAGAGGAGATCAATGACTTCAGCATGCAGGTGAAGAAGCTAGAAAAGAACAAACTGAAAATCCCCAAGTAATTACCAAATTAGAAATATTGCAAACCAAAGGAGAGGTTAATAAAATTGAAATTAAAAAGAACTATTGAATTGATAAATAAAACCAATAGTTGGTTTTATGAGAAAACAAATAAAATTGAAAAAAACTTTGGTCAATTTGATTTAAAAAAGGACAGAAGAAAATCAACTTAATAATATCAAAAATGAAAGGAATGAACTCACCTCCAGTGTGGAGGAAACGAAAACAATAATTAGAAGTTACTTTGCCCAACTTTATGCCCACAAATTCGAGAATCTAAATGAGATGGATGACTATTTTAAAAAATGTCAATTGCCCAGATTACCAGAAGAGGAAGTTGAATACTTAAACAACCTCATCTCAGAAAAAGAAATTGAACAAGCCATGAATGAACTCCTTAGGAAAAAAATTTCCAGGGCCAGAAGGATTTACAAGTGAATTTTATCAAACATTTAAAGAACAGTTAATTCCAATACTATATAGACTATTTTTGAAAATTGAGGAAGGAGTCCTCCCAAATTCTTTTGATGATACAAATATGGTTTTGATACCCAAACCAGGAAGAGACAAAACAGAGAAAGAAAATTATAGACCAATTTCTCTAATGAATATAGATGCAAAAATTTTAAATAAGATTTTAGAAAACTAATACAGCATCTTAGCACGAGAATAATATATTATGATGAGGTAGGATTCATACCAGAAATACAGGGCTGGTTCAATATTAGGAAAACTATTAGCATTATAGACCATGTCAACAACAAAACTAACAAAAACCACATGATTGCCTCAAGAGATGCAGAAAAACCTTTCGACAAAATACATCACCCATTCCTAATAAAAACACTGGAGAACATCAGAATAAAGGTAGCTTTCCATAAAATAATAACCAGTATCTACCTAAAACCTTCAGCTAGCATTATATGCAATGGGAATACGCTAGATATATTTCTAATAAGATTCTAGGTGAAACAAGGATGTCCATTATCACCACTATTGTTCAATATGGTACTAGAAATGTTAGCTTTAGCAATTAGACAAGAGAAAGAAATTGAAGGAATAAGAATAGTCAAGGAAGAAACTAAGTTATCACTCTTTGCAGATGATATGATGATATACATAATCCCAGAGATTCAAGTAAAAAACTACTTCAAATAATAAACAACTTTCGCAAAGTCGCAGGTTGCAAAATAGACATGCACAAATCTTCTGCGTTCCTATATATTAGCAGCTAAGTCCAACAGCAAGAGATAGAAAGAGAAATCCCAATTAAAGCTACGGTAGACACTATAAAATTCTTGGGAGTTTGCCTGCCAAAACAAACCCAGGGATTATATGGACACAATTACAAGATACTTTTTGCACAAATAAAGTTAGATTTAAGCATGTGGAAAAATATCAGTTGCTCATGGGTAGCCCGAGCTAATATAATAAAAATGACAATTCTACCTAAATTAATTTACTTATTTAGTTCCATACCACTTAAACTATCAGATAGTTATTTTCTAGAGCTGGATAAAATAATGTCAAAATTCATCTGGAAGAACAAAAGGTCCAGAATATGAAAGGGACTAATGAAAAGAAATGCTAGGGAAAGTGGCCTAGTGCTACCAGATCTCAAATTGTACTATAAAGCAGCAATTATCAAAACCACTTGGTATTGGTTAAGAAACAGAAGGGCAGACAAGTGGAATAGACTTGACACTCAAGACACAGTAGGCAAGGAATATAGCAACCTTCTGTTTGATAAACCCAAGGACCCCAGCTTCTGGGATAAGAACTGACTGTTCAACAAAAATTACTGGGAAAACTGGATAACAGCATGGTGGAAACTAGGCATAGACCCATGCCTGACAACGTACACAAGAATGAAGTCCAAATGGTTCCATGATCTAGGTATAAAGATTGATACCATGGACAAACTGGAGAAGTAAGGAATAGTGTATTTATCAGATTTATGGAGAAGGGAATTTTTTTTTTAATAAAGAAGAGATGGAAAGCATTTTGCAGTGCAAGATGGATAATTTTGATTACATTAAACTGAAAAGTTTTTGCACAACCAAACCCAATGCAACTAAAATTCAGAGGAATGTAGTAAATTGGGAAAGAATTTTTACAGCTTATCTCAAGGATAAAGGCCTCATTTCTAGAATATATAGAAAACTGAGTCAAATTTACAACAATATAAGTCATTCCTTAATTGATATATGGTCAAAAGATATGAATAGGCAATTTTCAGAGGAAGAAATTAAAGTTATCTATAATCATACGGAAAAATGCTCTAAATCACTTTTGATTAGAGAGATGCAAATCAAACCAACTCTGAGGTACCACATCACATCTATAAGATTGGCAAACATGGCAGAACAGGAAAATGATAAATGTTGGAGAGGATGTGGGAGAGTTGGAACACTAATTCAGTGCTGGTGGAGCTGTGAGCTCATCCAACCATTCTGGAGAGCAATTTGGAACTATGCCCAAAGGGCTACAAAAACGTACATACCCTTTGACCCAGCAATATCACTACTAGGATTGTATCCCCAAGATATCATAAAAATGGGAAAGGGTCCCACATGTACAAAAATATTTATAGCAGCACTCTTTGTAGTTGCCAAAAACTGGAAATCAAGGGGATGCCCATCAATTGGGGAATGACTGGATAAATTATGGTATATGAATGTAATGGAATAGTGTTGTGCTATAAGAAATGATGAACAGGAAGACTTCGGAGAGGCCTGGAAGGACTACATGACTTGATGCTGAGCAAAAGAAACAGAACCAGGAGCACTTTGCACACAGCAACGACCACAGTGTGCAAAAGGTTTATTCTGGTAGACTTGGAACTTCGTATCCATGCAAGAACTTAAAAAAAAAAAATTCCCAGTGGTGTTCTAAGGCAAAATGCCTTCCACACTCGGAGAAAGAACTATGGAATTCATTCACAGAATGTAGCAAATCAGTGTGTGTGTGTATGTGTGTGTGTGTGTGCGTGTGTGTGTGTGTGTGTTATGTTTTGGTTTATTATATGCTTTCTTCCATTTGTTTTAGTTCGTTTACACAGCATGAATATAGTGAAAACGTATTCAGTAGTAAAGTGTGTGTAGATCTTACATGTAATTGTATGCCATGTTGGGGAGAGAGTGGTGTGGTAGGGGGTAGGTAGGGGAAAAAATATCTAAGGGTTATGATAGTGATTGCAGAAAATAAAATTAAAAATAAAAAAAGAAAGATCCGTGTATTTCTATGATTTTGTGTTGTTTTTAATAGTAATTTATATTATATTTTCAAAAGATTTTTTCTATATTTTATCAATTTTACTGTTTTTTTATTGATATGATCGATTATATTTATAATTTTCCTGATGTTGAGGCAGACTTGCATTTGCAGTATCAATCCCATTTGGTCATATTGTATGATCCTTTGTGATAGATGACTGTAATTTCACTGCCAGTCATTTATTTAAACTTTTTGTGTTAATATTAATTAGGGCAATTTGTCTATAGTTTTCTTTCTCTATTTTTGCTCTGGTTTTCTTTTCTCTGGTTTATATATCAAAACAATATTTGTGTAATAAAATAAATTAAGTAGTACTCCTTTCTTACATATTTTTTTCCAAATAATTTATGTATTATTGGAATTTATTGTCTTCTAATCTTTAGTAGAATTCACTTGTGAATCCATCTGATCCTGGGCCTTTTTAATTAGGGAGTTCATTGATGAGTTGCTCCATTTTTATTTCTCACATTATGTTATTTGAGTATTTTATCTCCATTTCTCTTCACCTGGGTAATTGATATTATAAGGATTCATCCATTTCACTGACATGTTTCAGATGTATTACTATACCATTGACCTAAAGAATTGCTAATTATTGCTTTAATTTTATCAACACTGGTAGTGCAGTCAACCTTATAATTTTTGATACTGATAACTTGGTTTTCCCCTTTCCTTTTAAAAATCAAATAAGGCAATGGATTAACTATATTACTTTTTAAATCATAAAACCGGCTTCTCATGTGATACATTAGGGCATTTTTATCATCAATTTTATTAATTTCTTACTATTTTATAATTGTTAATATCTTATAATCTTCAGCAAAAGTGCAAAATATATCATCCATATCTTCATTGAAAACTTTTGTACTATTTTCAGATAACACAAGTATTAGGACAGATATCTAGCAACAGTCCAGTAGAAATCTGTAACTGTTCTTTGAATATGTTGAACCAAAGACTTTTGACTAAATACATAATCTCGAATATCTCAATCTTGTTGACAAAAATAGTTTGAGAATATTTGCAAAATTTTTCCATGAGATTCAATATGTCCATGACATTCTTTGTATCTACCAGTCTTATTGCAATGTTTAAAAAGGAAAGGTAAGTAAATATGGTATGAATTGTTCTTAGGGGAGTTGTCTTCCTTCCTAGTGATCTTCATTTCCCTTAACTAATATTCACAAACCACCATTATTTACGTAGCTTATGGTCTAGAATTACAGAATAATGTTATGTTTTCATAATATATTATATTTTGCTACCTCAGTGGATCTGTTATTTGGCTGATGTAAATACTCCTGCCATTGTTACAAATTGCAGCTCATGGCTTCTTATACATGTACAGTTATTTTCCAAATCTTCCTTGGTATTCTTCACATGAAGACTACTACATTTTGAGGAGGACCCTTTTTCCACTTTATTGACAATTTACTGAAAGTGCACATGAGATTGTGATGAGTTATTCTTCATCCTTGCCACATGCCAAGTTATCTCATATTCTACTGAGATGTTTATCTAATCATATTTTTTTCGCTTTGATGGTAAAAGATCTCTGTCTATTCAGGCTAACCATGTTTCTCTCATTGCTTTTTGGATGACCTGAAATTAATTCTCCACATTTTTTTTTATTTTATGAGAAACTTTATATCGTCATTGGAAGAATGATGACGTGCAAAAGATGAAGCTTCATTTCAGTAAGAATCTTGGGTTCAATAAAATTAGTGTAAATTTTTCAAAAGACAATCCATCCCTTTCTTCTCTTCCAATTCAGTTCTGAGTTCAGTTTGTTTTCCATTTGATACATTCGGCCTAGAGCTTACAAATACTTACAGAACAGTTTTTGGTTGCCGATCCAATTGCATATCTATACAATTTGGATTTCATTATCCATTTGTTTTTCACTAAATGGAAAGTTAGATAAATCTCTTTTGACTGGTAACATAATCCACTTAGGTTGTCCTTTGATGTTCTCGAGTTTGATTTGATCAACACAGTATCATTAGTAATTAAGAAAATAAGAGATAACATATATTTTACAGAAAATCTTCCTTATATTTGAATTCTACACTGGATTTTCCACATGATAATGACAAGCATATTTAGTAAGCATACATTCTTGTTTTAAATTTCAATTCATATTATTAACGGAGGATAATCAGAAAAAGAAGTTGCTCAGGAAATTTTAGCAGATACAAAAACTTACCATAATGTTTACACCAGGGGAACCCAGAAACTACCTCAGTCAGCAAAAGAAAAGATATGGAAACCAATGTCAACAACACTGTAGAATATAAACTCCATTGCAAAGTTTTATTGAGGAAGATGACAGAAAATAGATAATCATTGTTAGCTTTTAAAATAGTAAAAAAAAATATTATAAATGGAAAGAAGCCAAGTTGAGGGAGAAGTCACACCATGCCAGATTATCCAGAGGACGTTTAAGGATGGAACTGAAATGATAAAAACAAACAGATGAAAAAAAGGAAAAGATATTTAAAGGTTTCTATAACAAATGTTTGCTTCAATAATCACAGGGAAACTACCACATTCCCTGATATTCTACACGAAAAAGTAGAAATGTTACTCAAATAAGGGGAAGAAAAGATTGGGAATGTAGATGGATTCGATCAACTATACACAGAAGAGGTCCATGTTGGAGACATCACTATTATGAAGACATTAAGGTTTTGCTTCTCAAGCTATCTAAAAGAAGTGAGGATTCTTAATGTACAGAAACAAACTATCTGAGAAAATATCAAGAACAATTATCCACCCATACATTTGTTTTATCATCTGTACAAAACTGTTGAGAATAAATAAACTTGCATTGAGGAAAGTCTGGACAAAGGTAGAAGAAGGGAACAGATTTATTAATTAGGCTCTCCAGCTGACCACATTTTTACAGTCACATAATTGAAAAATGTAGACAGTAAAAGATCTCAAGCATGTGACTTTCTCTCTCTCTCTCTCTCTCTCTCTCTCTCTCTCTCTCTCTCTCTCTCTCTCTCTCTGACTCTGTCTCTGTCTCTGTCTCTCTGTCTCTGTCTCTGTCTCTCTCTGTCTCTCTGTCTCTCTCTCTGTCTCTCTCTCTCTCTCTCTCTCTCTCTCTCTCTCACACACACACACACACACACACACACACACACACACACACAACATTAGATTTGGTGGAGCAAAACGATGTTTTAAAAGTCCTGTTTCCAATAGGGTACTTCTAAAATATATATCAAAATCATACAATATTCCTTGAGAGATATAAAAATAGAATAGATTTGATAAAATCTGAATTAAATTAAATATACAGTTCATATTATTCTAAATAGGTTAATTAAAACTTTGAGTCAAAAATGCTTTTGGAAACTGAGTGCTTTTTTTGAGATAGATGAATAGTTGAAGAATAAATACTATATACCTGTACCTATAAAATAGATAACCTTGGACATACTCCAAGTAATTTATGTGTAAACCAGTTGATTTTATCTATTAGATATTAAGCTTTCTTAATGAAAAATGCCACACCTGCATTGATTATTGAGGCATTTATCAGTTTCTGGACAAATAAAATTTTAGAGTGATTTCTACATGGATAGGAAAAAAGAAAAAATGTGACTATACCATTTTGTGAACTTACAATGCTTTAACCTTTTGTAGGCAATAAAGAAATGATTGATAATGACCTTCATGTTATTTCAAGCTTCCATTGTTGAAGGCTGGGGGCACTGAAAAGAAGAACGACCTGAGCCGAAGAAGCAGAAATGATTGTAAACATGACTTGGTAGACTTTGTGATTGTGATCCGGGAACGATATTAAAATTGATTTTGAAAATCAGAAGACCTTGAGAGGTTGCTAGGCAAAAAATAGATGGTCTAGGTACAAATGAAAGGGCAAAATGAGCTAAATTATAAGAACTTGAGGAGAAGAATAATTAAAGCAAAAGGGAGACATGTAGACAGGTACTGAGGAAAGATAAGGAAAAAATAAACAAGAGGATAAAAAAGTAGAAAATGTATACAAGAAAGAGCAGATAATTCCTAAGATATGGGCAGGACAAGTTGATATGTTAAGAATTTGGAAAACAAGAAAGTTGTATATGGTTTTTGAAGTTGTTATGTGCTAAGGATATGAGGAGAGTGGCATCACTAGTGCTGAAGAACATCTAAAACAGCTTGCCAATGATGTTCTTTAAGGGCTTAACAAGAAAGTAATTGAGAAAAGACTACAATTGTTGTTATTAAAGAAAACAGAGAGACATTTACAGACCTGCACCGTGTTGACAGTATTTGACCTTTCATAAATAATTAACTTTTTTTCATACATCCTACACACTGTGCATACCTTCCAAATAGAGCTTTTTCTTTATGTATTTTCTTTTCTTTCCTCTTCTCTTTACTTTGTTTATATGCCATAGGCATCAATGGAACATTTAGGCTATCCATCTCTTATCTCTCCCTTGTATCTCATGATTAGTCCATCGCCTTTATTCAATAACATATTTCTTTTGCAATATCACTAGTAAAACCTCATGAGAAGAACTAATCATTGGAAACATCCTACACCCCTCTTTAGTTCACCATTTGACTCTGCTATCTGTTGTCCTTTGGTTTATCTACAACCTTATGTGTGGGACAGCTAGGTGGTGCAGTGGATAAAGCACCAGTGCAGGAATCAGGAGGACCTGATCCAAATATTCAGTTGCTGCTCAAGCATCCAATAATAACCTTTCTGCATGTTCTTTGCTGATGGCTTTGCATTGTCTTATATTTCACTGAAAATAAATTGAGCTTATTTGCTATGAGCTCCCCCTTCTCTTGTCCTCCTCATCGCACATTACTCAGATATCATCTTCCACTTTTGCCTCTTTTTATTTCAGTATTATAGAAAGAGGTACCTTTCTTCTTGCCAACCCAAACCACTCAACCAGTAACATCGATCCCATCTCTTCCAGTTTTCTTCCATCTATTACCACCATTACTATTCCCACTTGCTTTCTTCACACTTTCTAAATGTACTGACCTCTCTGTTGGCTATAAACACCATATCTCTCTTATTAAAACAACAACAACAACAACAACAATAAAAACAACAACAACAACTTTCACTTGATTGAAATTTCCATGCTAATAGACATACCATATTTCTACTTTCCATTTGAAGAAAAATATCCATGAAAAAGTCACATTTATGTGATGCCTCCTCTTCCTTTCCTCTCACTCTTTTCTAAATTTTGAGGAATCTGACTTCTAACCTTGCCATTCAACTGACGCTTATTTTTCCAAAATTACCAATGATCTTTTCTTAATTGCCAAAATCAAGTGTCCTCATCATTCTTGATCTCTCTGTGGACTTTGGCTGTTATTCCCCTTTACCACCTGCATATTTTCCTCTGTCATTTTTTTTATGACATTGATTGCTCCCTCATGGCTTTTTCCCATCTATATGACCTTTTCATTTCAGTTTCATGTGCTAGATCATTTGTTTGTATCATACCCATAAACTATGAATGTCCTCCAAAACTATTCTGGACTATATTCTTCCTCCCCCTCCCCTCTATGCTATCTCACTCAGTGTTCCCATAACATTTACTGAGTTTAATTATTATTTCTTTCTAGGTGGTAACTAGATTCATTTAGTCAGCCTGCATGTCTCCTGAGTTAAATTATGAATCCTTTTATGCCTTCTAAATATCTCAAACTGTATGTCCTACTAACCTATAACTTAGCATGTCATTCACTAATTTTTCATTCACTCATTAAATCATTTATTTATTCATTCATTTGTTTGTTTGCTTGTTTATTTATTTATTTGTAACATTGCTTCTTGCCTCTTTTATGTGAGTTAATTTACCCCATTCTCCCTTTCCCTTTCTCCCAGTACATTCCCCTCTCATTCCTTAATTCTATTTTTTCATGTTCAATTCACATATGTGTCCTTTGTCTATATATATACTCCTTCTAACTACCCTACTAGTTAGAAGGTTCTTATGAGTTATAAACATCATCTTCTCATGTAGGAATATGAACAGTTTATTCTCATTAAGTCCCTTATGATTTCTTTCTCCTGTTTACCTTTTCATACTTCTCTTGAGACGTGTATTTGAAAGTCAAATATTCTATTCAATTCTGGTCTTTTCTCAAGAATGTTTGAAATTCCTCTGTCTCATTGAATGTCCATTTCTCCCTCATGGATTATTCTCAGTTTTTCTGCTTAGTAGATTCTTTGTTGCAATTCCAGCTCCTTTGCCCTCCAGAATATCATATTCCAAGCACTCTGATTCTTTAAGGTAGAATCTGCTAAATCTTGGATTATCATGACTGTGGCTCCACAATGCTTGAGTTACTTTTTATCAGAATGCTTGTAATATTTTCTCCTTGACCTAGGAACGCTCGAATTTTGCTAGAATATTCTTGAGAGTTTATATTTAGGGACACTTTTAGGAGGTGATCATTAGATTTTTTATATATACATATGTGTCTCTGTGTATGTGTATGTATGTAAATGTAAATAATTAATTTATTTTTCACCTTTAAACATTCACTACATAAGAATTTGAATTTCAAATTTTATCCTCATCTCTCCCCACCCAAGAACAGCATGCACCTCCTCCACATCTTCCCCCAATCTGCCCTCTCTTCTATGAGCCCCCTTTCCTCCATCTCCTTCCTCTCTATTTTAATGTAGGGCAAAACAGATTTCTATACTCCATTGCCTGTAAGTTTTCCCAGTTGCAAAGGAGCTGGAATTGCAACAGGGTAAAGTTGATTTCCATATTCAATGGAGTGTGTATTATTCCCTTCTTAAGCCAAATCCCATGAGAGTAAGGCTCACTTATTCCTTTTCGTCTCCTTCCCTTTCCCCCTCCATTATAAAAGCTCTTTGTTGCATCTTTTATGTGAGATGATGTGCTACATTCTACCTCTCTCTCTCTCTATTACTCTTAGCGCATTAAACTCAACAGTAAATTTCAGTTTTTTTTATTCTTTCTTCATATTCAGCTCACCCTGCACCCTCTGTATGCACACACACATATATAAATATATATATGCAAATATATAGATGCATATGTATATCTAGGTATATATTCCTGCATATGAATACATGTACATACATACATACGCATGCATGCTATCTATATGCATATATACATACACACATATATGTACACATGCATACATATTTACATAAATATTCATATGTACACACACACAGACATATATACATATATATATGTTCCCTCTGACTCCCTAATACTAAAAAATACTAAAAAAAAAACCTCTTGTGTTACACATATAGTCTTTCCATGTAGTAATATAAATGATTCAACACTAATCAGTTCCTTATTGCTTCTCTTTCCTGTTTACTTTTTTTTTGGAGGTTTTTCATGTAAGAGCCTTGACTTTGCCGCTTCTCTCTGGTTGAATGCTTTGGTCTTCCTCTGATTATACATGTGTGTGTGTATATATATATATATATATATATATATATATGTGTGTGTGTGTGTGTGTGTGTGTGTGTGTGTGTGTGTGTGTGTGTGTGTGTGTGTATCTTCCTTATCCAAAAAGGATGGAAGAAAATACCATTCCACCAAGAAAGCATAGTCTTATATAGTCTAGTATAGTCTTATTGTCCCCAGTTTGGACATTACTTGACTTTTGAACCCTTGGTAAGTGATTATTCCAGACTCCAGAGATTTTGTGCATCTGTTCTCTGAGATCTCTCTAGTGACCTGTAAGCTCTCAGTTCCTCCAAAGTGGCATACCCAAGGGAGTTTTATTCCTGACCTGTCCTGCACTCATTTCTGCGAACAACCACAAGCCCTTTTCTGCCCTAGAACTGTGAGTAAGATTCCCTCTCCACAGCTCCCCCATTCCAGCTCCCCTATGCCAGCACTTCTCCTAACCTGAGGACCACTACTCAGGACTGAGACCAAGATCAGTCACTTGATTCCCCCACCATGTGTAGATCAAGGGCTCCAGAAATGACTACTGCTGGTTCAGTGACTGCCACCATCCTGGAGCCCAGGGCCTGCAGCCTGACCAAGCACCCCTTTCACCCAGGTGAGAGAGATTCTCACTGATCTTTGAAAGTGTTTTTGGCGTTTTTGAATTTAGGAAGCTGGAAACCATAGCCACTGACTTTCATTCATTGCCCTGAAACCTGCTCCAATCCAGTCTGTCTCAGCGTGACCAATGCTTGGCTGTGCTCTGCTATGAGCATGGTGCAATAGACTCTTCTTGTCAGTCTTTCAGCTTTTATTTGCCTGGAAATCTCTTTCACTCTGTAATTTTGTAGCTTCTGATGTTCTAGAATTTGTTTAGAGATATTTTTTACAGATATTTTAAGGGCTTTGGCGGGGAGAGTTTGGCTCCATGACCAGTAGATTCTTTCAATTTCTATTTTATCCTCTGATTCTAGAATATGAGTGGTTTTCCTTGATAATTTCTTGAAAGAAGATATAGGCTATTTATTTTTTATCATGGCTTACAGGTAGACCATTAAATTTTAAATTACCTCTCCTGGTTTTATTTTCCATGTCAGTTGTTTTGCCAATGAGATTGTCTTCTATTTTTTCATTCTTTTGGTTTTATTTTATTGTTTCCTGATTTCTCATAAAGTCATTAACTTTCATATGTTCCTTTCTAATTTTTAAGGAATTACTTTCTCCAGTGAGTTTTTGCATCCCCCTCCCCAATTTAGACAGTTCTGCTTTTTAATACATTCTTCTTATTAGCTCTTTGGACTTCTTTTGCCATTTGACCTAGTCTGGTTTTTAAGATGCTGTTTCCTTCAGTATTTTTCTTTTTTTGTGTGTCTCCTTCACCAAGTTGTTGCCTTGTTTTTTTAGGATTTTCTTGCATCACTCTAACTGGCCTATACAATTCTCTCACCCTTTTGCAGCAGAACTTTCTTGTCAATCTTCCAGGCCGCCTTGTGTTAGAAATTTATTTCACACTTTTGATTAGTTCTGCTGCTCCAGAATTTGTTTAGAGTTATTTTGAAAAGGTGTGTGGAGGGATTTGAGGGAGAGCTCAGGTGAATCCTTGCCTTTACTCTGCCATATTGACTCTGTCCCCTAATAAAGAATATTTTTTCAACTTTTGAAATAAATTTCATGATCCTATAACAGTCATGTTCTAGTGAGAACATTACTATTTTATTATATGTTTTTCAAAAGCCCTTTGTAATGTTGCAAGAATGTTCTAAGAGTTGAAGCACTTAAAAATAAAATTACTCAGTGAATTTGATCAATGCAGCTAGCCAAGTGAAATAATTTATTTAAGGTTCTTTACCAAGAGAAACATGGTAAAACAAATGAATAATAAACAAACTAACCAGTGAACATAATGGCTTTTACAAGGAATCATATTTCTCTAGGTATAGTTATTTGCCACACACATTTCAAAACCATTGAAGGTAATTTAAAACAAATCACTACAACTCTCTGTTTAACAGATCGTATCATTCATTAAGTATCTATTTATTTCTGGATATTTTATATGTATTAGGTTAGTTTGGTGAGATTCAAGAATGGAATATTGTAAAAGAAGGCTAGAAATGCAAACTGAGACAAAGTTGGGAAGGCCTTTAAATTCTAGTTATAGAATTTGCAATTCATCTTAGAATCGAGAGGAAGCTATTCTGAAACTATGCAGAGACCAATATCTCACATTGTATATCAAGAAAATATCAAAATGATTATGATATATATGTATTATATATATATATATATATATATATATATATATATATATATATATATATATATATATATATATATATATATATATATATATGATAAGCAAATTAGGAGAGTACTGAATGGTTTACCTATCAGATCTATGGATAAGGGAAGAATTTATGACCAAACCAAACAAGAGATAAAGATATAGATATCAAAATGGATAATTCTGATTACTTTAAAAAGTTTGTATACAAACAAAGCTAATGCAAACAACATCAAAGCAAAGTGGAAAGGTGGAAACTTTTTTTTAGAAAGTGTTTCTGATAAATGTTACACTTTCAAAATATGTAGAGAACTGAGTCAAATTTATAAAAATATTAAAAAATTCCCCAATTGATAAATGGTCCAATGATATGAGCAAGTAGTTTTCAGATGAATAAATTAAAGATATCTCTTTTCATATGAAGAAATGTTCTAAATCACTACTGATTAGAGAAATGAAAATTAAACACCTCTGAGATGTTGCCTCACATGTGTCAATTTGGCTAATATGAAAGAAAAGAAAAATGATAAATGTTGAAGAAGATGTGGGAAAAATGAAACAGTCATACACTTTTGGTGTTGTGAACTGATTCAACTATTTTGCAATTTGAAACTATGCCCAAAGGTCTATAAAACTGTACATGCCCCTAGGACTGTATTCCAAAGAGATCATAAAAAAAGAAAAGTTACCACAGGTACAAAAATATATATAGCAGCTCTCTTTGTGGTGTCCAAAAACTGGAAATTCAGGGAATGTCTGTCAATTGGAGAATAACTGAAAAAACTGTGGTATATGAATGTAATGGAATGCTATTGTTCTATAAGAAATGACAAACAGGAGGACTTCGGAAAAGCATAGAAAGATTTATGTGAACTGATACTGAGTGAAATGAGAAGAACCAGAACATTATACACAGTAACAGCTACAGTGTGTGAGGACTGTCTCTGATAGACTTAACCCTTCACAGAAATGCAAGGACCTAAAACATTCTCAAAATACTCGAAGCAAAATTCCATCCACATCCAAAGAAAGAATTATGGAATTGGAATGAATCAGACTATTTTCTCTTCTGTTATGTTTTGTTTTAGTTTTTCTCATGGTTTCTCCCATTCATTTTAATTCTTCTATCCAACATGACTAATGTGAAAATATGTTTAATAAGAATGTATGTGTAGAACCATATATGTTTGCATACCATCTCAGGGATGGAGGAGGGGAAGGAGGGGAAGAAAATTTAAGGCTTATGGAACTAAGTGATGAAAACTGAAAATAAATAAATTAATTAAAAGAAAAACTGTACATATCCTTGGTCCAGCAATTTCTCAACTAGGTCTGTATCCCAAAGAGATCTTATAAAATGGAAAAGTACTTATATATACAAAAATATTTATAACAGCTCATTTTGAGGTGGTAAAGATTGGAAATTGAAGGGGTAGCCATCATTTAGGGAATGACTGAACAAGTTGTGTTACATGAATGTAATGCAATACTCTTATGCTACCAGAAATGATGATCAGGCAGATTTTGGAAAAACTTGGAAAGACTCTCATGAACTGATAATGACTGAAGTAAGCAGAACCAGGAAGACATTATATATAGTATCAGCAACATTGTGAGATGATTAGTTATGATAAATTTAGTTCTTCTCAGCAATAAAATAATTTGAGACAATTCCAAAGGACTCATGATGGGAAATTCTATCAACATCCAGAGATGGAATTCTGGAATATGAATGCAAATCAAAGCATAATATTTTCACTTTTTTGTGTTTTCTTTCTCATGGTTTTCTCCTTTTGTTCTGATTCTTCTTCCACAACATGATTGATGTGGATATGTATTTAATATGACATGTGCATGTATAGCCCATATCAGATAGCTTGCCATCTTGGGGGTGGGGGGTAGAAGAAAATAATTGTAACTCAAAATCTTATAAAAATGAATTTTGAAAAGTAAAAGAAAAATAAAAAAGAGGGAGCCAATGGGCTTTATTCAATAAGGACAGGTGATGTGTTCAAACCTGTACTTAGGAAAAAATCACTTTAGTATCAATGTGAAGAATGGATTAGAATGGGCAATGACTTGAGACAGGGAGGTCGGTTATGAAGATATTTCAATACCCCAAGTCAGAGGTGCTGAAAATATAAGTTAGGGTGATAGATGTGCCAGCAAAGAGAAAAGGAGTGAAACAAGAGCTATCATGGAAACTGAAAAACAATTTTGCAACTGTTTGGATATATGAGTGAGTGAAAGTGAGAATTTGAGAAAGGTATCAAGGTTGTATATGTGGGTTACTGAAATGATGATAGTGTCACTCACTGGTAGTAGCAAGAGAATTCCTAAAAGAAATAACTTTTAGTGATAAAGATGATGTAATGAAATCTGAAGCGCAGATTATAATTCATTCATGATCATTTACCTTGTGTGACTCATCCATTCTGACCCCAAACAAAAGGTAATGGGTGAGTTGGAGGTGAGAAGAGGCTCACAATACTGTGCCTGCCACAGAGAGGAGGTGGTCTGAAGAGGGGTAGGTGGTAGAGATTGAGTATGATCTGTAGTTTGTCCTTCTTTCTTGAAAATGACCATGGCATAAGGAAGATGATGCCATGACTTGCAAATGAATTAGATTTAAGTGAGGGAGGGTTGTGAAAATGACCAGCCTCACTTTCTCCTCCAGAGCCATCTGAGTCCAGTGGGCCGATATAGATCAGGACAACTGAAGATAGGCTAGGATGCAGTGGGAGGCTTTTGTCCTTCAAAACTAATGTCTTTGTGAGTTCTCACTTTTACTGAGGCAAGGTCCATTCTGTGATTAGGGCTATTTAATAGATAAACCAAAGGATGCTCCCTCTTAATAAAACAAATCAAACTGGGAAGGGAAGAGTATCAGGGTTTCTGGCCAAAAGGGAAACAATTACTATTTACATTAAGTCTGAGTCATCAGGAACCAAAAAACAGCTATTAAGTGGTGCTTGGGCAGGGACCTATAGATTATGGGAGCAAGGGCAACTGAACCCTGGGTGCCCTGGCCAAAGTGATAATATAATTTCCTGAGTCTCAAACCTGAAGACCTGAAGGTGGAAAACTGGGGGCTTGTTCAGTGGCTCACAATGAACAAATCAGTTGGTGTTGGATGATAATGGGTGAGAGGTGTTTTAAGACCAATCCCATGATAATCCATTTTAGGGAAAATGGTCATGACTTAATTTCACACATATCTTGTGGATCATGCACAGACCCAGAGGTGGCTAAAGTCCTCTCTTTGGAGACCTCTCTTTTAGAAGATTATCTTCTGGTTCTGATCTGGTTATATTCTGATCTGCTTCTGATGACAGAACAATAATCCCCCTGATTTTACTAAGCATTGGTAAAGAAGAGTCAGGTTGCTCCAAGGGCTGAAGCATAAACTTGGACCATCATTTAATATTCCTTCTTCAGTAGGTTCAACTACATCAAGAATCATTTCCTAACTTCATATGTTTTGAAATGGTAAGACAAACACAGCATGATGTTTTGGAATGGAATCAGTTTTCTAGAACAAAAGTGATAGATGTTGCCAATTTGTTCTAGCAGTCCAAGGTTGCTGAGCATTTCCAACTCAGCAAGACATCTAAACAGTTGTTGGATCTCATAATTTAAATAAGGAGAATGCAAGAAAGTTAGGAAAAAGAAAGGCAACAATAAAGTGCAAAGGCAATGAATTTAGCAAAACCAGAAAATGCAGTTCAACAAATATTTATGAAACACCTTCTATGTGCAAGGCACTGTGCTAGACCTTTGAGTTATGAAAACAAAAAGACTCTGCCTTCAGAAAGGTTACAGTCTCTAGTAGGGACAAATGCTTGTGTGTGTGTGTGTGTGTGTGTGTGTGTGTGTGTGTGTGAATGTGTGTGTATGTATGTGTGTGCAGGCATGTATGTAGTGGAAATCATGGTGTAAGACAACACTGACCATAAATATAATGCAAGTTAATTTCAAGAGGGAGAAAACACCAACAAACTCAAGGGTCACTTAATCAGTGAATATCACAGTAACGCACTAAGTGCATAAAGCATTATGTGGGGAAGTGTGTTGGTTTTGAGCAAATTCATTTCAAAAGTCTGTAGGCAAACACTTATGACTTTGAAGGTCAAAACTTTGCAGTTAAGGTCCTCTTGAAACATGAAGTGGAAAGGGACTATAATTTTACTGGACTTAGCTCAAATCTAACTCATGTGCAAAGCCTATCTTGATTATTCTCTCTGAGCTGTTGCCTCCCTTCTCCTCGATTATCTTATATCTCTTTTGAATTTATTTAGTATATACGTATATACAGTGTGAGTATACTATCTTCTCCAGCTAGACTATAAACTGCTAGATTTCACAGACTGTTTTATTTTGAATCTCTAGTGCCCAGCACAGTGTTTGGTATCTATAGAGGTTTAATAAATGCGATTTGATTGATTGATGATGTGGTCTATAAAAATTATAAATACAAAGGGTCAATGGCCGCATGATTCAATACTAAATATTATTAGAAATGCTATCTCATACAAGTCATATAGATAATTTATAATAACATGAATGATCACATAGTCTACATTTATGAAATACATAATATAGGTTCTCTCTCTGTGTCTCTCTGTCTCTGTCTCTGTCTTTGTCTGTCTGTCTGTCTGTCTGTCTCTCTCTCTCTCTCTCTCACACACACACACACACACACACACACACACACACACATACACATATACCCAGCCTTTTTAGTATATAGAGATGCTTAACATTATTTTTTATTGAAAGATTGATGATTGGTAAACATTATAAACCTAGATTGTTATCTACTACATCTTGAATATACAGCATAATAAGAGATAATATGTCATGAAAGTTATATATGTAATTTATTAGGCTAATATGACAGAGTATGCTACATTTATGAATTGCCTAATATACACATAGTTACGCATTTATGTATACACATATACATATACACATATGTAATGGCTCTGAGGAGAAATGAAATTCAAAGCATGAGGTCTGGATGCCTTCCTAGAATGGTTTCAAACATAATTAGAGAGACTGAACATGAATTCATTCAGCCAATACTGAGTACCTGATACTTATGTGAAAGACAGAAAGATCAAAAATAAGCCCTCTGCCTTCAAGCAAGCAATATCTATAGGGAGAGAAAATATAGATATAGAAGTAACTAGAAAAAAAATAGTATGTGTTCAGTGTAATAGAAAATCGACATGTAAGATGAGTGGGGAGAGATTATTACTCCCTGGTGCTGCTATAATGATGAGAAAAGACTTCCTGAAGGAAGCAGTATTTAAGTGGTGTATCAACGAGCCTAAGATGGGATACTCCTATTTAAACCAAAGGACTTGAGTTTTAACAGAATTATAAATATATGCATTTCTTAAATGTCTGACTTGCTAATTTGAGGAAAGGCCAACTCTTCCTAATCACCCAAAATCACCGGAATCCATTACCATCATTTTGAAGTAGAAAATCATTCAAAAAGTGGATCATTTCACAAGCAGGTTAATAAATAGACAAGCAAATAAATAAATACAATAAAACACCCCAAGCTGCCAGGGGTTTAAAAACAGCCCATCTGGCAATAATGCTTGCATCCTATAATGAAAACAAACTGTATGCTTCTCTAAAGAAAACACATTTAAGTGATTGATGCACATATAAATGCAGTTTGTCTCTTAAGTGCTATTTAACTACAAACTAAATAAAAACCTGTTCAAATTTCAAGGACTTCTGTCTGGGAAGTGTGTTGCTTATGTATATTGACTCATATGATAGTTTTTCAAAGATTTTAAAAGTTACTTTTCAACTTGTTTATTAAAATAACAATGAAGACTACACATTTTGCAAGTACACATTACTTTTTGAGTTCAAAATTTGAATTCAAATTTGAGACAAGGAATGTCAAAGATTGACTTAATTATTTAAGTGTTTGTCTGGTGTTTGTGTGTGGGGGTTTGTGTAGGGGGGTGGAGTTTACTGAATGTCCTTAGGCCATTAAGACTCAAGTTAAGCAACTTTGTTTATAATATATATATATATATATTCTAATACTACCTTACTCATTACGATACATTTGCTAAATATAAGTTATCTTCACCTCAATTTTCACCATTATCATAAATTCAGAAAGAATGCATCCATAATTATTAGAATTTTATTGTATTTTATAAGTTCAATGTGAAGTTTACAAAGTCATTAACTTGCAACGTATTTCAGATTTGAACAAGAGAAAATGAAGTCTCCATTTTAAATATGTATGATGTGGGGTAGGGGAGGCTTTCTTTTAGACAAAGTAGATGACTGTACAATTTCTTCAAGGTCTCAACGTTAAAAATTCCCTTTGTTCCATTACATAATATCTAAAATTACACGCCATTTTAGAGTTCTTTTAAATAAGAATTCTGTCTGAGGAAGAGTAACATTTTGACATGTAAGGAGAAGATATAATTAGAACAGCCCCTAATCAATTGAATGAGTTTCCAAATACAGGGGATTCAGGACATGGATCTTTGTTGGAAGATGAACCTCTTCTGTAGATGGAAAGGTACCCCTGCCTTTATTCAGAGAACAAAGGGAAATCATCTGTTTGGTCCTCAGTGACTGGGGCTGTTTCCAATATGGTTGTTGACCCAGAGTTGTGGGCATACACTGTGATGAGAGGAACTTCCACCTCAGGAGTCTATAAAAGCAAATAGTGAAATATTCCACTTTCTTTTTGTCCTGTTCATTTTCCTTTTGCACTTCCATACTTTCTCTTCTGTGGACTTTTCAAATAGAGTAATGAACCAGGGGAGATGATGTCTTCTTCACTAATTCGTCTTCCTCCTTTTATTTATCAAAAGAAACCTTTAAGTCAGTCAACCTTGACTCTTCTGCTTGGTCTACTTCTGATTTTCTCTACATCAATACCATGCCACAGCACGGATAGCTTTTTACTCTTCCATAATTTTCAGCTCCTTTTTATATCTATTAAAATGTAAACTCCTTGAGGACAAGGACTGCCTTTCTTTTTTACTTTTGTTGGAATTGCCAGCACTTAGCATAGTGGCTACCACTTCTTGCCTTAACTTTTACAATTTATGAGCAAGCTCAGTTTCTAGAACTAATATGATGAAAGAACCCTTAATTTGGAATTAAGAGGATGAATATAGACCTACTTAAGTGAATTTTTGACTGGGCAAACTTTGTAAATCACTCAAAATTAATTTCCTCATCAAAAAGATGGAGAGATTAATGTTCTTGTGTCATATTCAGTTATATGAGAATTTTGGTTAATGTCGGTTATGTTAGTACATTATATTTTGGTTATATTGTTTGATTATTGTTGGAAATTTTATTCTGATTTCAGAGAACTAGCCTATCCTTATACTACACCATAGTATGCTGTTACATACTATATAATACCATACTAAACCATATCACATCATGCCATGCCATGTCATGTCATACCATTATTCAAGAGACCTTATCTAGCCAAACTAGATTTTCTACTTCTTGTCAGCTAGGCACTAGTTTATTTTTTAAATGTAGTTGGGAAGCCTTCAGTGAAGCAGCATATCTGATAGAAAACACTTTCTTATCACATGCATCAGTAGTTTCAAATTAATTTGATTTCTAAGTGGCACACCTACAGATTATTTGAGATGCAATATGAGTATGAAATGTTCTCCCAGCCATGATATTAGTTCGTGGTGCACTTATTTCTTTGATGAGGAGAATGGAACTGATTTCACTTAATTTTGTTTTTACTTTTCTTTCTTTTTTTTGTGAATTTGTACAACCAGAATGTTCAAACACAGTAAACATTTGGTCAATCTATAATAATCTGCACCCTAAAATAATTAATGTTTCTCAAAAACAAAATAATAAGAAAAAAGAGAGCATATAATAAAGACTAGGGATTGCATGTGTAAATTTCCATAAATTAAGATAAAGTAGATAGACTGACAGATAGATACACAACATGCCAACTAATCTCATTTAGGTGTTTAGGATCCTTTAATATCTTATTATAGAAGCAAACTGTATCTTCAGTCATCTCTGTCCAGAGGACAGAGTGAGGTTCATGATTTTGCACAACCCTCCCTCAATTTACTTTCAAGTCATGGCATCACCTTCCTAACATCATGGTCCTTTACAAGAACAGAGAACAAACCACAACTTGTAACAGAAACTACTCCACTGGGCACCCAACTGGTCAGTTGGGCAATGCAGCTCTGTCTTTCCTTCCTTCCTTCCTTCCTTCCTTCCTTCCTTCCTTCCTTCCTTCCTTCCTTCCCTTTCTTCCTCCCTGTATTCCTCCCTCTCTCCCTCCCTCATTTCCCTCTGTCCATATAGGGTACCATGCCCTTACCTGTGGGTGCTATACCCAAAGGAATGTGAATTTTGATCACTGAAACCTTACAAGATATCTTGAGGTTTACAATCCAGATTTATTACTTTAAGGACCAAGACTTAAAATCAAATTGCTCTGACTCTCATTAATTGGCCAGCAATAGGTAGTAGTCCAACTCTCATTTGGTCTTTGGATTCTTGTGGTTGAAAGTGTAGGTCGGAGCGGCAGGGCGGAGGGGACCTGAGGGGCCCGAGAGTGGCGGGCGAGACCAGCAGAGCAGGAGATAAGCCAGGCCGAGCCGATGAGAGCTGCTGAGGGGCAGATATCAGCGCAGCAGCCCTTGAAACCTTCAGCCTGAAGACTGGACTTCGGTGGGTCAACTACTTTAACTTCCAGGAGCTGGGATGGCGGAGTGATCAGTAAGTGCTCTCTCCTCCCCCCTGATGACCGTGAGGGAACCATAAAATTCTTCCCCAGATTAATCCTGGATCAGCGGGAACAGCAGAAGGGGGCGGGTGGTCTCATAACACCAGAGGCTGGAAAAGTGGCAAGGGGGGATTCTTCCTACTGTGGCGGAGGCGATCTGGAGGGACAGACGACCGAGGGCAAAGAAAATTCGCACTGAGACCCAGGCAAGCCTCAGCGCTGGAAGACGAGACCCAGGAGGGGCGGGAACACCCATTAGCTTCTAGGCGTGCCCCAGCCCTCCAGGGGGAAAGGGAAGACAATACAGAAGCTGGGATCACCATCCCCTGACCTTGCCTTTGCCTAAAGTCAGCTGAGGAGATCTCCTGAGACCAGACCACACCTCCCACACACCTAACAAGCTAACCCCAGGGTGGATCTGGGAAACAACAACAACAACAAAAAAAAGCCTGCTTTTAGCCTAGACACACATCAACTCAACTTAAAAGATCTGTATCTTCTGACTGAAAGAACCAAAAGCTACAACACTCAGCCAACATCATGAATCAGAAAAAGCAGACGAAAAGTGAAAAAACCATAGAATCTTTCTATGGAGATAAGGACCAAAACACAAACACGAAAGAGGTCAGAGCTGAGACTGTACTTCCATCTGAAACCTCAGATGGGACTATGAATTTCTCGTAAGCACAACTAGATTACCTGGAACATCTGAAGAAGGATATAAAAGAAAAACTGGCCAATGATTTTAAAATTATAAAAAAAGAATTCACTGATGAGAACATCACTCTGAAAAAGAAAATTGAAGAAATGGAAAAGGAAGTTCAAAAATTAACTGGAGAGAATAATTCCCTAAAAGGAAGAGTTAATCAAACCGAAAAGGAAACCCAAAACCTAATTGGGAAAATTGATCAGATGGAAAAGGAAACATAAAACCTAACTGGGAAAATTGGTCGAATGGAAAAAGAAGTACAAAAATTAAATGGAGAAAATAGCTCCTTAAAGGGAAAAATGGGTCAGATGGAAAAGGAGATGGAAAAGCTAACTGAAGAAAACACTACGATGAAGATTAGAATTGGGCAAGTAGAAACTAATGACTCAATGAGGCAACAAGAATCAGTCAAACAAAATCTAAAGAATGAAAAGATAGAAGAAAATGTAAAATATTTAATTGGAAAAACAACTGACCTGGAAAACAGATCCAGGAGAGAAAATTTAAGAATTATTGGCCTGCCAAAAACCCATGATGAAGAAAAGAGTTTGGACAATATCTTCCAGGAAATCATCAAGGAAAACTGCCCAGAAGTACTAGACTCAGAGGGCAAAATAGTCATCGAAAGAAACCACCGTTCCCCTCCCGAAAGAGATCCCAAACTCAAAACCCCAAGAAATATAGTTGCCAAATTCCAGAGCTATCAAGTGAAGGAGAAAATACTACAAGCAGCCAGAAAGAAACAATTTAAATATCAAGGACAGACAGTCAGGATCACACAGGACCTTGCAGCTTCTACATTAAAAGATCGAAAGAATTGGAACCCAATATTCCGGAAGGCAAAGGAGTTGGGACTTCAACCAAGGATCAACCACCCAGCAAAGTTCAGCATAACATTTCAGGCAAGGAGAAAGTCATTCAACAAAATAAGGGATTTCCAGAGCTTCCTGACCAAAACACCAGAACTCAATAGACAATTTGATCTTCCAATACAGGTCTCCAGAGAATCATAAAAAGGTAAACAGAGGGGAAAAAACAAAAACAAACACTTGCTACTCAATTAGGGCAAACTGTTTACCTCCCTATAAGGGAAGATGATACCTGTTAATCTTGAGAGCTGTGCAGCTATTATGATAAAAGGGATATATGTAGAGGGAACGGGCATAAAGTAAATGATGTCATGCCGAAAATATGATTTAAGTATGAGAAGGGAATGTAATAGGAGGTGTGGAAAGGGGGAAGCAGAAAATGGCAAATTATATCACAGGAAGAGGAACAAAACTATAGTGGAGGGAAGGAGGGGAGGGAGATGAGCACTGTTTGAGAGGTACTCTCATCTGATTTGTTCAAAGGAGGGAAAAATAATCTTAAGTAGATAATCCTAACTAGCTCTATAGGTAGTAGGAGGGAAAGGGGGAAGAAAGGGGAGGGTGGCTAAAAGGGAGGAAAGAAGCAATAAGAGTAAAGGGGAGTAAAAGGGAGGGGGTTTAAAAGAAGGAGGGGAAGCCTGCAGGAGGAGGGGGAGAAAAGTGAATACTATTGAGGAGGGGAAGGGAGACAGGAGAGCTAAAAGCACAAATGTTGGGAAAGAGGTTGGAGGGAAATACACAGATTGTAATCATAACTGTGAATGTGAATGGAATGAACTCTTCCATAAAACGGAGACGGATAGCAGAATGGATTAAAAGCCATAATCCAACAATATGCTGCTTACAAGAAACACATTTGAAACGGGGGGAAACACATAGGATAAAGGTCAAAGGATGGAGCAGAATATATTGTGCTTCAGCTCATGTAAGAAAGGCAGGAGTAGCAATCCTAATCTGAGACAAAGAAAAAGCAGAAATAGATCTAATCAAAAGTGATAAGGATGGAAACTATATCCTGCTAAAAGGCACCATAGACAATGAAGCAATATCATTACTAAACATGTATGCTCCAAGTGGTATAGCATCCAGATTCTTAGAGGAGAGGTTGGGGGAGCTGAAGGAAGAAATTGATAACAAAACTATACTAGTGGGGGACCTCAACCTCCCCCTCTCTGAACTAGATAAATCCAACCTAAAAATAAACAAGAACGAGGTTAAGGAGGTAAATAAAACTCTGGATAAGGCAGATATGATAGATCTTTGGAGAAAATTAAATGGGAATAGAAAGGAATACACTTTTTTCTCAGCGGTACATGGAACATTTACAAAAATTGACCATGTACTAGGAAATAAAAATCTCACAATCCAGTGCAGAAAGGTAGAGATAATCAATGCATCCTTTTCAGATCATAATGCATTAAAAATTACATGTAATAAAAGGCCATGGAAAGAGAAACCAAAAATCAATTGGAAACTAAATAATCTAATTCTAAAGAAGGGTTGGGTTAAAGAAGAAATCATAGAAACAATCAACAATTTCATTCAAGAGAATGACAATAGTGAGACAACATACCAAAACTTATGGGATACTGCAAAAGCAGTTATTCGGGGAAGTTTTATATCTTTGAATGCTTACATAAATAAAATAGAGAAAGAGGAGATCAATGACTTGGGCTTGCAGTTGAAAAAGCTAGAAAAAGAACAAATTGAAAATCCCCAAGTAAAAACCAAATTAGAAATAATGAAAACCAAAGGAGAGATTAATAAAATTGAAATTAAGAAAACTATTGAATTAATAAATAAAACCAATAGTTGGTTTTATGAAAAAACTAATAAAATTGATAAACCTTTGGTCAATCTGATTAAAAAAAAGAAAGAAGAAAAAGAAATTACTAATATTAAAAATGAAAGGGGTGAACTCACCTCCAAGGAGAAGGAAATTAAAACAATAATTAAAAACTACTTTGACCAAATTTATGCCCACAAATTCGATAATCTAAACGAAATGGATGAATATTTTAAAAAAATACAAATTACCCAGATTAACAGAAGAGGAAGTTGAATACTTAAATAACCCCATCTCAGAAAAAGAAATTGAACAAGCCATCAATGAACTCCCTAGAAAAAAATCTCCAGGGCCAGATGGATTCACAAGTGAATTCTATCAAACATTTAAAGAACAGTTAATTCCAATACTACATACACTATTCTTGAAAATTGGGGAAGAAGGAGTCCTCCCAAATTCTTTCTACGATACAAATATGGTTTTGATACCCAAATCAGGAAGAGACAAAATAGAGAAACAAAATTGTAGACCAATTTCCCTAATGAATATAGATGCAAAAATTTTAAATAAGATTCTAGCAAAACGAATACAGCTTCTTATCACGAGATTAATACATTATGATCAGGTAGGATTCATACCAGGACTACAGGGCTGGTTCAATATTAGGAAAACTATTAGCATTATCGATCACATCAACAACAAAGCTAACAAAAACCACATGATTATCTCTATAGATGCAGAAAAAGCTTTTGACAAAATACAACACCCATTCCTACTAAAAACACTGGAGAACGTAGGAATAAAGGGAACTTTCCATAAAATAATAAGCAGTATCTATCTAAAACCTTCAGCAAGCATTATATGCAATGGGGATAAGCTACATGCATTCCCAATAAGATCAGGGGTGAAACAAGGATGTCCATTATCACCACTATTATTCAATATGGTACTAGAAATGTTAGCTGTAGCAATTAGACAAAATACAGATATTGAAGGAATAAGAATAGCCAAAGAAGAAAGTAAGTTATCACTCTTTGCAGATGATATGATGATTTACCTAGAGAATCCCAGAGATTCAATTAAAAAATTACTTGAATTAATAAACAAATTCGGCAAAGGTGCAGGGTACAAAATAAACTCACACAAATCTTCTGCATTCCTATATATTAGCAACAAAGTCCAACAGCAAGAGATAGAAAGAGAAATCCCATTTAAAGCTAGGGTAGACAGTATAAAATACTTAGGAGTCTACCTGCCAAAACAAACCCAGGAATTATATGAACACAATTACAAGACACTTTTTGAACAAATAAAGTCAGATTTAAGTAAGTGGAAAAACATTAGTTGCTCACGGGTAGGCCGTGCTAATATAATAAACATAACAATTCTACCCAAATTAATATACTTATTTAGTGCCATACCAATTAAAGTATCAGAGAATTACTTTGTAGAGCTGGATAAAATAATATCAAAATTCATTTGGAAAAACAAAAGGTCCAGAATATCAAAGGGACTAATGAAAAGAAATGCTTGGGAAGGTGGCCTAGCGCTACCAGACCTCAAACTCTACTATAAAGCAGCAATTATCAAAACCACTTGGTATTGGCTAAGAAACAGAGAGGTAAACAAGTGGAATAGACTTGGCACTCAAGATGCAGTAGGCAAGGAATATAGCAACCTTCTGTTTGATAAACCCAAGGACCCCAGCTTCTGGGATAAGAACTCATTGTTTGACAAAAATTGCTGGGAAAACTGGATAACAGTGTGGCGGAAATTAGGCATAGACCCATACCTGACACCGTACACAAGAATAAAGTCCAAATGGGTACATGATTTAGGTATAAAGATTGATACCATGAATAAACTGGAGAAGCAAGGAATAGTGTATTTATCAGATCTATGGAGAAGGAATGAATTCTTTACTAAAGGAGAGATAGAATGCATTATGAAATGCAAGATGGATAACTTTGATTACATTAAACTGAGAAGTTTTTGCACAACCAAACCCAATGCAACCAAAATCCGGAGGGATGTAGTAAATTGGGAAAGAATTTTTACAGCTAAGCTCGGGGATAAAGGCCTCATTTCTAGAATATATAGAGAACTGACTCAAATGTATAATCATACAAGTCATTCCCCAATTGATAAATGGTCAAAGGATATGAACAGGCAATTTTCAGAGGAAGAAATTAAAGCTATCTATAATCACATGAAAAAATGCTCTAAATCACTATTGGTTAGAAAGATGCAAATCAAAACAACTCTGAGGTACCACATCACACCTATAAGATTGGCAAACATGACAGAACAAAAAAATGATAAATGCTGGAGAGGATGTGGGAGAGTTGGAACACTAATTCATTGTTGGTGGAGCTGCGAGCGCATCCAGCCATTCTGGAGAGCAATTTGGAACTATGCCCAAAGGGCTACAAAAATGTGCATACCCTTTGACACAGGAATATCGCTACTAGGACTATATCCCCAAGAGATCATAAAAATGGGAAAGGGTCCCACATGTACAAAAATATTTATAGCAGCACTCTATGTAGTTGCCAAAAACTGGAAGTCAAGAGGATGTCCATCAATTGGGGAATGGCTGAATAAATTATGGCATATGAATGTAATGGAGTACTATTGTGCCATAAGAAATGATGAACAAGAAGACTTCAGAGAGGCCTGGAAGGACTTATATGACCTGATGCTGAGTGAAAGGAGCAGAACTAGGAGAACTTTATGCACAGCAACAACCACAGTGTGTGAGAGTTTTTTCTGGTAGACTTAGATTTTTGTAATAACACAAGAACTTCTTACAAAAAAAAAAAGATCCCAATGGTGAATCTCAAGGCAAAATGCCTTCCACATTCAGAGAGAGAAATATGGAAGTCACTCACATAATGTAGCAGATCATGTTTGTGTATGTGTATGTGTTTGTGTATCATGTTGTGATTTGTTATACGATTTCTTTCATTTATCTTAGTCTGACTACATAGCATGACTATAGTGAAAATATACTCAATAGGAAAGTATATGTAGAATCTATACAGAATTGTATGCAGTCGTGGGGAGGGAGGGGGGTAGTGGGGGGTAGGTGGGGGGGATGAAATCACAATTGTATGGCAGTGATTGTTAAACATTAAAAAATAAAAAAATAAAATTTAAAAAAAAAAAAAAGAAAGTGTAAAAAGCAATTGTTTCTATTTTGACCAGAAATCCTGAGGGTCTTGCCTTGTCATGTTGATTTTTTTTTTTGACTGGGTAAAAGAGGCCATATTTTGCCTCATTTCTTACCTGTTCTCACTCAAAGTGAGAACGTGAATAAACTTTAGCCAAAAAGAGACAGGATCTCTCGGTGCATCCTGGGCCATCTCCAGTCACCCTCACGAATATCTGGCCACTGGACTCAGGCAGCTCTGGAGGAGAAAGTGAGACTTGTAACCATACTCTAGTTTTTTTTTTCTTCTAGTTCATATACTTCGAGATTTCCTAGGACTCTCTTCTCTTATAGTAAGAAATGAAAAAAGGGTGAAGAAAGGAGGGAAAATTTTGGAATAAGGAGGAGAAAAAACCTCAACAACCATATTTCAATCACATCAACTCAGCCAGGTAACAGCCTATGTTTATTAAGAGCTAGTTTCCAAATAGAAATGAGGAGTGATTTTGGAGAACTGTAATATTGCCCTCAGGCAGCCCACCTTTCCAACAAGAATGAAAAATGGCAAAAGAAATAGGTACTCTATTGTTGCTCGTCAGTCTATTTTATAATATGCAGTAGCTTTGCTGATGTTAATACTGAGTCAAAAAATTCTTTCAGGAAAGAATTATCTTTCTCATAAATCAAGAAACATTTCACAAAATAAAAGCAGGAAAGGACGCCTCCCCCGCCCCACTTACATACTCAATACAGTGGAGTTTTAAGAACCAAAGATAAAACAATGTAAGGACTTCTTCTCTATCTCTAGCCAAACAGAAATGCTGCAAAAGAATATTAGCATATAAGTTTGAAAAAAATTTTAATCCGCCTCTCAAATGCTTCTGTAAGCTTCCTAACTAAGGAGTGTTGCTACTTCAAAAAGAATCCACTGTGTGGCATTAACTTTGGTGACACTTTTCTTTTCAATGAAACCTTCTAAGAATTGGAAAAGGACCTCAAAAAGCAATTGAAATTGAAAAGTAATTTGGCTGTTGTAAGAATATATTAAAAAGGTTTACAGGTGCAATAAATGTAGAATTAGTTACAGGGAGATTTTTTAAATTGCTTACTAGGGTTCCAAAGACACAAAGGACCCTGAGTAATACAGAAAATTAATTATCTCAATAGTTTTATCACTGAAAGATGGGTAGAATGAGAGAAAGCAATAGCAGTCATTGACTGCTTTAATTTATTTTATTTTATTGTAAGCCACAATGAACTGAAGAAAATTGAGTACAGAACTCAAATCTTTATATGGTCATAGTATCCCAGAACGTGAAAGGACCTTGTAGGTCAGTTAGTCCAACCTACTTATTTTATAAACAATGAAGATGAGCATCAGAGAAGTTAAATGACTTGCCTAAAGTCACACAGGAAGCAAGTGGAAGGTTGGAATTTCAAAGGCACAGAACCACAGAGAATTTTAGAGTTGGAAATTATTGAAATAGCCATCTAGTTCAAATCACACTAAAAATGATTCCTTTCTGAAACTTTCCCAACAAGTGTTTATTTAGCACCTTTTTGAAAATATACAAGGCAGATTACCAATCCTTTCCTAAGACAGTGCATTCTACTTTTGGACTGTTCTCAAAATTAGCTAGATTTTCCTGACATCAAGCTTAAATTTACTCCTTTGCTACTTCCATCCATTGGTGCTGAGTCTTCTGTACAGGATGAAATAGAATAAGACCACTCCTTTTTCCATATAATAGCTTTTCAGATGCTTGAACAGGGTTACTTTGTCCCTGTTCCCTATCCACCCAATTGTTCTCTTCTTTAGGCTGGTCATTTCAGTTCCTTAAAACGGTTTTCGTATAACATGGATTTAAGGCCATTCTTAATCCTGATTACCCCATTTTTTATGTTCTCCATGCTCTCAATGTCCTTATTAAGATGTACTTTCCTGAACAAGCAAAATACTCTAGATATGTTTTGGCTAGAACAGGATAAATGTTCTATTACCTCCTTATTCTTAGATTGTCTTTCTTAATGCTATCCAAGGTTGACCAATTAATAAATAATAATAATTTTAGCTAGCACTTAAATACTGCTTTCAGGTTTGCAAAGCACTTTGCATATATTAACATTTTTGATCCTCAAAGGAACACTAAAAGGCAGGTTACCCCATTTTAATAGATGAAAAATCTTAGGTACAGGTAAGTTATATGAGTTGTCCAGGGACACACCGTTAAGGAGTTTCTGAGGCAGGATTTGATCTTAGGTCTTCTCTGACTCGAGGTCCTGTGCTTTATCCACTGAGTCATCTAGGTACCTTATGTAGTGTTGTTCCTGACACTTAACTGCATTATTTGTTTCAGCTGTCACATCACTCAGCTAATTCATATTCATTAAAGCTTCTGTTTTTGCTTTGTTTTGCTTTTTTTTTTTTTTGGATAAATTACTGTCTAAGCATGCTTCCACTATCTTGTACTTGTGAAATTAAGTTTCTGTGTATCCCTACTGAATTTCATCATATTAGATTAAGCCCGATGCTCCAACATTCAGCTCACATATTCTTAGTCCAAATCTACCATTAGTCTGGACACAGTTGAGCTCAATGTTCTCAGACTGAATCCAAAGCATTATCCATTGGTGAATATGAATTGCCTTCTAACTTGCTCAGCTCCGTGATAGTTACTGTTGGACTATGTGGTCACCAAACTCAAGGAGCTTCTAACTTAGTTGGAGTGGTAAGAAAATGAAGCACAAGAAACAAATGCCTGTCTCCCATAATAAAGATGATAACTGATTGGCAGAGGATTTTTCAGATATTGTATTATTTGTTCCTCATTATAGGCCTATTTGGCAGGCACTACCTATAATTATCCTCATGTAACAAGTTAGGAAGGTGAGATTTAGGGTGACCAATTGACTGGTCTATAGTCACAAAACTAGTAAGTTTCAAAGGTTGGATTCAAATCCTTATCATTCCTAACTACAAGTGCAGGACTCTTTCCATTGTCCTATACTCTATTTGCCTGCCATATTCTACTTGCCAATGAATTAATGGAAATCAGTGAAGACAAGGACAAAGTTGTAGTACATTTGAACAAAGTAGCATAATGAAGAGAGTTCTGGGTCTGAAGTCAGGAAAATCTGAGTTCAGTGTGACCTCTTCAAGTCAGTTAACCTCCACTTGATTCAGTTACCTCAAATGTAAAACGAGGATAGTAACAGCACATACCCTCCAGAGTTGTTGTGAGGATCAAGGAAGATAATATTTGTGGTTTAGCACAACGCCTGACTCATACGAGGTGCTAAAAATCACTGTTTCCTTCTTTCCTTCCTAGTATAATGGGGAAAAAACTGCACAAATATAGGATGAGAAAAATACGCTTTGGAGTAGTGAATGAAACACCTACATGAGTCAGAAGTAAAGCAATATAGTTAGGAGAATACAGTATTTTGCTGGAAATACCTAAGAAATTAGTTAGCTTAGAAGATCAGTGACTGGATCTGTCATTCTTAGCATATCAAGACCCTATTCAATCAATCCATTTTGTTATGAGTTCAGCAACAGTGTTTGGAAGAAACAATTAATTGTATAAAAACATTAAAGACATTGGGATTTTTCACTTTAGTGTAGAAAATTATCCTGGAGCTTGTTAGTCAATTATGCCTCTGGAAATCTTTCTTTTTCCCTAATCTTCCTGCCAACGTCCTCTTTTCTTTTTCTTTTTTGGCTCCTGGATGTCTGTCAATATCTCTTCCTTGCCCCATAAAGAATAGAACCCAGAGACCTTGTTCTAACATGACACTAACTCCCACTCTCCTCTTCCCAGAGGTCATAAACTCAGGCCTCTCTAGCCTCCTTGACATGGAGCAAGCATGACCACTCATAGCACTTTGATGAGCAGAGTGTTAACATGCTATATTCCTTCAAGTTATGTGAAGGATCATTGTACCATGCTACGTTACTGTCAAGTTGAGGAAAAACTGAGACAAACAGAAGTTAAGCAATTTGTCCAGGATATCATAGCTACTAAATGTCTGAGGCTGGATTTGAATTAGGGCCTTTCTGACTCTAAGCTTAACACTATCTAATATGTCATCTAACTGCCTCTTAAAACAGTACTTGAAATCAAACCTTTTATGCATGCATCATTTTATGTTTATTATATGATGTCATCTTAATGATAACTCTATGAAACAGAATTATGTTTTCAGTATCATTATTTTCATTTTATACCTGGAGAAACTGAGTCTTAGAAAGACAAAATGGCCACTGAAGGCAAATATTTGGGAACAGAGAGGAGGAGATAAAGAAAGACCTTGGTGTTCATCTAGATTAATTTATTTACTTCATAAATAACAAAACCTCAGCCTAGAACCATGAAATGGATTGCCCAACATCATGTAAATAGAAAGTGACAGAACCAAGAGGTTGAAAGATATCTTGATTCCAAGACCTGTGCTCTTTTATGTATGTCAGTGTTGCTTTGACTAGTTGACAGGACCAGGACTTGAAAACACTTTCTTTTACTCCAAATTCAGAGCTTTTATCACTACCTCAAACTATTTCTATATAAAATACGAAATGCTTTATATTTGAAAGCAGTGAACTCCAAATTTCTTTCCATAATTCTAGTAAATATGTATGTGGACATATGTGTATATTACTATATAAATATAAGTTGCATATGAGTTTCACTTTACTAATATGCATGTTATAAAACAAACAAAAAAGAAATATAAAAAGATGGGATATAGATTTAATGAATAATATTTCAATATATTTTTTAATTTATTTATTAGCAATAAAAATAAATACCTTCCTTTATCCAAACAAATATTTTCTAAGAGAAAGTTTCAGTTGATTTTGCTGGCGTTTGTTAAGAAAATGTTTATAAGCGTCTGAGAAGATGGAAACTTATTAACAGAATTTCAAATAAAATCTTTTGCACAATTTACAGATGATCTTGAAGAATGAAGATCATGATTCAGTATGAGTGGACAATAATTGAATTATTCCACTTGGAACGTCAGTTCTGCCATTGTCTTGTTGATCCGTGCTTACATTACTAGTATTGCCAGGCCTAGAGGCCTGTGGGCTACCCAAGTCTTCCCTTACCTCTATCGGAGGTCTTCGGCTGGCCAAACCGGATGCTCGTATGAGAGAAAGGACGTTCCAGAGTCGAACAAGGGTTGAGCTTTATTTCAGGGTCTAGTTACAAGTGCAGGGGAATTCTTCCTTAGGAGGGAGCGAAGAATCTCCCAAGGAGGCAAAGATCTTACAATAAGAGATTGGAAGTAGAAGTGTAAGTGGGGAGAGAGGGGGAGGGGAGAGAAGAAAGAGGAAAAGCGGAGCCTTCTGTCCTGTCCGCTCCGCGCCCCTCCACCCAAGAGAGCTTTCAGGCTTTCCTGATCCTACTTAAGCTCTCCATCTGCATAGTTTGCATTTGAATACCGTGCTGTTAGGTGTGCCCAGATCCGGGACAATCTCGAGGGCGGGGAGAGCTCTCTCCCATCACGTTTCTCACGGGAAGAGGCAGAAATACACGAGATAGCTCAGTTCACCTCGATTCCCAGTCGTTTCCTGGGGGGTCTCGTGAGAACTCTAAGATTTAGAAGTTCCCACCTTTACCCGCCCGAGACTGTCCACATGGAATTGAGCTTCCAACCCCAGCATCTCCCCCTTATTGTTTTGCGTGGCGCGCACATGGCTCTAGAGCAGATAGTGGCTGGAGGCTGAGTGGATTAGGAAGGCCTTTAGCATATGAGTACCCCACAACAAGACTTTATTTACACAGAAATCTGCAGCTAGCACAACTGACAAAGAGAGGCATCAGACAAAACAAAGATGAAGCTAAATGGCTGAGTTACAACAAGAGAAAGGGCAATCACTAATTCCAAAGCATAATCTAAGAGAAGCAGCTAGTGCTGGCTCCTTACACATCACCACCCCCTCAGTCATGCAAATGGATCTCAACGGCCAAGTCTGAATGGCCAAGCCTGTGGTATTCAGGCGAAAAGTTGGTCATCTCCCGAAAAGTTTGTCACCCCTTCCCCCCCCAATGTCCTGGGTTTGTGATATCAAAGTCCTCCTTCAGCCGCTGGAAAGAGATGCCTAGATGGAGTGGTCAGCAATGTTGGGATGAGTGCTGCTTCCTCTCTGGGCAGCAGGGTTAAGGCTGTCAGCAGCAGACTCAGGTGGTGCATGATCCTTCTCCGGGGTCTCCGGGCTCTCCAGGGTCTCCGCCTCCTGCATCTCCACCATCTCCGACATCGGTTTACACCTACGGATCCTTCTAATGGGAATCCACGCATTCCCTTTTCCTGTGGAGACACAAACATACCCTGGACCCCATATTAGTATCTTATACGGACCTTTCCATTTCCCTGAGGCCATATCCTTTACCATGGCCCATGTGTCCTTATTTCCAGCCTGGGTATTACTTTCCTTGCAGGGTTGTCTTGGAATAGTCACAAAATGTCTCATAGCTGGAGTAGTATGTGAGTTTTTTGAGATATGCAAAAAATTGTGTGTATACACAGCTGTATCAAGCTCTGATTGTGTTAGGCGACCTCTTAATCTCCCCCTTTTTTGTTTAGCGAGAATCGCCTTTAAGGTGAAATTGATAAGGCTGCATACTGGCTGTTTATTTTGGTATAGCTGCTGCCAGGTGCTCACAAATGCTTGATTAACATCTGTAAGGAACCTGAATTTTCCGGATTTTTTCTTTATAACAAACACAGGAGCATTCCAGGGTGACTGTGATGGCTCTATATTTCCTTTTTCTAATTGCTCCTTAACCAATAGTTGTAGTGCCTGGAGTTTTTCTGGAGTCAGGGGCCATTGCTCCACCCAAATCGGGCTGTCTGACTTCCAATTCAAGGGTGGGGACTCCAGTGCAACTGCAATGGCCCTATTCATATATGTATGTATGTATGTATGTATGTATGCATGTATGCATGTGTATGTGTATGCATTGTTGTTCTATTTTAGTGTAGAATTCCTTATGTTAATTTTAGAACATAAAGACTAATAATGTCCCTCACTTAGAAAGGAGATAAATTCAGCTTGGGAAATTAAAGATTAAATGTGATAACCTGAAAAATGCTGGAGAAGAAATTCCTCATTAAAATTGTGCCTACCTGTTAGGTGGCATGGTAGGCAATAAAAAAAGACCTTGTGAAGAATAAATCATTGTTGTGCATAGTTGATATGAGTAGAAGGATAGTTGAATCAATATATCTACTTAGATCCAAAGGTATTTTCACTAATAAATAATAAGGCTATACTTACTGTACTTTTTATTATTGAATGACTATTCTTAGGAAATACTTAGTGATGGTAAACTGGAGAATTACAATATAATGATAAGGTGAGTTTATATGGACTTCCTAACATCTCAAAGGATATTTTAATAAGGAAAGCAATAAGTACTAGAGTTTATTTCTTTGTCAAATGGGCATGGTTGTGGTGAAACTGTTACAAAATAAATGAACCATTTAAAATACTGGCCAGAAAATTTTAGTTTTCAGAGTGAAAAGGATAACGAAATAGGTTTCAGGTCATTATACTTCTAGGACTCAATCTAAGGACAGAAACATTATGACACTTATATGAGCACTTGTAAAGGTTAAGTGGCCATGATTAGAAAAGTTTTGAAAATAGATATTCTATGCATCATTTTCAGGCTCAATGACCTTTCTCAAGTTCCATTTCAGATCATTTATGAAGTCTTCAGGATGATCTCCACAGATTTATACCTTCTTTAAATATTTTCTGTTGCCTGAAGTTGAAAGATTATACAAGGCCAGTTGCTCCTTCCCATCTGATCTAATGGCCCTTGAAATTAAAACATACATGCATTTTATTTTTTTTTATTTTGTAATGTTTAACAATCACTGCCATACAATTGCGATTTTATCCCTCCCCACCTACTCCCCACTACCCCCTTCCTTCCCCACGACTGCATACAATTCTGTATAGATTCTACATATACTTTCCTATTGAGTATATTTTCACTATAGTCATGCTATGTAGTCAGACTAAGATAAATGAAAGAAATCGTATAACAAATCAGAACATGATACACAAACACATACACATACACAAACATGATCTGCTACAATATGTGAGTGACTTCCATATTTCTCTCTCTGAGTGTGGCAGGCATTTTGCCTTGAGATCCACCATTGGGATTTTTTTTTTTTTTTTTTGGTAAGAAGTTCTTGTGTTATTACAAAAATCTAAGTCTACCAGAAAAAACTCTCACACACTGTGGTTGTTGCTGTGCATAAAGTTCTCCTGGTTCTGCTCCTTTCACTCAGCATCAGGTCATATAAGTCCTTCCAGGCCTCTCTGAAGTCTTCTTGTTCATCATTTCTTATGGCACAATAGTACTCCATTACATTCATATACCATAATTTATTCAGCCATTCCCCAATTGATGGACATCCCCTTGACTTCCAGTTTTTGGCAACTACATAGAGTGCTGCTATAAATATTTTTGTACATGTGGGACCCTTTCCCATTTTTATGATCTCTTGGGGATATAGTCCTAGTAGCGATATTCCTGGGTCAAAGGGTATGCACATTTTTGTAGCCCTTTGGGCATAGTTCCAAATTGCTCTCCAGAATGGCTGGATGCGCTCGCAGCTCCACCAACAATGAATTAGTGTTCCAACTTTCCCACATCCTCTCCAGCATTTATCATTTTCTTGTTCTGTCATGTTTGCCAATCTTATAGGTGTGATGTGGTACCTCAGAGTTGTTTTGATTTGCATCTCTCTAATCAATAGTGATTTAGAGCATTTTTTCATATGATTATAGATAGCTTTAATTTCTTCCTCTGAAAATTGCCTGTTCATATCCTTTGACCATTTATCAATTGGGGAATGACTTGTATGATTATACATTTGGATCAGTTCTCTATATATTCTAGAAATGAGGCCTTTATCCCCGAGCTTAGCTGTAAAAATTCTTTCCCAATTTACTACATCCCTCCGGATTTTGGTTGCATTGGGTTTGGTTGTGCAAAAACTTCTCAGTTTAATGTAATCAAAGTTATACATTTTGCATTTCACAATGCATTCTATCTCTCCTTTAGTAAAGAATTCATCCCTTCTCCATAGATCTGATAAATACACTATTCCTTGCTTCTCCAGTTTATTCATGGTATCAATCTTTATACCTAAACCATGTACCCATTTGGACTTTATTCTTGTGTACGGTGTCAGGTATGGGTCTATGCCTAATTTCCGCCACACTGTTATCCAGTTTTCCCAGCAATTTTTGTCAAACAATGAGTTCTTATCCCAGAAGCTGGGGTCCTTGGGTTTATCAAACAGAAGGTTGCTATATTCCTTGCCTACTGCATCTTGAGTGCCAAGTCTATTCCACTTGTCTACCTCTCTGTTTCTTAGCCAATACCAAGTGGTTTTGATAATTGCTGCTTTATAGTAGAGTTTGAGGTCTGGTAGCGCTAGGCCACCTTCCCAAGCATTTCTTTTCATTAGTCCCTTTGATATTCTGGACCTTTTGTTTTTCCAAATGAATTTTGATATTATTTTATCCAGCTCTAGAAAGTAATTGTCTGATAGTTTAATTGGTATGGCACTAAATAAGTATATTAATTTGGGTAGAATTGTCATTTTTATTATATTAGCACGGCCTACCCATGAGCAACTAATGTTTTTCCACTTACTTAAATCTGACTTTATTTGTGCAAAAAGTGTCTTGTAATTGTGTTCATATAATTCCTGGGTTTGTTTTGGCATGTAGACTCCTACGTATTTTATACTGTCTACCCTAACTTTAAATGGGATTTCTCTTTCTATCTCTTGCTGTTGCACTTTGTTGCTAATATATAGGAACACAGAAGATTTGTGTGGGTTTATTTTGTACCCTGCAACTTTGCCAAAGTTGTCTATTAATTCTAGTAATTTTTTACTTGAATCTCTGGGATTCTCTAGGTAAATCATCATATCATCTGCAAAGAGTGATAACTTAGTTTCTTCTTTGGCTATTTTAATTCCTTGGATATCTTTATCTTGTTTAATTGCTACAGCTAACATTTCCAGTACCATATTAAATAGTAGTGGTGATAATGGACAACCTTGTTTCACCCCTGATCTTATTGGGAATGCATCTAGCTTATCCCCATTGCATATAATGCTTGCTGAAAGTTTTAGATAGATACTGCTTATTATTTTATGGAAAGTTCCCTTTATTCCTACATTCTCCAATGTTTTTAGTAGGAATGGATGTTGTATTTTGTCAAAATCTTTTTCTGCATCTATTGAGATAATCATGTGGTTTTTGTTAGCTTTGTTGTTGATGTGATCGATAATGCTAATAGTTTTCCTAATATTTAACCAGCCCTGTAGTCCTGGTATGAATCCTACCTGATCATAATGTATTAATCTCGTGATAAGATGCTGTATTCGTTTTGCTAGAATCTTATTTAAAATTTTTGCATCTATATTCATTAGGGAAATTGGTCTATAATTTTCTTTCTCTGTTTTGTCTCTTCCTGGTTTGGGTATCAAAACCATATTTGTATCATGGAAAGAATTTGGGAGGACTCCTTCTTCCACAATTTTCAAGAATAGTGTATGTAGTATTGGAATTAACTGTTCTTTAAATGTTTGATAGAATTCACTTGTGAATCCATCTGGCCCTGGAGATTTCTTCCTAGGGAGTTCATTGATGGCTTGTTCAATTTCTTTTTCTGAGATGGGGTTGTTTAAGTATTCAACTTCCTCTTCTGTTAATCTGGGCAATTTGTATTTTTTAAAATATTCATCCATATCGTTTAGATTATCGAATTTGTGGGCATAAAGTTGGGGAAAGTAGTTTCTAATTATTGTTTTAATTTCCTCCTCATTGGAGGTGAGTTCACCCCATTCATTTTTAATATTAGTAATTTGGTTTTCTACTTTCTTTTTTTTAATCAGATTGACCAAAGGTTTATCAATTTTATTAGTTTTTTCATAAAACCAACTATTGGTTTTATTTATTAATTCAATAGTTTTCTTAATTTCAATTTTATTAATCTCTCCTTTGGATTTCAGTATTTCTAATTTGGTATTTACTTGGGGATTTTCAATTTGTTCTTTTTCTAGCTTTTTCAACTGCAAGCCTAAGTCATTGATCTCCTCTTTCTCTATTTTATTTATGTAAGCATTCAAAGATATAAAACTTCCCCTAATAATTGCTTATGCAGTATCCCATAAGTTTTGGTATGTTGTCTCACTATTGTCATTCTCTCGAATGAAATTGTTGATTGTTTCTATGATTTCTTCTTTAACCCAACCCTTCTTTAGAATTAGATTATTTAGTTTCCAATTGATTTTTGGTTTCTCTTTCCATGGCCTTTCATTACATGTAATTTTTAATGCATTATGATCTGAAAAGGATACATTGATTATCTCTACCTTTCTGCACTGGATTGTGAGATTTTTATGTCCTAGTACATGGTCAATTTTTGTAAATGTTCCATTTACCGCTGAGAAAAAAGTATATTCCTTTCTATTCCCATTTAATTTTCTCCAAAGATCTAACATATCTACCTTATCCAGAGTTTTATTTACCTCCTTAACCTCTTTCTTGTTAATTTTGAGGTTGGATTTATCGAGTTCAGAGAGGGGGAGGTTGAGGTCCCCCACTAGTATAGTTTTGCTATCAATTTCTTCCTTCAACTCCCCCAACCTCTCCTCTAAGAATCTGGATGCTATACCACTTGGAGCATACATGTTTAGTAATGATATTGCTTCATTGTCTATGGTGCCTTTTAGAAGGATATAGTTTTCATCCTTATCCCTTTTGATTAGATCTATTTCTGCTTTTTCCTTGTCTGAGATTAGGATTGCTACTCCTGCCTTTCTTACATGAGCTGAAGCACAATATATTCTGCTCCATCCTTTGACCTTTATCCTATGTGTATCCCCCCGTTTCAAATGTGTTTCTTGTAAGCAGCATATTGTTGGATTATGGCTTTTAATCCATTCTGCTATATGTCTCCGTTTTATGGGAGAGTTCATTCCATTCACATTCACAGTTATGATTACAATCTGTGTATTTCCCTCCAACCTCTTTCCCACCATTTGTGCTTTTAGCTCTCCTGTCTCCCTTCCCCTCCTCAATAGTATTCACTTTTCTCCCCCTCCTCCTGCAGCCTTCGCCTCCTTCTTTTGACCCCCCTCCCTTTTAGTCCCCTTTACTCTTATTGCTTCTTTCCTCCCTTTTAGCCACCCTCCCCTTTCTTCCCCCTTCCCCTCCTACTACCTATAGAGCTAGTTAGGCTTATCTACTTAAGATTATTGTTCCCTCCTTTGAACAAATAAGATGAGAGTACCTCTCAAACAATGCTCATCTCCCTCCCCTCCTTCCCTCTACTATACTTTTGTACTTCTTCCTGTGATATAATTTGCCATTTTCTGCTTCCCCCTTTCCACACCTCCTATTACATTCCCTTCTCATACTTAAATCATATTTTTGACATGACACCATTTACTTTATGCCCGTTCCCTCTACATATATCCCTTTTATCATAATAGCTGCACAGTTCTCAAGATTAACAGGTATCATCTTCCCTTATAGGGAGGTAAACAGTTTGCCCTAATTGAGTAGCAAGTTTATGCTTTTGTTTTTTCCCCTCTGTTTACCTTTTTATGATTCTCTGGAGACCTGCATTTGAAGATCAAATTGTCTATTGAGTTCTGGTGTTTTGGTCAGGAAGCTCTGGAAATCCCTTATTTCGTTGAATGACTTTCTCCTTGCCTGATATGTTATGCTGAACTTTGCTGGGTAGTTGATCCTTGGTTGAAGTCCCAACTCCTTTGCCTTATGGAATATTGGGTTCCAATTCTTTCGATCTTTTAATGTAGAAGCTGCAAGGTCTTGTGTGATCCTGACTGTGTGTCCTTGATATTTGAATTGTTTCTTTCTGGCTGCTTGTAGTATTTTCTCCTTCACTTGATAGCTCTGGAATTTGGCAACTATATTTCTTGGGGTTTTGAGTTTGGGATCCCTTTTGCGAGGGGAACGGTGGATTCTTTCGATGACTATTTTGCCCTCTGAGTCTAGTACTTCTGGACAGTTTTCCTTGATGATTTCCTGGAAGATATTGTCCAGACTCTTTTCTTCATCATGGGTTTCTGGCAGGCCAATAATTCTTAGATTTTCTCTCCTGGATCTATTTTCCAGGTCAGTTGTTTTTCCAATTAAATATTTTACATTTTCTTCTATCTTTTCAATCTTTAGATTTTGTTTGACTGATTATTGTTGCCTCATTGAGTCATTATTTTCTATTTGCCTAATTCTAATCTTCATCGTAGTGTTTTCTTCAGTTAGCTTTTCCATCTCCTTTTCCATCTGACCAATTTTTCCCTTTAAGGAGCTATTTTCTCCATTTAATTTTTGTACTTCTTTTTCCAATCGACCAATTTTCCCAGTTAGGTTTTGGGTTTCCTTTTCCATCTGATCAATTTTCCCAATTAGGTTTTGGGTTTCCTTTTCCATTTGATTAGCTCTTCCTTTTAGGGAATTATTCTCTCCAGTTAATTTTTGAACTTCCTTTTCCATTTCTTCAATTTTCTTTTTCATGGTGATGTTCTCATCAGTGAATTCTTTTTTTATAGTTTTAAAATCATTGGCCAGTTTTTCTTTTATATCCTTCTTCAGACGTTCCAGGTAATCTAGTTGTGCTTGTGAGAAATTCATAGTGCCATCTGAGGTTTCAGATGGAAGTACAGTCTCAGCTCTAACCTCTTTGGTGTTTGTGTTTTGGTCCTTATCCCCATAGAAAGATTCTATGGTTTTTTCACTTTTTGTCTGCTTTTTTCGATTCATGATGTTGGCTGAGTGTTGTAGCTTTTGGTTCTTTCAGTCAGAAGGTACAGATCTTTAAGTTGAGCTGATGTGTGTCTAGGCTAAAAGCAGGCTTTTGTTTTTTTTTTCCCAGATCCACCCTGGGGTTAGCTTGTTAGGTGTGTGGGAGGGGTGGTCTGGTCTCAGGATATCTCCTCAGCTGACTTGAGGCAAAGGCAAGGTCAGGGGGTGGTGATCCCAGCTTCCCTATTGTCTTCCCTTTTCCCCTGGAGGGCTGGGGCACGCCTAGAAGCTAACGCGTGTTCCCGCCCCTCCTGGGGCTCGTCCCCCGGCTCCGAGGCCTGCCTGGGTCCCAGTGCGAATCCTCTCAGCCCTGGGTCATCCCCCCCGGGTCATCCGCCCCTCCAGCTGTCTCCGCCACCGCAGGAAGAATAACCCCCTGCCACTCCTCCAGCCTCTGGTGCCACGAGACCACCCGCCGCCCCCCCCCCCCCCCCCCGCTGCTCCCGCCGATCCAGGATCAATCTGGGGAAGAATTCCATGGTTCCCCCACGGTCATCAGGGGGGAGAAGAGAGCACCCACTGATCACTCTGCCATCCCAGTTCCCAGAAGCTCAAGTAGTGACCCACCAAAGTCCGTCCTCGAGCTGAAGACCTCAAGGGCCGCCGCGCTGATGTCTGGCACCCAGCGGCTCCCACCGGCTCGGCCTGGCCCATCTCCCGCTCCGCTGGTCTCGCCCGCCACCCCCGGACCCCTCCCGTCCCCCCCGCCCTGCCGCGCCGACGGCGCCGCGCTGTGCGCCGGGGTCTCACCCCCGCGGAACAGATCCCCCCCGTGGACCCCCCGGTCCAGCCCGGGCTCCGAATCTGTCAAAGTCCGTCACCCACTGGACTCCACACCTCCAAAGTCTGGTCAGACCCTCCCCCCAGAGACATCCAGAGGAGTCCCCCCAGGAGCCCAGGTGAGCCGTTGCTTTCACTCTGCCATCTTGGCTCCACCCTCCCATACATGCATTTTATAACATAATAAATAATTTTATCCACCCATTAACATCCATAGGTACCATATCTTGTCCAAAAATAGCAGTGAAAAAAAATTTATCCTTATTTTAAAGATTCTAGGTAAAGTTGGTATATATGAAAGTTATAATAAAGCTAATATCATGGGTAAAATGCCAATTATAAGAATTCTTTTTTATTAACTTACTCAGTAGCTTCATAGGCTTAGAGCAAAAATTCCAATAAGTGACCAAATACAACTCTCTTATTTTATAAGGCTCTCAGAGGTCAAACAACTTGCTAAGATATAATTACTAAGTGGCAGAAGGAGATTTGAGCCCAACTCCTTTGATTTCCAGAACTGCTCCACTACATCATCATTCAACAAACTTTAATTTGACTGTCTCCTCACCATGTATACACTATTATGTGCGTTGTGGGATAGGATGATCAGAGATTTTGTTCTTACAGAATTTCATGTCTGAGATGGGAGGTAAGACGTACATAAATAAGCAAAATAAGCATGGCATGATTTTGGGGTAGAGAGTTACAAGAGTTGAGAAAGGATAGAAAGTTCTTCCAGATGATATAATCAAATAAACATTCATGCAGCAGTTTTTATAAAATGGAAAGAAATTTCAGGAGGCGTAAAAAGGGAGGGCAGGGCTGAATTCAAGATAAATGTAGTAATATAAGTAAACACACAAAGACTAATAGAAAAAAGTTGCTTATCTAACTAAATATGGAAAAGTCTAAAGTAGTGGGCTGCCCCAAATGTCCCCTGACTATTAGAAGATATTATTAACAAGTAAACTACAAATTCCTTACAGGCAGGGACTTATTTTATCTTGTTTTGCTTTGTATCCCCAATGCTTATTACAATGACACATTGTGCTTATAAATGTTTGAAACTGCAAAAGATCATATTTTTATTTACAGAAGAACAATTTGAAATAAGTATACTTAGTAACAGTCTCAGGATTATATAGCTAGCTAGCGAAAGACCTAGAATAGAAATAGGAATAGAAGTCAAATATATTTTTTATATTGCATCTAAATACACACAATTAAAAATAAATGTATTTTTTTAAAACTTGGAAACAGAAAAGAACAATTAAATGTCAATGCTAAATATTTGATACTGCCTCTAATTGGTTAATGCTCTTACAATAAATTCACTGAATATGGTGCCAGAACCTTCTGTAGGCCCTTTCTTTTCAGGAAAATCTGTATATTTGTTATTTTAGGACAACTCTCAGATATTCCACTGGGAGAGGTATGGATTCTGGAATGGCAGTGGTAGTCAAATGTTGTCAAGGAGGTAGGCTGGAAAATGAAGTAGAGATACATCATACTTCAATTATTTCAATTTTGATTCATGAGGATGCTCCTCGTATCATTAAAGTTTATGACTCTGCCACTTCATAGTGCTTAATATTAGTGAATTGATGACTAGTTTACAGTGTCCTGGGTAAACAAAATTACAAGATGAAAAGTCTGAAGAAAACAATAATATCTGTGGCACCTATTTACATTCAGGTAATGGAAAACAGCTTATTGAATGTTTGATTTTTTTCTTCTCAAATTAAGTAACACTTTTAAAATGCATTGACTCAGCAGTAAACAGTGTTTCTCAATTTTCCTGGCAAGGTGTGGTTGATCCATTCTGATAATGAAAAACTGGCAAAAAATAAAATAGAAAGTGGTTATGTCAATGGGAAAGAAGTTCCCCATCTACCTAACAGCTATTTTTTCCCAAATATAAAAAATTTCACAAAAAAAACAATTGTAATAATACAGATGAAGAAGTTATTGAGTCCAGGACAGTTGAGGCACTTAATTTCTTCCTCTAAAGAGGTCCCCCTTCCCCAGATATACTAAATAATGATCCTAGTTTTTTCACAGGAATAGTGGATTTTAAGAAATGAGTGTGGGGGGAGGGAAGAGCCAAGATGTTACAGTAGAAAGGCAAACATACTGTAGCTCTTCCCCCACGGCTCATAAAACACCTGTAAAAAATGACTCTAAACAAAGTCTAGAGCAGCAGAAGCCACAAAACAACAGAGTGAAACAGATTTCCAGCCAAGGTAGCCTGGAAAGCTGACAGGAAAGATCTATCACATGGGGTATGGAGCTAAGCACAGCCCACGGAGCCCAGCCCAGCCTAGCCTTGGCTATTTGGCACCAGCAGGAACAGAACCAGAACAGACCTTGGGGGCAGAATCCCGAGCAGCAGCTGTGGTTCTCAGATCCTCAACCCATAAGCACCAAAGAAAGCTTCAGAAGCCAGTGAGAAAGCTTTTTTCATCTGGGAAAGGGAACAAGGTCTGGTTCCCCCTTCAGCAGCCACTGCAGCTGCAGAGCCCTCCACCTAAAAAGCCCCTGGGAGAATTGAGCAGCTATTCTGAATCTCAGCCCTGAGTGGCAGTCCTGCCCTCAGCCTAAAGTACCTGGTGGAACTAAGCAGCTGATCTAAATCTCAGACCTGACCTGGGACTTGAGGTGAGGAGGAGGAGCCCTGGCAGAGCTGGAGGCGGTTGTGGGAGAGGGAATTCTACTACTAGCAGATTCTGGAAAGAAAAGTTGTTGGTTGCTCCCAGACCAGAGAGCAGGCCAGGAGAGGAGTTAACTCCTCTCCCTTGATAGTGCAACCTTGGAGGAACTGAGAACTTTTAGGTCCCCAGAGTGTACCCTCCTCTTGACAAAGGATTCAGAAGTCAAGTAACTGCCTGGGGAAATGCCCAAAAAAGGGAAAAAAATAAGACTATACAAGGTTACTTTCTTGGTGAATGGGCATTTTCTTCCATCCTTTCAAATGAGGAAGAACAATGCATACTGTCAGAGGAAGTCAAGGCTTTTGCATCCAGTACTTCCAAAATAAATAGGCAATTACCTCAGGTCATGGAAAAGCTTGAAAAGCAGGTCAACAGCTTGCTAAAGGAGACCCCAAAATGCTGAAGAAAATAACACTTTAAAAACAGGCTAACTCAATTGGCAAAAGAGGTCCAAAAAGCCAAAAGACAGAATGCTTTAAAAAGCAGAATTAGCCAAATGGAAAATGCAGTCCCAAAGCTCACTGAAGAAAATCGTTCTTTAAAAATTAGAATAGAGAAGATGGAAGGTAATGACCTTATGAGAAGCCAAAAAATTATAAAATAAAACCAAAAGAATGAAAAAATAGAAGATAAGGTGAAATATCTCACTGGAAAAGCAACTGATCTGGAAAATAGATTCAGGAGAGAAAATTTAAAAATTATGGAACTACCTGAAAGCCATGTTCAAAAAAAGAGCCTAGACATATCTTTCATGAAATTATCAAGGAAAACTGCCCTGATATTCTAGAGTTAGAAGACAAAATAAATATTGAATCAATCCATTGATCACCTCCTGAAAGAGATCTGAAAAGAGAAACTCTTAGGATTATTGTAGCCAAATTCCAGAGTTTCCAGGTTAAGGAGAAAATTTTGCAAGCAGTTAGAAAGAAGCATTTCTAGTATTGTAGGAATACAATCAGGATAACACAAGATCTAGTAACTTCTACATTAAGGGATTGAAGGTCTCGGAATATAATATTCCAGAAGTCAAAGGAACTGGGATTAAAACCAAGAATCCCCTCCCCAGCAAAACTGAGTATAATACTTCAGGGGGAAAATGGTCATTCAGTGAAAGAGAGGACTTTCAATTCTTGATGAAAAGGCCGTTACTTAATAGAAAATTTGACTTTCAAACACAAGAATCAATAGAAAAATGAAAAGATAAACAGGAAAGGGAAATCATAAGGGAATTTCTAAAGTTGAACTGTTTACATTCCCATATGGAAAGATAATATTTCTAACTCTTGAGACTTTTCTCAATATTTGGGTAGTTGGAGGGATTATACACGCACACACACATATTCATATACATATTATATGTGCATGTGTATGTATACATATATATATACATATACACATATTCATATAGAGATAGATAGATAGATATAGATATAGATATATATGTAAACAGAGAGCACAGGGTGAACTGAGTAAGAAGGGATGATATCAAAAAATAAAATTAAGAGATGAGAGAGAAATATAGTTGGAGGAGAAAGAGAGAAATGGAATGGTGCCAATTGTCTCTCATAAAAGAGGCAAGCAAAAGCTTTTCCAATGGAGGATAAAAGGGAGGAGGTGAGAGGGAAAAAGTGAAGCCTACTCTCTTCACATATGGCTTAAGGAGGGAATAACATGCTCACTCAATTTGGTATGAAAATCTACCTTACATTACAGGAAAATAGGGGGAAAAGGGACAAGTGCAGTGGGGGAAATGATAGAAGGGAGGACAAGTGGGAGGAGAGAGTAATTAGAAGTAAACACTTTTGGAGAGGGACAAGGTCAAAAGAGAGAATAGAAAAAATTGAGAGCAGGATAAGCTGGAGGGAAATATAGTCTTACACAACATGACTGTTATGGAAGTCTTTTGCAAAACCACACATACATAACTTATATTGCGTTACTTGCCTTCTCAGTGGGAATGGGTGGGGAAAGAGAAAGGGAGATAAGTTGGAACTCAAAGTTTTAGGAACGAATGTTGAAAAGTGTTTTTGCATACAGCTAGAAAATAAGAAATACAGGTAACACAGTATAGAAACCAATCTTGCCCTACATGAAAAGAGAGAAGATGGGGATAAGGGAAGGGAGAGGTGTGATAGAAGGGAGGACATATTGAGGGAAAGAGCAATCAGAATGCAAGACATTATGGCATGACGGAAGGGGAGAGATGGGGAGAAAATTTGGAACTCGCAATTTTGAGGAAATGAATGTTAAAAACTAAAAATAAAGAAATAAGCAATAAAAAAAAAAGAAATGAGTGTGGGGCACAATCAAGATGATGGAGTAAAGACAAAGATTTGCCCATGATCTCCCAAATTCTCTTCCAAAACATCTTAAAATAATACCTCAGAACAAATTCTGGAGTAGCAGATTCAACAAAAGAACAGAGTGAAACAGTTTTCCAGTACAAGAAAACTTAGAGGGTCAACAGATAACATCTGTCTAATGATGAAAGTATGGTTACTGTACATTGAAGTCAGAGTTAGTATGACTTTGGAGGCTACCGAATATGAGGCTATGAGTTGTGGAGCTCTCAAGCTACAAAAAGTAGTGTAGTCAGACAACTAGTCAAAGGGAGATTGAAGAGGATCTTTGCTTGCAGGGGCCAGGTCTTTATTATATTACTCATACACATGCTCAGGTCATAGTCCCAGGGTGAGGAGGAACACTAGAAGGAGCAGGGACCTTGATCACAGATCCAGAGTGGAAAATAAAAATTGTCATCATTCACAGACAAGAACACAGGCCAGTAAAGCAGAGACAACATCTCTCCTGTTATCATACTACCTTGGTAGAAATGAAAACTTGCAGAACTTCAGAAACAGCTATGAACACAGAAACACAAAAACCTTGAATTTTTACACAGTACCCCCTGTACCTCGGGCGCAGTGCCTAAGTTCAGCAAAAAGTGAAAAGTCAAGAAATAGGCCAGAAAAATGAGCAAGAAGCAACAACAACCAAAAATATGCCTGAACATAAAAAAGTGACTATGGTGACAGGGAAGAACAAAACACAAACTTAGAAGAAGAAAATAAAATCAAAGCTACTTCTTGGAAAACCTCAAACTAAAACATAAGTTTCATTCAGGCTCTGTAAAAGGCCAAAAAGGATTTTCAAAATGACATAATAAAGAAAAATGAAGAAAAGAAGTGAGAGTGATCCAATAAAATAATGAAAAAAATCGACAGCTTAGTAAAAGAGGCACAAAAATACTTTTAAATATCATCTTTAAAAACAGAATAAGCCAAATGGTAAGAGAAGCACAAAAATTGATTGAAGAGAACTTCTTCAAAAGCAGAATTGGCCAAAGGAAAAAAAAAGAAGTACAAAATTCTTTGATGAAAGTAAATGTTCTTAAAGTAAAATTAGCCAAATAGAAAAGGAGTTTTAAAAAATCTCACTGAATAATTTAAACCCTTAAAAATTAGAATTAGGCAAGTAGAATCTAATGATTCTATGAGACATCAAGAAACAATCAAATAAAACCAAAAGGATGAAAACAAAATCTTAGAAAATGTGAAATAGCTATTTGGAAAAAAATAATTGACCTGAAAAATAGATACAGAAGAGATAGTTTAAGAATTATTGAATTGCTAAAAATTATAGTTGAAAAAGAGCTTAGATATCACATTTCAAGAAATTATCAAGGAAAATTTCTTTGACATTCTAGAGCCAGTGAGTGAAATAGAAATTGAAAGAATCCATCAATCATCTCCTGAAAGAAATTTCAAATTGAAAACTCCCAGGAACATTAGAAACAAATTCTGGAGCTTCCAGGTAGAGGAGAAAATACTACAAGCATTCAAAAAGACAAAATTCAAATATCATGGAGCTACAGTTAGTATTACAAAAGATTAAACAGTTTCTATGCTAAAGGAGTGGAAGGCTTAGAATGTGATACTCCAGAAGGCAAAATAGCCTGATTACAAGCAAGAATCACCTACTGAGGAAAACCGAATATGATCCAACAGGGGGAAAATGGATATTTAATAAAATTGAAGACCTTCCAGCTTTCTTGATTTAAAAAAAAAATTAGTGTTGAATACAAAATGTTATTTTCAAATATAAAACTCAAGAGAAGAATTTTTTAAAAAAATAAACAGGAAATGGAAATCAATAGAGATTCAATAAGTTGAAAATGTTTACATTTCTACATTTTAAGATGATACTTCTAACTCCTAAGAACTTTTTTATTACTAAGATAGTTAGAAAGAGTATATGTAGAGAAAATGAATTTGAGTTGACTATGTAGGTATGATATAAAAAAATAAAATTCAATTAAGATCTGAGAAAAAGGAAAGCACTGGGGGAATGGAGATAGTGGAGGTAGAATGGGGTAAATTGTCTCATATAAAAGAGGCATGAAAAAGTTTTTACAGTGAACGGAAAAATGGAGAAAGGTGGTAGGAAATATTTGAACCTTGCTCTTATTGGAATTTTCTCAAAAAGGGAATAACAGACATAAAAATTGGGTTTAGAAATTTGTCTTTCCCTACACAGAAATAGAAGGTGAGAAGCATGAGAGTAGAAACCTGACAAAATGGAGGTCATACTGAGGGAGGCAGTGCTCAGAAGCAAAACACATTTTAAGAGGGACAGATTGAAAGGAGAGAGAGAAGGATAAAAAGGGGGGAAATAGGATCAAGGGAAATGAACAGTTAGTAATCATAACAGTGAAAGCAAATGATATTAATTCACCCATAAAATGGAAGTAGACAGAATGGATTAAAAACCACAGTTTTAAAGTATATTCTTTATACACTTGAAGTAGAGATACACAAAGAGTAAAGGTAAGGGACTAGAGCAGAATTTATTATGCTTTCACTGAAGTTAAAAAAAAAAAGTGTATGTAGCAATCATGATCTCAGACAAACAAAAGCAAAAAACAAAAGAGATCAATTTAAAAGAGATAAGAACAGAAATTATAATATGCTAAAAGGAACAATAGGCAATGAAGTAAACATAAATACTGAATATTTATTTACCAAATGGTATAGCATCTACATTCTTGAAGGAAAAGTTAGATAAATTAGAGGAAGAAACAGAGTATATAACGGTACCAGTGAGAGACCATAACTTTACCTTGCCAGAACTAGGTAGACCATCAAAAAATAAACAAGAAAGAAGTTAAAGAGATGAATACAATTTTAGAAAAGCCAGATATGTTAGAGTTCTGGAAAAAAAATTTAAATGGGAATGGGATTGGGGATGAATATATTTTGCCTCACTGGTACATGGCCCCTATACAAAAATTCATTATGTATCAGAGAATAAAAACCTTTCAACAAAAGGCAAGAAAGTTGAAATAATAAATGGATCAAAATCTTCTAAATTCAGAGGAAATGAAATGGTAGGGGCACAGGGATGAGGAGAGGACAAGGGAGGGATCTTTAGAGGGGAGGGAGAAGGAATAGGTAAAAGGAGGTGTTTAAATTTATGGGAATGGGAGAATAGGGGAGGGATTCTTGAAGGGGTAGGCAAATAATAAGAAGGCAAGGTAATTGGTAGAAGGAAAGTAAAGGAGGCAGGAGTGACATGAAACAAGATATGCGCAAACATAAGAACAAAGATAGGAGAAGAGTATTTTGGAGAAAGTATACACCTATACATGTATGTATATATGTACATGTGTATGTGTATACAGTTATACCTATAGAGAAATATATATAAATTTTATTGTAGCCTTCTATGGATGGGAGAGGGGGAAAGAATGAAGCAAAAATGGTGCACAGCAGAGAACAAAAGAAAACTCACAAGGTAGCAAAGAATAGATAGTCAATTCTCAACACAAAGTGTATTATTTATCATATAAGTTTCTTGAAATGAGAATTTATTGTTACGTATTTTGAACCCTCTCTTGTCTTTTGCTATGCATATAACTTTTGTTTTATCTTTCTTACTTTGTATTTAAGTTTCAATATTTAATTTTGTGATTTTTTTTTGTTTCTTTTCTCTATTCTGTATTTGTGCTTTGGTCCTTGACGCCAAAACAAACAAAAAAAAATTACAAAGAATACATTAAAATGAATGAAATAGATAAACTGTAAGTTAATTTCATTTGAAAAAAGAAAACCAAATGACCTGTAGAAGCAGTTACAGCAACTTGCTGTACTAAAGCCCTCATTTCTCAAATATATAGAGAACCGAGTTAAGAAAAAAATATCATTCCCCAATATGTAAATTGTTAAAGGACATGAATTGGCAATATTGCTATTCCTTTTAAATATACAACAGAGTTATCATGTAAATAGCATTTTTCCTCCCTGACCCCCACCCTAGAGATGATCACCTTTAGACACAAAGAGGTATATATACAACGTATATATGTATGTATATATATACACACAAGCACACATATTTATATACATGTATACACACATATAACTCACATACACATACATAAGTATGTAGATTTATGTATGTATGTGTATGTATATAAAATTATTCTACAATACTTCTACTTATCGTTTCTTTCTTTGAATGCAGATATAACATCGTTCTTCATATGTCCTTTGTAGTTAATTTTGGTATTTATAATTATTAAAATAGTTATTTACTCAAAGTTGTTCTTAAAAACATTGCTATTCCTGTAAACAATGTTGTCTTGATTCTGTTTATTTTGCTTTTCATTATTTCATGAAAGTATTCCCATGTTTTTCTAAGATCACTGAGTTCATCATTTCTTATTGCACAGTGATATTCCATCATAATGATATACCATATCTTGTTCAGCCATTCCCCAATCGATGGACATCCCTGTAAATTCCAGTTCTTTGCTACCTCAATGAGAGCTACTATAAACATTTTAGAACATATAGGGTATACCACAGTCGTGTTTTTAGGAAAGGACTTATAGACACAAAATATTTATTGCAGATCTTTTTATGATGTAAAAGAACTGGACATTAAGGGGATGTTCGTCAGTTGTAGAATGGCTAAATAACTTATGGCATATAATTATGATGGAATACTATTGTGCTATATGAAGTGATGAGCAGGATGATTTCAGAAAAAACTGGAATGACTTCCATGAACCTATACAAGTGATGTGAGTAGAACCAGGAGAACATTGTACACAGTATCTACAATATTTTATGATGATATACTGTGAATGACAGGTATTCTCATCAATACAATGATCTAAGACAATTCCCAAGGACTCATGATGAAAAATGCTGCCTGCCTATCTTAAGTGATTTTTTTTTTACTTTTTTAAACTCACCCCTCAGTGCCCAGATCACAAACACTGTCCCTCTAAATATCATCTGCTGCATCTCCCAAGAGTTCCACACTCACTCTTCTCTTTCAAGTAAGAGGAGAAACAGCTTTCAAAATATTTCAGGCCCACTGTACCTGGAGCTTCCTTACATAGATAGAGATGAGAGATGTATTCCACCAAAGTCTCCTCCTTGTATAAATGAACCTTATTTTTCCAATCTCTTATGGAATATTCTCTCAATTCTCATCTCAATTATTACTGGTTGATTTCCTCTCTACCTTTCAAAGCTCAGCTCCAGTTCCATTCTTCTATTAAACTTTCCCTAAAGACTCCTTTAATCATGAATTCCCCTGTTTCCTACAGTTCAATCACACCTCCCCCTTCCCCAGTAATAATTCATGATGTATTATGTAGATTCTAGGGATAAATAAACAGAAAACAATCCTTGATTTTGAAGAGCTTACATCCTTCTGTACTCCTTCCCTCCAAAAATTGCACCTCTTATGTTGTTTATATTGTTAACTATAAAATTTAGTATTTAGGATTATACTCTATTATGCTACTATTATTTTGTCTATAATATGCCTTAGAGCTACTATCTCAATCCTCATTCTCTCTGATGATTTGGGTCCATTTAGCCTATTTGCTATATCTCCTTAATAACCTAGATGGATATCTTAAGAAGTGGTCTTTTCTTTTGCAATGAATCATAAGCCCTCACCTATATGTTTCTGCCATGATTATGGGTTGGTTTTCATGCCAGCCATAAATAAATTTGCAAAGGGGATTGACTAAGGTAGTAAAATAAGAGTTGGTGCAAAATAACCCTTTACAAGTTTATGACACATTCAACTAGCAATATGTAAAAGATCTAGGGGGGAAGAAAAACAAAAACGGTGAGCTCTTGTGACAAAGGGATAATTTACAACTACTGGTTACTGCAAATCTCTTTTTTTAATCTTTCATGTGATCAAGAAATGGTATCTTTTTTTTCTTTTCCTAGACCGATGTAGACCTTTGAATCAGCTTTGACTCTGTTCCTATGTCCTAATGTCCTAATGAAAACATTCCATCACTTGATCTGAGTACACTGCAAGGAAGATAAGAAATCCAAAAGCTTCAATAAGCTTTGAAACCCAGAAAAATCTTCTACCATCAAAGGATGTAGGGGGGGCAAAGAGCAGGAGATACATCCTGAAACTATAATTAGGGCCTTTCCCTTCCCCCTAAAGTATTTTTTCTCTAGTATTTTACTAGAATCACAGGCTGGCTCCAAAATCTGTCATAACTGAAATCTACAGCACGTTTGATAATTTTTAAAATAATGTTGGGACAAGCCTAAGTTTTCTTAGTTATGTCTAAATATAATATCAAAATATTCCTCCTCTGCATCATCACTCCAATCCCTAGTACTATTTACAATTACAATTGATTGTGACTTAGTCTTATTTTGTTAAGGCATACTTATTTTTAAGATGGGTGGTGTGATGTGAACAAGTCAATGAACTCCATCCTTCAGAGTGTATCTATGTTTATGGATATGTATATTTGAGTGTGTACCTATGTGAATATGTATCGACCAGGTGACATATGGATAAAATACTGGTCCCAGAGTCAGAAAGACCTGAGTTTGATTATGGCCTGAGACACTTACTATTTCTGTGATCCTAGGCAAGTCATTTAATCCAGTTTGACTCAGTTTCCTCATCTGTGAAGGGATCTGAGAAAGTAAATGGCAAACCACTCTAATATCTTTGCCAAGGCAACCCCAAATTGGGTATCATAAAGTTGGACGCAACAGAAATGATTAAGCAACAACAAAAGTATGTACACATACACACACTGTATGTATGTACATATACTATACACACACACACACACATATATATATATATATATATACATACACATATATGTACATAATTTTTGTGCTCTACTGAGAATTTAAGCTCCTGAGAGAAGGTGTTATGTGATGTATCTATTTTATATTCTTCATAGTAGAAAATGAAACCAGAGAGGAGTCAAGGTGATAGAGTAAAAGCAGGGACCTACTTTTGCTCTCCAAAGCCTTGAAAACAGCTGTAAAAAATGACCCTAATCAAACTCTAGAGCTGCAGAACTCACAAGGTGACAGAGTGAGGCAAATCTCCAGCCCAGGGTAGCCTGGAAGGTCAATGGGAAGTATGTGTCAGATCAGGCTGGGAGCATGAAAAGGTAAACAGGAAACAGAAATCATAAGGGACTTATTAAAGTTGAACTGTTTACTTTCCTGCTCAGAAAGATGATATTTGTAATTCATGATATCTTGCTTAGTATTCAGGTAGTTGAAGGAAAGATATAGATATATAGATAGATACAGATATATATTTAGATATAGATAGATAGAGGTATAGATATATACATATAGATAGAGAGAGAGGGAGAGATAGATAGATACACACACATAGAGAGAGAGGAGAGAGAAAAAGAGAGAGAGGAGACAGAGAGAGAAAAGGAGAGAGAAGGGGGAGAGAGAGAGAGACAGAGACAGAGAGATAGAGAGAGAGTGAGAGATGGCACAGGGTTATTTGAATATGAAGGGATGATATCTAAAAAACTAAATTAAGGGGCGAGAGAACAATATATTGGGAGAAGGAGAAAGGGAGAGGTAGAATGGGGCAAGTTATCTCACATAAAAGAGTCAAGAAAAAGGTTTCGCAATGGAGGAAAAGAGGCGAGAGGTGAGAGGGAATGAGTGAAACTTATTTTCATCGGATTTGGCTTGAGGAGGGAACAACATACACACTCAAATAGGTATTTTACCCTACAGGAAAGTAAGGTGGGGCAGGGGATTAGGATGGAGGGATAATAAAAAGGAGGGCAGATTGGGGGAGGAGGTGGTCAGAAGCAAACACTTTAGAAAGGGGACAAGATCAGAGTTAAGATGGTAGAAGGTATAGTTAGCCTTTCACAACATGACTATTATGGAAGTGTTTTGCATAACTACACATGTATAACCTATATTAAATTGTTTGCCTTCTCAATGAGGGTGAGTGCAAAGGGAAGAAGGAAGAGAATTTGGACCTCAAGGTTTTAAAAACAAATGATAAAAACTGTTTTTACATATAACTGGGAAATAAGATATATATGCAATGGGGTACAGAAATCTACCTTGCCCTACAAGAAAGTAAGGGGAAAGGGAATAAGGCGGAAGGGGATAAAAGGGAGAGCAGCACGGGGGAAGGCTAATCAGAATGCATGCCACATCAAGGTGGGAGAGGGAAGAAATGGTGAGAAAATCTGGAACTCAAAATCATGTGTAAATGAATGTTGAAAACTAAAAGTAAATAAATTTAAAGAACCTATGTCTGTGTCTCACTGACATTAAGTTTATTCCCTAGCGAAGACTGCTTCATTTTGGTTAATACTGAACTTATCAGTTATTTTTCAATTTGTTTTGTTTTTCAGAAAGGTTAACATTTTGATATAAGCTTAATTTTCTTGTACACATATGTCATCTAATATGTTATCAAATATAAATTAAGTATTTGTGTGCCTAATGGAAAGTACCTTAGTCCCTCCTGGGAGTACTGTTTGAATTTTTTTTTAATTGAAGTGGAATACTTATCAGTTAATTGAAGTGGAATACTTATCAGTCTAAATATTAATCTCTTTCATTATTATATTGTATATTTAAAAGGTTGTGCATTATTTCAGTATATAATTAGACTTGTCTATTTCATATAGATAGATTGAAGATAGACACAGAATATAATATTATCAATACTCTTTTACCTGTCTACTGTTTATTTGCCCTAAGATTGGTATTGTGGATATAAACTTTAATTGCCCCAAATTAAGCATAACTCATGGACATAAAAACTATTATAAAAACATGTTTAAAAATTTGAAATCTCTTATTTAGATGTTGGATATATCAGAAATCTCCATTTTCCAATCTGTTTTCCCACTGTCTCCAGATATTATACAATATAATTTAGACATAAATGAATGATATTAGACACTTAATTTGGAACAGCAAATTGCTTTGAAAATGATATTTCAAATAGTTTTATTTTACTTTTTCCTAACGAGAGCAATTATGTTGTTGTAAGCATAGTCATAGGAGTATTATGGTTGTTTGTTTTGTCAAATGACCAGTTTTCCCATATTATATTTCTGTTTCCATATTTTTGCAGTGTCTCTAGCCATCAACATGCCAATATTTTACCTATAACAAATGAAGCAACAAACATTTTTATCTGAAAGTGATCTTCTGATCACTTCAAAAATGATTTTCTTACTCTTATTTACCCCCTGCCCCCATATAGTCTTTAGAACGAAATAAATTAAAGGAAATCCCAGATTCTTTAATATATAAATATGAGCCACCAGGCGCCGCTGTTGAGCTAGGAAATTTGAGCTGTCAATCATTGTGGCATGGGCTGAAGAAAAATTCACTGCTGCAATTCTTCAGTCATTTCAGTCATGTCCAATTGTTCATGACCCTATTTGGGGTTTTCTTGGCAAAAATACTGCAACAGTTTGCCATTTCTTTCTCCATCTCATTTTACATAGGAGGAAACTGAGGCAAACAGTATTCAATGACTTGCTCCGAGGCACACAGCTAGTAAGCTTCTGAGACTATATCTGAACTCAGGAAGATGTCTTCCTGACTCCAGGCTCAACACATTTTGCACGCTCTCACTTTACTGCCCTATCAAGATCTCCCTCCCTCCACTCTTCTCAAGAGGGGACTTTTCTTAGCAATTTACTCCCTTTAAGAAGCATGACTTTTCATTAAAAAATGGAAACAAAAAAAAAATTGCTACCTCCCACGCTCAGTTTAACACTTTCCTGGGTTCTTTTTTTCTGGCTCATATCTAAGGAAAACCAGGTCCTAAGGATTATTCTCTTCCCTTTAATAAACTTGCTCTTGATCTGCTGGCAAGATTGCTTTATTATCTCCAGTTTCAGTTTATAAATCTTTAGTGACTTTAAAATCGATTCCACTTTGAAGTCTTCCTTTTCTTATGAATCTGCTGAAGTCATTCAAGTAATCAGAAGTTCTACAGCTTTGGATAGCTATCCATTTAAAATACATACACACATATATGCATATATATATGTGTACATACACATATATACATATACGCATGTATATGCATAAGTGTGTGTGTAAACACATAGTACTACCTATATAACAAGAACAACAAAATCATTAAACGATGGTGCTTAAAGAAATAACATCTTCAACGGGGCAGGCTATTCTTTTTAGCAAGAATTTGGAGGTGAAATGTGGAGTAGACAGAAATATCATGACTTCTTTACTTTTCATCATGATTTTCAGTAGAAGGACAGAGAGTAAAGAAGATATGTATACATCTATACATATATATTATATATATATCTTATAAATAGCATATGTAATATATATGTATATAATATATATCTATGTAATATATGTAATGCACATATATGTATATATGTGTGTGTAATATATATATATATACACATATATATGTATGTATATATGTGAGATAACTACTCAGTTGGTTATGTACAAGTGATCTCCAAGTTAGTTGCAAAGACAAACACCTATATTTCATGTAAGATACTCTCTTAAGGGTCCTCTCCAGCTCCCTTGGCATTGGGGAACTATAAACTGTTCACTGTAGAGCTCAATCCACACTGGTAGTGTTCAACCTAAGATTGCTGGCTGTGAACCTGTCTTGATTTTACCTTACAACATTCTTCAGTGTCTTTAATGTCTAGAACTTTGTCCTCTCTTTGTCCTCAAGATATGGTAGGGAAATCTTGAAACTCTATTCAAACCAATGAGAACTGGAAAACCTCTAGAAATATAAAATATAAAACAGAGGTTTAAAATATATAGTATAAAACATAAAAACTTGTTTTGCACAAAGAAAATCAGTACAACAAAGATTAGAAGGAAAGCAGAAAGGAGGGAAATACTTTTTACAGTCTCATTTCTCATCTATATAGAAAGCTGAGAAAATTTTATGAGAATTATGAGAATTAATTCCCTAATTGATAAATCGTCAAAAGGTATGGAAAAGTATATTTCAGATGAAGAAATCAAATCACTCTATAGACATATAAAAAGATATAGAAATTTATTGATTAAAGAAATGACCATTAAAACAAACCTGAGATACCACTTTACTCCTATCAGATTGGCTAATGTGACAGAAAAGAAAAATGAAAAATATTGGAGAGACTGTGGTACTATTGAGATGTTGACATATTGTGATGGAGTTTTGAACTGATCCAACTATTCTGGAGTGCAATTTGGAACTATGTCCAAAGGGCAATCCAGTTTTGTATATCCTTTGGTCCAGCAATACCACTATTAGTTCTGCATCCCAAAGAGTTTATAAAAAAAGGAAAAGGACCTACAGGTACAAAAATATCTATAGTAGCTTTTCTTTTTTTGTGGTGGCAAAGAAATGGTAATTGGGAGGATGCATATTAGTTGGGTAATGGCTGAAAAAGTTAAGGTACTTTGTGACAGAATATTATTGTACTATAAGAAATGATGAGCAGGATGGTTTTAGAAAAACCTGGAATGACTTACATGAACTGATTTAAAGTGAAGTGAGCAGAAAGAAGCAGGAGAATATTATATGCAGTAGCAGTAATATCACATAATGATCAACTATGAATGACTTAGATCTCCTCAGGAATTCAAGGATCTAATAAAATTCCAAAGGACTCATGATGTAAAATGCTTTCCACATCTACAGAAAGAACTGACAGAGTTGGAATATAGATCAAAGCACACTATTTTCACTTTATTACTTTTTTTCTTTTGATCTGTTTCTTCTTTCATCACATAAGTAATATGGAAACATGTTTTACATGATCACATATATATGAGCTATATCAAATTCCTTAATTTCACAGGGAGGGGTTGGGGAAAGGAAGAAAAGAGAAAAAATATTTTAAATGGATATTTAAAATTGTCATTATATGTAATTGGGGTGAAAATGAAATTTTATTTTAAAAATTCCTTACCAAGAAGTTTCCCCAGAAGTATACAAGCATGCCCTGAAGACCAATGCAAAGGTCTCATTGAGGCAATGGAAAAGAATTACCGAAGACTGAAAGACATAAATTATGCATGATAAATTATCAAAAAATCTAAAATAAAAATTAGTGATGTAAAAGGAATAATTCGTTAAAAATTATGTATTCAATAGGAGCATGCAGTTTAGATGCTCAAATGTTATATTTTCCCCTGTCATGAAATACAAACTGTAAGTCATTGACTTTATTAATGATAAAAGTGGAAAACAAAATGTCTTTGTGATATCACTTTATACCAATTAAATAGACAAAAAAATGAATACATATAATAATTATTGGCATTAGTAGAGTTGAACTCATATATTGGGTGAAGAATTAGACACTGATCAAAATTACATATTGATGACAGAATTCTGAAAGTACTTTGTGAAAGTGTCAGAAGTCACCTATTCCTTTGACAAAATGGTTCCTTTTATTCATAAGGGAAAAAGAGTCAGATCTAGACCAATAATTTATGCCATGAGTGGAATGTTTATTGTGGAAACTATCTCTCTCCATGAAATTCAACATTTTCTTTGGAATTTATCATCTAAAGAAGTTGCCTTGAGTCTGGAGAAGGAAAGTTGCTCTTCTAGGGTCACCTAGACAGTATGTGTCAGAAGTTTCCTGAACTGCATTTTCCAAACTTCTCTATTCATTACACCATTCCTCCTCTCCACTATAGACAGGAAATATTTCTGAAAAACAAAAGTGGTAGATTTTTTTAAAATAAGTAGAGAAGAACTACTTGTTATTGAGGGGGGAAATGGAAATACAATAAATGTACAACAATTTCAAAATGAAGAAATTATTTCTTGGAAGGAATATCTCTAAGGCCAAAGGAAATTAAAACCCAATGACTTTGGGAAAATTATCCCTTTATACAGTTTCTGAAGTACTAAAGTCTCTATTTATGATACATGTTTCTCCTGGGTCTTAGGTGGTTTACATCCAAATAGCATTTTTCCCTTCTAGGCACACTCATTGAATGATCACATACTAAATAAACTATATGATAAAGGATAATTTGAAGACAGGTGTAATTTCAACACAAAGGCTTTTATAATTAGTCATCCATAGCAATTTCATTTAGAACAAAAATGTGAATATTAGCATAATTTTGCTTTGCACACTTTTTGTAAATTCTGCAGTTCTGATTAATGTAGCCAGATATAATTCAGCATGCTGTCCTCTCCCCATCCCCCCCAAAATTAAAGGATAACAACCACATTTTAATAACCTGCAAGAAGAAGATACAGGAGAATTTACTAAATCTAAACTATATTGCCAATTTAGGTCTTCAAATTTACCCAAGAAGTTTTAGTTAAGAAGAGGGTCACACATACATACATACACATACATATATACAGTTTCATTGCCAACTATATGGCAAAGGTTATTTGATAAATGAAAGAGTATGATTTATATTAAAATGCATTAACTAAAGGAAGACACTTTGTAGAAAGGCAATTTTATTTTCAAGACTTTAAGAAACTCTCCAAAAGGAAAATGTTGACTATAGCTAAGCCAGTGAAAATTGACTAATCAGATGAAGTGGAACAAAATACCTTTCCTAATTCTCAAGCCTCTGACAAGTAATCTGAAAAAGGTGGCACCTTGGAGGCATCTGAAATCAATTTATTTCCACTATGAGGCAGCTTTCTACTCTACCTGTGGCATATTTATTGGTGGTGACAGAAGAACTTTCATTCTCTACATTTAGGTTCCTATCTAGTGTGCACTGGAAAGAGGAGTTTTCTTTTTTAAATCGGAAAGCAGGACAATCACCATAAATTTAAAAATTCATGTCTTAAAATGCATTTTTTATGTAATAGGAACATATGAGGAAATGAATTGAATACCCCATTCAACTACATTTCCTATGATTCCTAAGTCTATATTGTTTTCGTTCATTTGGACTACTTCCTGATAATTTTATCATGAAGAGCAGCAGGTGCATGGACTAAGAATAGTTGATTGTATCAATAGAATGATTTTTAATTTGGAGGGAAAAAAGAAATTTTTACTCTTTACCTCTCTCTCCCTATTGGAATCATTTCAGCATATCCTACAAATAACTCCTTTCTCTTCACAACACATTAATTGGAGGAATTTACTTTGGTGACAGATACTTAGGGGAAAAAATCTAATAGCAATTCAAAAATCTTCCCAAAGGAAAAAAAACGGTTTAGTTGTTACCATTATATTGGCTCTTCTGAGAAATAAGAATTTCATTTTATTATTGTATTGGTAATTTGGGGATATTTTCCCCATCATAAATTATTGCTTGGAATGTAGTATTTCCAAATTTTGCATTTCCGTTTTACCAAATTTCTGTGGATATAAGGTTCACTTGCTTGAAATTTTTTTAAAGTATATGGAAGTGAACTGATAATTTTGTTTGTTATTTCTTTGAACTATAGTTTTCTGCCTTGAAATTTCTTGTCAAACTAGAATCACACACATTAAATTACACATAAACACACACATACACACATATACATGCATATATATGTATATATACACAAAAATATATTTAATTTATACACATAAATACATACAGGTATACATATTAATGTATTATCTATAAAATTTGAATGTATTTATGAAAAATAAAAATGTGTCTCAAATTAAATTTAGGCATTAAATCGGGTTGCTGCCATACTGTAACCCAAATTGTCAAATATTTGTGAAAAGGACAGGATGAAAATATTTTCATTCAGGTCAACTGTAACGCACAGGTTTATATTTAGTAATAATTAATCAAATTTTACAGCATCATATGATCATAAGGTCATGAAATTTAGTATTGAAAAGAACTTTGGTGATTGTCAAGTCAAATCCTCCTTTTTTTTTCACATGAGCACACTCAGGCTCAAAGTGGAAAAGTGACTACCCAATGCATAATCAGTAATCAGTTATTATTAATGAAAAAAGGATGAAAATATTGAATTTTAATAATTTCATGTTATTATATTAAGTACTCTGCTTTAAGAAAATGTATATAAAATTTTAGCTTGTTGACATCATGAAAATTGATGCATCAAAATTATTACACATTTTAATACTTATTATTTCGTAAAAACACTTATTTGTTAAGAACACAACATTCAGTCACCATTTCAATACACAATAGACAGGAAAAAGGATTCCATGTATGAACCCACGAACTTCTGTTGCATGCAATTAAACAAAAACAACTGTACAGTAAATTCATTATGTATGTGTGTTCATCCTCTGTTGCTGAAGAAGACCATGCCATCAGAGAAATGATGAATGACTTGAACTTGACTTTGTTTTGAGTGAGGAAGGACTGTGTAAGTCACCAACCTCACTTCTCCTCCAGAGCCATCTAAATCCAGTGACTAAATATTCATCAGAATGACTGGAGATGACCCATGATGAGGCAATTTGGGTTAAGTGACTTGCCCAAGGTCACACAGCTAGTGAGTGTCAAGTGTCAGAGGTGAGATTTGAACTCAGGTCCTCCTGACTCCTGCACTGGTGCTCTATCCACTGCACCATTCCTCTACCTTCATGAATCAAAGTGAATTTGTTGAGGAAACAAGGAATCAAGAAGAAAAAAAAACATTAAAAGTACCAAGGAACCAAAATAAAGATCATAATTTAACAGCCACCACTATGAATGAATGGGGAGCTTGGAAAATAAAATTTCAAAAGGTAAAGATTACAATGAAGAATAATTTACCCAGACAAACTGAGTGTAATCACAAGGGGTAGAAAATGAACCTTAAATGAAACAAAAGATCTACAAATATTAATGATGATAACATCAGAGCTCAATAAAAACTTTAAAATGAAAATACAGGAATCAAAAGAAATGGGAGGAGGGAAGAAGGAGCATAGTGTTTATATCATAATAAGAGACGATATGTGTCTCCTTAGAACCCTAATAATATGAAGGAACATAAGTGGGGTTAAATTTGACAAAATAATTGGAATACTTTTAAGATCTGATCATTTTAAAAGAAGAAACAGAAGGAAAGGGGAAAGGAATACACTAGGGGAAAGCAGGAAAGAGAATAGGAGAAATTATTTCACATAATCATGTATGGCAAATAGAAATCTACACATAAGAAGGAAGAGGTGGAGAAAGTACAAAATACTCAAACTTCACTTTCATCTGAACTGAACAAAGGAGTGCAAAATATACACGGAGAAATATACACAGAGTTGGATACAGAATTACATTCAACAGAGGAACAGGAGGGTAAAGGAGGTGGAGAGTGAAGAGTAGAAAAAAGTAGATTCAGGGTAGGATTAGTTATAAGCAAAACAAGCTATAACTCTTACTCTGAAAAAAAATGATTAAAATAGGAAGAAAGAATAAGAACTTCTGATTTTGGGGGTGGAGTCAAGATGGTGGAGTGAGAGCATACAGTCACCTAACTCTATGACAAATTCCTTCAGATACTTCTAAAAAGAGAATCTGAACATATTTTAGACTGGCACAATCCACTAGAATACAGTGTGGCAGATTTCCAGCCCAGGACAGCCTGGGAAGGTTGACAGGAAGAATCTGTTACAAGGGGTTAGGAGAACCCAGAGCACACAGACTGCACCAACACAGACCACACCATAGTGGAATGCTGGGACTGACTGAAGCAGGAACAGCAGTGTGGATTCTAAAACATATCATACTAGGATGGGAGTCTAGCAGATTTGAGCGAGAGAGAAGCTCAGCAGCCCTGTAACAGCAACAGTCACTCCTGAGATTAAATGTCTGTAAGTCACCTACTTGAATTTCCAGGAGCCAAGGTGATGCAGTGATCTGTAAATGCTATCCTCTCTCCCCTTGTTGACATTGAAACCCCAGAGAATATTTCCTCAAGAAAAATCTTGGAATAATGGGGTCAGCTGAAGGGGAAAATAATATATTGACTCAAGAGGCTAGGAAAATCCCTAAGTGGGATTCCTCTTGCTGTGGCTGAAGGGGACCAATGCAGGACCAGAGCTTTCCCAGACAGCCCCTTTTCAGCGAACCAGGAGGAGATCCTAAGCCTCAGGGTGGCAGAGTCCATAAGGGTCAACATCAGGACTCCAGGTGTGCCTTAGAACAGCCAGGGATATCAGGAAGACACTAGTACAGATGGGGGGTTGCCAACTGTTGAACCTGCCTGTGCTCTAACACAAGAGAGGAGACCACCTGTAGCCAGATCATCTCTCCCCCACACCTCATGCAGCAAGCTCCAGGGTAACACTGAGGAAATTCAGAAAGATTTCACGTGGCCTCTGCCTTATCACACCAGCCAGCTCAGCACTAGGGCAGCATTCTAGCTTCTAGCTGAAAGAACCAGAGGTCACAATACACAAAGCCTCAAGTTTAAAGCACAAGAACTGAGGGACAGAGCCCGCTATGCCCGAGAAGCATAGATCTGCTTTTAAAAGCCAGGGAAAAGGAAATCATCATGAGCTGGAAGCAAACCAGAAAAGAAGATACAATCTTACTATGAGGACAACATCTAAAATAGGAATACAGAAGAGGACAGCATTGAGACTGTACTCCCATCTGAAACCTCAAAGGGAATATGAACTGGTCTCAAGCTCAAAGAGCATTCTTGGAACATCTCAAGAAGAATTTTAAAAACCAAATTAGAGGGGCAGAAGAAATTAACGAATGATTTTAAAAATATGAAAAAAGGATGGCGGAGTGAAAGCAACGACTCACCTATGCTCCTGGAAAAACTCCTCTGGATATATCTGGGGGGAGAGTCTGACCAGACTTTGGAGGTGTAGAATCCAGTGGGAGACGGACTTTGACAGATTCGGAGCCCAGGCTGGACTAGAAGGTCCACGGGAGGGATCTGTTCCGCGGGGGTAAGACCCCGGCGCACAGCGCAGCGCAGTCAGCGCGGCAGGGCGGAGGGGACCCGAGGGGCCCGAGAGTGGCGGGCGAGACCAGCGGAGCAGGAGATAAGCCAGGCCGAGCCAACGATATCAGCGCAACAGCCTTTGAAATCTTCAGCCTAAAGACGGGACTTCAGTGGGTCACTACTTGAACATCCAGAAGCTGGGATGCCGGAGTGACCAGTAAGTACTCTCCCCTCCCCCCCGATGACCGTGAGGGAACCATAAAATTCTTCCCCAGATTGATCCTGGATCAGTGGGAGCAGCAGAAGAGAGCGGGTGGTCTCATAACACCAGAGGCTGGAGAGGTGGCAAAGGGGGATTCTTCCTACCGTGGTGGAGGCTATCTGGAGGGACAGACGACCCAGGGCAGAGAAAAATTCGCACTGAGACCCAGGCAAGCCGCAGCCCGGGAGACGAGACCCAGGAGGGGCGGGAACACGCATTAGCCTCTAGGTGTGCCCCAGTCCTCCAGGGGAAAAGGGAAGACAATAGGGAAGCTGGGATCACTATCCCCCGGACCTTGCCTTTGCCTCAGGCCAGCTGAGGAGATATCCTGAGACCAGACCACACCTCCCACACACCTATCAAGCTAACCCCAGGGTTGATCTGAGAAACAACAACAACAACAACAACAACAAAAAAAAAAGCCTGCTTTTAGCCTAGACAAACATCAACTCAACTTAAAAGATCTGTACCTTCTGACTGAAAGAACCAAAAGCTGCAACACTCAGCCAACATCATGAATCGGAAAAAGTAGACGAAAAGTGAAAAAACCATAGAATCTTTCTATGGGGATAAGGACCAAAACACAAACAACAAAGAGGTCAGAGCTGAGACTGTACTTCCATCTGAAACCTCAGATGGGACTATGAATTTCTCGCAAGCACAACTAGATTACCTGGAACGTCTGAAGAAGGATATAAAAGAAAAACTGGCCAATGATTTTAAAACCATAAAAAAAGAATTCACTGATGAGAACATCACTCTGAAAAAGAAAATTGAAGAAATGGAAAAGGAAGTTCAAAAATTAACTGGAGAGAATAAATCCCTAAAAGGAAGAGTTAATCAAATGGAAAAGGAAACCCAAAACCTAATTGGGAAAATTGATCAGATGGAAAAGGAAACACAAAACCTAACTGGGAAAATTGGTCGAATGGAAAAAGAAGTACAAAAATTAAATGGAGAAAATAGCTCCTTAAAGGGAAAAATGGGTCAGATGGAAAAGGAGATGGAAAAGCTAACTGAAGAAAACACTACGATGAAGATTAGAATTGGGCAAGTAGAAACTAATGACTCAATGAGGCAACAAGAATCAGTCAAACAAAATCTAAAGAATGAAAAGATAGAAGAAAATGTAAAATATTTAATTGGAAAAACAACTGACCTGGAAAATAGATCCAGGAGAGAAAATTTAAGAATTATTGGCCTGCCAGAAACCCATGATGAAGAAAAGAGTCTGGACAATATCTTCCAGGAAATCATCAAGGAAAACTGCCCAGAAGTACTAGACTCAGAGGGCAAAATAGTCATCGAAAGAATCCACCGTTCCCCTCCCGAAAGGGATCCCAAACTCAAAACCCCAAGAAATATAGTTGCCAAATTCCAGAGCTATCAAGTGAAGGAGAAAATACTACAAGCAGCCAGAAAGAAACAATTTAAATATCAAGGTCACACAGTCAGGATCACACAGGACCTTGCAGCTTCTACATTAAAAGATCGAAAGAATTGGAACCCAATATTCCGTAAGGCAAAGGAGTTGGGACTTCAACCAAGGATCAACTACCCAGCAAAGTTCAGCATAACATTTCAGGCAAGGAGAAAGTCATTCAACGAAATAAGGGATTTCCAGAGCTTCCTGACCAAAACACCAGAACTCAATAGACAATTTGATCTTCAAATGCAGGTCTCCAGAGAATCATAAAAAGGTAAACAGAGGGGAAAAAACAAAAACAAAAACTTGCTACTCAATTAGGGCAATCTGTTTACCTCCCTGTAAGGGAAGATGATACCTGTTAATCTTGAGAACTGTGCAGCTATTATGATAAAAGGGATATATGTAGAGGGAACGGGCATAAAGTAAATGATGTCATGTCAAAAATATGATTTAAGTATGAGAAGGGAATGTAATAGGAGGTATGGAAAGAGGGAAGCAGAAAATGGCAAATTATATCACAGGAAGAAGTACAAAAGTATAGTAGAGGGAAGGAGGGGAGGGAGATGAGCATTGTTTGAGAGGTACTCTCATCTGATTTGTTCAAAGGAGGGAACAATAACCGTAAGCAGATAATTCTAACTAGCTCTATAGGTAGTAGGAGGGGAAGGGGGAAGAAAGGGGAGGGTGGCTAAAAGGGAGGAAAGAAGCAATAAGAGTAAAGGAGACTAATAGGGAGGGGGGCTAAAAGAAGGAGGGGAAGGCTGCAGGAGGAGGGGGAGAAAAGTGAATACTATTGAGGAGGGGAAGGGAGACGGGAGAGTTAAAAGCACAAATGGTGGGAAAGAGGGTGGAGGGAAATACACAGATTGTAATCATAACTGTGAATGTGAATGGGATGAACTCTCCCATAAAACGGAGACGGATAGCAGAATGGATTAAAAGCCATAATCCAACAATATGCTGCTTACAAGAAACACATTTGAAACGGGGGGATACACATAGGATAAAGGTCAAAGCATGGAGCAGAATATATTGTGCTTCAGCTCATGTAAGAAAGGCAGGAGTAGCAATCCTAATCTCAGACAAAGCAAAAGGAGAAATAGATCTAATCAAAAGGGATAAGGATGGAAACTATATCCTACTAAAAGGCACCATAGACAGTGAAGCAATATCATTACTAAACATTTATGCTCCAAGTGGTATAGCATCCAGATTCTTAGAGGAGAGGTTGGGGGAGTTGAAGGAAGAAATTGATAGCAAAACTATACTAGTGGGGGACCTCAACCTCCCCCTCTCTGAACTAGATAAATCCAACCTTAAAATAAACAAGAAAGAGGTTAAGGAGGTAAATAAAACTCTGGATAAAGTAGATATGATAGATCTTTGGAGAAAATTAAATGGGAATAGAAAGGAATATACCTTTTTCTCAGCGGTACATGGAACATTTACAATAATTGACCATGTACTAGGACATAAAAATCTCACAATCCAGTGTAGAAAGGTTGAGATAATCAATGCATCCTTTTCAGATCATAATGCATTAAAAATTACATGTAATAAAAGGCCATGGAAAGAGAAACCAAAAATCAATTGGAAACTAAATAATCTAATTCTAAAGAAGGGTTGGGTTAAAGAAGAAATCATAGAAACAATCAACAATTTCATTCAAGAGAATGACAATAGTGAGACAACATACCAAAACTTATGGGATACTGCAAAAGCAGTTATTCGGGGAAGTTTTATATCTTTGAATGCTTACATAAATAAAATAGAGAAAGAGGAGATCAATGACTTAGGCTTGCAGTTGAAAAAGCCAGAAAAAGAACAAATTGAAAATCCCCAAGTAAATACCAAATTAGAAATACTGAAAACCAAAGGAGAGATTAATAAAATTGAAATAAAGAAAACTATTGAATTAATAAATAAAACCAATAGTTGGTTTTATGAAAAAACTAATAAAATTGATAAACCTTTGGTTAATCTGATCAAAAAAAAGAAAGAAGAAAACCAAATTACTAACATTAAAAATGAAAGGGGTGAACTCACCTCCAATGAGGAGGAAATTAAAACAATAATTAGAAACTACTTTGCCCAACTTTATGCCCACAGATTCGACAATCTAAACGAGATGGATGAATATTTTAAAAAATACAAATTGCCCAGATTAACAGAAGAGGAAGTTGAATACTTAAACAACCCCATCTCAGAAAAAGAAATTGAACAAGCCATCAATGAACTCCCTAGGAAAAAATCTCCAGGGCCAGATGGATTCACAAGTGAATTCTATCAAACATTTAAAGAACAGTTAATTCCAATACTACATACACTATTCTTGAAAATTGGGGAAGAAGGAGTCCTCCCAAATTCTTTCTTTGATACAAATATAGTTTTGATAATCAAACCAGGAAGAGACAAAACAGAGAAATAAAATTATAGACCAATTTCCCTAATGAATATAGATGCAAAAATTTTAAATAAGATTTTAGCAAAACGAATACAGCATCTTATCACGAGATTAATACATTATGATCAGGTAGGATTCATACCAGGACTACAGGGCTGGTTCAATATTAGGAAAACTATTAGCATTATCGATCACATCAACAACAAAGCTAACAAAAACCACATGATTATCTCAATAGATGCAGAAAAAGATTTTGACAAAATACAACATCCATTCCTACTAAAAACATTGGAGAATGTAGGAATAAAGGGAACTTTCCATAAAATAATAAGCAGTATCTATCTAAAACTTTCAGCAAGCATTATATGCAATGGGGATAAGCTAGATGCATTCCCAATAAGATCAGGGGTGAAACAAGGTTGTCCATTATCACCACTATTATTCAATATGGTACTAGAAATGTTAGCTGTAGCAATTAGACAAGATAAAGATATTCAAGGAATTAGAATAGCCAAAGAAGAAACTACGTTATCACTCTTTGCAGATGATATGATGATTTACCTAGAGAATCCCAGAGATTCAAGTAAAAAATTACTTGAATTAATAAACAACTTTGGCAAAGTTGCAGGGTACAAAATAAACCCACACAAATCCTCTGCATTCCTATATATTAGCAACAAAGTTCAACAGCAAGAGATAGAAAGAGAAATCCCATTTAAAGTTAGGGTAGACAGTATAAAATACTTAGGAGTCTACCTGCCAAAACAAACCCAGGGACTATATGAACACAATTACAAGACACTTTTTGCACAAATAAAGTCAGATTTAAGTAAGTGGAAAAACATTAGTTGCTCATGGGTAGGCCGTGCTAATATAATAAAAATGACAATTCTACCCAAATTAATATACTTATTTAGTGCCATACCAATTAAACTATCAGACAATTATTTTCTAGAGCTGGATAAAATAATATCAAAATTCATTTGGAAAAACAAAAGGTCCAGAATATCAAAGGGACTAATGAAAAGAAATGCTTGGGAAGGTGGCCTAGCGCTACCAGACCTTAAACTGTACTATAAAGCAGCAATTATCAAAACAACTTGGTATTGGCTAAGAAACAGAGAGGTAGACAAGTGGAATAGACTTGGCACTCAAGATGCAGTAGGCAAGGAATATAGCAACCTTCTGTTTGATAAACCCAAGGACCCCAGCTTCTGGGATAAGAACTCATTGTTTGACAAAAATTGCTGGGAAAACTGGATAACAGTGTGGTGGAAATTAGGCATAGACCCATACCTGACACCGTACACAAGAATAAAGTCCAAATGGGTACATGGTTTAGGTATAAAGATTGATACCATGAATAAACTGGAGAAGCAAGGAATAGTGTATTTATCAGATCTATGGAGAAGGGATGAATTCTTTACTAAAGGAGAGATAGAATGCATTATGAAATGCAAAATGGATAACTTTGAGTACATTAAACTGAGAAGTTTTTGCACAACCAAACCCAATGCAACCAAAATCCGGAGGGATGTAGTAAATTGGGAAAAAATTTTTACAGCTAAGCTCGGGGATAAAGGCCTCATTTCTAGAATATATAGAGAACTGACCCAAATGTATAATCATACAAGTCATTCCCCAATTGATAAATGGTCAAAGGATATGAACAGGCAATTTTCAGAGGAAGAAATTAAAGCTATCTATAATCATATGAAAAAATGCTCTAAATCACTATTGGTTAGAGAGATGCAAATCAAAACAACTCTGAGGTACCACATCACACCTATAAAATTGGCAAACATGACAGAACAAAAAAATGATAAATGCTGGAGAGGATGTGGGAGAGTTGGAACACTAATTCATTGTTGGTGGAGCTGCGAGCGCATCCAACCATTCTGGAGAGCAATTTGGAACTATGCCCAAAGGGCTACAAAAATGTGCATACCCTTTGACCCAGGAATATCGCTACTAGGACTATATCCCCAAGAGATCATAAAAATGGGAAAGGGTCCCACATGTACAAAAATATTTATAGCAGCACTCTATGTAGTTGCCAAAAACTGGAAGTCAAGGGGATTTCCATCAATTGGGGAATGGCTGAATAAATTATGGTATATGAATGTAATGGAGTACTATTGTGCCATAAGAAATGATGAACAAGAAGACTTCAGAGAGGCCTGGAAGGACTTATATGACCTGATGCTGAGTGAAAGGAGCAGAACCAGGAGAACTTTATGCACAGCAACAACCACAGTGTGTGAGAGTTTTTTCTGGTAGACTTAGATTTTTGTAATAACACAAGAACTTCTGAAAAAAAAAAAATCCCAGTGGTGGACCTCAAGGCAAAATGCCTTCCACACTCAGAGAGAGAAATATGGAAGTCACTCACATAATGTAGCAGATCATGTTTGTGTATGTGTATCTGTTTGTGTATCATGTTCTGATTTGTTATACGGATTCTTTCATTTATCTTAGTCTGACTACATAGCATGACTATAGTGAAAATATACTCAATAGGAAAGTATATGTAGAATCTATACAGAATTGTATGCAGTCGTGGGGAGGGAGGGAGGTAATGGGGGGTGGGTGGGGAGGGATAAAATCGCAATTGTATGGCAGTGATTGTTAAACATTAAAAAAATAAAAAAATTAAAAAAAAATAAAAAAAAATAAAAAAAATAAAAATATGAAAAAAGAATTCACTGAAGAGAACAGCTCCTTTAAAAGGAAAATTGGACAAATGGAAAAGGAAGTACAAAATCTAACTGGAGAAAATAATTCCTTGAAAGAAATAATTGGACAAATGGAATACGATATTTCATGTGGCAAAGGAGCTCGGACAACAACCAAGGATTAATTATCCAGCACAACTGAGCATAATATTTCAGACAAGGAGATTAACATTCAATGAAATAAGGGATTTCAAGACTTTCCTGATGAAAGGTCAGAGCTCAATAGAAAATTTGATCTTCAAATACAAGTCTCAAGAGAGTCATAAAAAGGTAAACAGGGGGAAAATCCTTGTTATTCAATATGATCAAACTGTTTACATACTTATAAGGGAAGTTGATACTTGTTAATCTTGAGAATTATATATTTATTATTATATTTAAAAGTAACACATAGTTAGAGGGAGTGGGTATAAAATAACTGATGTGATGAAAAAAATGTGATATAAGGTACAAAGGGATTGTTATGGGAGAAATGAAAAGAAGGAGGCAGATAAGTTAAATTGTGTCACAAGAAGTGGCACAAAAATATAATATAGTAGAACAAAAGAGAGAAGGGAGATGAGCACTCTTAGAGATTTACTCTCATCTGATTTGGTTTAAGGAGGGAACAACAAACTCAGTTGAGCATAACAATCTAACTTGTCCTATAAGCAGTAGAAGGAGAAAGGGGAAAAAGGAAGGGGAGGTTAAAAGGCAGGGAAGACAAAGTAAGTAAAAGGGGGAAAAGGAAGGAAGGCTGAGAGAAGGGAGGGAAGACTGAGGGAGTGGGCAGTCACAAAGTAAAAGTTTGTTGTGGAGGGGAAGGGAGAAGGGATAACTAAAAGCATAAATTGGGGGAAATAGGAGGGAGGGACAGATATAAATAGTAATCATAATTGAGAATGTGAATGGGATGAACTCTTCCATAAAACAGAGTTGGTTGGCAGAATGGATTAAAAAGCATAATCCAACAATATGTTGTTTAAAAGAAACACATTTGAAAGAGGCAGATACACACAGGGCAAAAATAAAACGCTGGAACAGAATTTATTATGCTTCAGCTGATGTAAAAAAAAAATCAGGTGTAGCAATCCTAATCTCAGACAAAGCAAAAGCAGAAATAGATCTATTCAAAAGAGATAAGGAAGAAAATTACATCCTGCTAAAAGACACCATAGACAATGAAGAAATATCTTTACTAAACATATATGCACCAAGTGGTATAGCTTCCAAATTCTTAGAGGAAAAGTCAATGGAGTTACAGGAAGAAATAGATAGCAAAACTACAGTGGTGGGGGATCTCAACCTCCACATCTCTGAACTTGAAAAATCCAAACTCAGAATTAACAAGGAAGAAGTTAAGAAGGTGAACAGAACTCTGGATAAGGTAGGTATGATAGATATCTGAAGAAAATTAAATGGAGATAGAAAGGAATATAGCTTTTTTCTTAGTGGTATTTGGCACATATACAAAAAATGACCATATACTAGGGCATAAACACCTCACAATTCAGTGCAAAAAGGCAGAGAGAGTCAATGTACCCTTCGCAGGTCATAAAGCAATAAAAGTTCTATAATAAAAGGCCATGGAAAGATGGATCAATAATTAATTGGAAACTAAATAATCTAATCGCAAAGAATGAGTGGGTTAAACGACAAATCATAGAAGCAATCAATATCTTGATCCAAGAGAGGGACAATAATGAGAAAACCTACCAAAACTTATGAGATGCTGAAAAAACATTGTTAGGGGAAGTTTTATATCGTTCAATGCCTACATAAAAAAATAGAGAAAGAGGAGATCTAATTGGACATGCAGCTGAAAAAGTTAGAAAAAGAACAAACTGAAAATCCCCAAGTAAATATCAAAACAGAAATACTGAAAACCAAAGAAGAAATTACGAAAATTGAAATTAAGAAAACTGTTGAACTAATAAATCAAACATTGATTTGCTTCCCCCCCCCCAAAAAAAAACAATAAAATTGGTACACCTTTGGTCAATTTGATAAAAAAAAAAAAAGAAAGAAGAAAACCAAATTAACAATATAAAAAGTGAAAAGGATGAACTCTCATCTGAGGAGGAAATTAAAACAGTAGTTAGAAATTACTTTGCCAAACTGTATGCCCATAAATTTGACAGTCTAAGTTAGATGGATATACATACATACATACATACATACATACATACATACATACATACATTTGTTTTAATTGGCCATTTTAACAGAAGAGGAAGTTGAATACTTAAATAACCCCATCTCAGAAAAAGAAATTGCACAAACCATCATTGAAATCCCTAGGAAAAAATCTCCAAGGCCAGATGGATTTAAAAGTGAATTCTACCGAACATTTGAAGAATGGTTTATTCCAATATTATATAGATTATTTTGGAAAATTGGTGAAGAAACTCATATCAAATTTTTTCATGATACAAATATGATTCTAATTCCTAAACCAGGAAGAGCCAAAACAGAAAAAGAGAATTATAGACCACTTTTTCTAATGAATGCTGACTCAAAAAATTTAAATAAAATTTTAGAAATACAACATCTTATCATAAGAATATTATATTATGATCAGGTAAGATTTATGCCAGGAATGCAGGGATTGTTCAATATTAGGAAAACTTTCAGCATTATTGAGCATACCAACAATAAAACTAACAGAAACCATCTCATTATCTTAATGGATGACAAAATAGTTTTTGACAAAATGCACCACTGATTCTTATTGAACACACTGGAGAGCACAGGAATTAATGTGTTCTTCCATAAAATAAAAACCAATGTCTACCTAAACCCATCAGCAAGAATGATATGCAATGGGGATACACTACACGCATTTCCAATAAGATCAGGAGTGAAACAAGTATGTCCATTATCACCACTGTTATTCAATATGGTAGTACAAATGTTATCTTGAGCAATAAAAGAAGAAAAAGAAATTGAAGGAATTAGAGTAGGCAATGAAGAAACTAAGTTATCACTCTTTACAGATGATATGATGATATACTTAGAGAATCCTAGAAAATTAAGTAAAATACTACTTGAAATAGTAAACACCTTGGGTAAAGTTTCGTGTTACAAAATATATCCGCATAAATATCTGCATTTCTATATATTATTAGCAAAACTCAACAGCAAGAGATAGAAAGAGAAATTCCATGTAAAGCTATGAGAGACTCTATAAAATATCTGAGAAGCCACCTGTCTAAACTAACCCAGGCACTATATGAACACAATCACAAAACATTTTTTGCACAAATAAAATCAGATCTAAGCAAGTGGAAAAACATGAGTTGCTCATGGGTAGGCCGAGCTAATATAATAAAAATGGGAATTCTACCTAAATTAATTTTTTATTCAGTATCATATCAAACTACCAGAAAATTATTTTCTTGAGTGAGAGAAAATATCAAAATTTATCTGGCAGAGCAAAAGTTCCAGAATATCAATGGAATTAATGAAAAGTAATTCTGGGGAAGGTGGTCTAGCCCTACCAGATCTCAAATTGTATTACAAAGCAGCAATCATCAAAACCGCTTGGTGCAGGCTAAGAAATACAGGGGTAGATTAGTGAAATAGGTTATATACTCAAGACACAGTAGTCAACAAATATAGCCATCTACTCTTTGATAAACCTAAGGACCCCAGATTCTGGGACAAGTATTCACTGTTTAACAAAAGCTGTTGGGAAAACTGGATTGCAGTGTGGTAGAAACGGGCATAGACCAATAACTGACACTGTATACAAGAATGAAGTCCAAATGGATACATGATCTAGGTATGAAGACAGATGCTGTAAACAAATTAGTAGAGCAAGGAATAATGTATTTGTCTGATTTATGGAGAATGGGGAAATTTATGACCAAACAAAAGGTAGAGAATGTTATGGATAAATTTGATTTAATTGTATTGAAATGTTTTGCACAAAGCAGAAAACTGGAAGGAATTTTTGCAGCTAGTGTCTGTGATAAAGGCCTCATTTCTAAAATGTATAGAGAATCGAGTCAAATTTACAAGAACACAAGTCATTCCCCAATTGACAAGTGGTCAAAGTATATGAACAGGGAGTTTTCACAGCAAGAAATTAAAGCTATCTATAGTCATATGAAAAAATGCTCTAAATCACTGTCAATCAGAGAAATGTATATTAAAATAACTCAGGTACTACATCAAACCTATCAGATTGGCTAACATGATAAAACAAGAAGATGTTAAATTTTGGAGAAGATGTAGTAGAGTTGGAAGACTAATTCATTGTTGATGGAGCTATGAAGTGATTCAACCATTATGGAGAGAAATTTGAAAGCATGCTGAAAGGGCTACAAAAATATGCATACACTTTTACCCAGAAATATTGCTTCTAGGACTGCATCACGCAGAGATCATAAAAATGGAAGAAGTTCCCTTGTATACAAAAATATAGCAGCTCCATTTGTGATCATGAACTGGAAATTATGGGGATGCCCATCACGTGGGGAAAGGCTATGCAAGTTACGGTATATGAATGTAACGGAATACTATTGTGCTTTAAGAAATGAACAGGAGGACTTTCAGAGATGCCTGAAAGGACTTATGTGAACTGATGCTGAGTGAAATGAGCAGAACCAGGAGAACATTGCACACAGTATCAGCCACAGTGTAAGAGGGCTGTTTCTGGTAGACCTAGCCCTTCAGAACAATGCAAGGACCTGAAACATTCATTAAGGCCTCTTGAGGCAAGATGCCATCCATATCCAGAGAAAGAACTATGGAACTGGAACACAGAATACGGCAGATTATTTTCTCTTGTGTTATGTTTTGTTTTGGTTTTTTTTTTTCTCATCATTTCTCCCATTCATTTTAATTCTTGTATGCAACATGATCAAAGTCAAAATGTGTTTAATAAAAATGTATCTGTAGAATCCATATAAGGTTGCATTCCATCTCAGGATGGGAGAGGAAAGGGAGGGGGAAAAATCTAAGACTTATGGAAGAGATTGTAGAAAACTGAAAACAAATTAATTATCAAAAAAGCAAAACTAAATATTTTACATTGAAAAAAGAATTTGTGATTATCATCTGGGTGAATGAAAAAGAAAAAGGACAGGAGATTTTATCAAGTATAGAGCAATGGTACTAAGTATATGTCTCTCTCATCCTCTTTGAAAAGAGGAGGCAGGAAGAAAGAGGAGGGGAAATGTATAATAGAATTGAGAGAAATGCATAGTTAACTTTCATAATTGTGAATATGAATGAAATTGACTAACCCATAAAAATCGACATAGATTCACAAGAAGCTAAATTGTGGAACTAAAGTAAAATCTCTTAAGCAGAAGTGAAAACTCAGTACTAGCAGTCATAATTTTAGAAAAGTTTACTGTTTTGTTGAAATGTTCTATTGTCAAAAAAGTAATACCAATAATTAAGACATATGCATCAAATAGCACAATATTCAAGTAATTTAAAATGTGAAACGATTTACAAGGAAGAACTAGGCAATAAAACTATAATAATGGGAAAATCCAACTGTACCCCTCACAGAATTAAATAAATCTAATTAAAAATCAAAGGAGAAAACAGTTAAGGACGTGAACAGAATTCTTGGATCCCTGACCATTATAATATTTTTTTGACTGGGGCCAGAGGATATTTGCTCTTTATCAACTGAGTCAGATAATGCTTTCTTTCTGTATATAGAAGTTAAATGTCAGACAGACCCTTGGATGAGGTTTCTTCAGTCGACCTCAAAGCATTTTCCTCCTGATATTGAGGAGAAAAGGTTGAAGTAATTAGTTTTCTTTGGAGCAGAAATAGCCTAAATGTAACAGACACAGCAGGTCAAAGTTCTTAGGACTGAGATGGTGGAAAATCTTGTACCTGAAGTTCTCTGACATCTTCCCCCACACAAAATGGTACCCAAAAGTCTTGTTGCTCCAGTCCAGTGCAATTATACTTATGAAATTAGTATATCCTAGCCTCTGAAGCAGTAATTACATGCAAGAAATCCTGGGGACTTCAATGTCAAGTACAAATTAGATATTCAGGGTCTTTTTGATTGCAAAGATAATGTCCTTGACTTCAGGAATGCAATTTTCTTTCAGAACCTTTTCATAAGGCATACGAACATCAGCCCCTATAACACAGAAGTCAGGAGCATAGAGGAAATTAAAATGTGGGACCTTCCACAATCCTTCCACAGATCTCAGTTCCCATCCCAAACTAGGGCCAGCCTCCTTCAGTGATTATGAGATGATTGTTCTTCATCACCCTGATACAATGGTGTCAGTGTCATTGGTCTAATGACATTGGTGGATCACCTCACCTTCCACTCCCTCTTTAGGTCATATAGCATTTGTTTCCACACAATGGTCAATGGGTCATACGTGGGAAACCAATGTAATATGGGTTCCTTCCATTCTATTTTAGCTTTTCCAATAGAAATCATTGGAATCACTTAACTGAGCTCCCTCTGGAAATTCAAAAGAAACTTCATATATTATTGTGTTTAAACATGACAATTGGGTTATCATACTAGTTTATTGATTTGAAAAATCCTCTTCCATCCTCTGAACTCCAAGGACTCACCAATTTTAATCTGGGACAGTGCCCATTACAAACTGCAAAACACTGTGAATGCTGGGCAGAAATACGATCTAAAGAACCATTAGGTCCCCTGAAGACAGTGGGCATAGGCTGAAGCTCACCTGACGTATGAATTATTGACAGCTGAGTTTGTAACCTGGTCAGTCACTTACAAAGAGAAATTGAAGGTAAGGATTTCACAAGTAGGCCTCAATCTAGCTATAGCTGCCTCTACAGCAAGGCCTATCTTGGATATTGGCATGTCAATTATTTTCTAATCTCTGTACTTCTTCGGCATCTCTGTTCAGATTGTAGGCACCTCTGAGCAAAAAGACAGTCCTGTCTAATTTTTTATCCCTCACTTTATTCAAAGCATAGCAAATTGTCGCTTGTAGCATCGTGGGTGACCAGCTGTGAAAGGGCCTCCTCTTCTGATAGGACATCTGAGGGTGATAGTCAGGGAGGCTGCTTCATCCCCACCCTCATTTTGTCTGTGTCTTATGCAATTATTTAATAGACACAGAGATATTTCTCATTACGCACAAAATCTTAACAAATTTACAAGTAGTTCTAAATTTGCAATACAAAGAAATACAAAATTTACTCTGTATTAGGGCATAAAATACCTCAAGTTTTACCTATTTTATGTTTAATGCCTCACAAACAAATACAGAAAAGCACAACTATTAAATACATCTTTTACTGCTCACAAAGTAATAAAGATTTTATCATGAAAGGCCTACAGAGGAAACAATTAAAGTTAATTGAGGACTTAATAATTTAATTCCCAAAGAATAAATGGCAGAAAAAATAGAAAGTTTCATTAAATATAACCAAAATTACACAACACATTAACTTTTGCATTGCAACCAAAGCAGTACTAGGAAAATACACACACACACACACACACACACACATTTATATATGTATATATATATATATATCTCCACGCAAATACATGTATGTGTGTGTATACATATATATATACATATATACATATACACATGTACACATATGAGAAATTTGATCAATAAAAAGAAAAAATAGATTAACTTTGCATATAAAAGTTCAAAGAAAATGAAAGCACTAAAAATTTAAAAACAAAAATGTCAGGTAAAAAAAGTAATTGAACAAGTCATAAATGAACTATGAAAGGGAGAGAAAAAACGAACATGCATGGATTTTTAAACGAATTATATCAAGCATTCCAAATTTTAATATTGTATAAATTCTTCAAATATAGGAAAAGGAGGTCATCCTACCGAATTCCTTCTTTGATATACATATGGCCTTGGTACCTGAACTAAAGATAAAGCAGACTAAGAAACCAAGAAAATAGTATGATGAAATCTAGGCACATTGAAAAAATCACACACCAAATACGAAATTAATCTCTAAAATGTATATGATTTAGATATCAATGTTGATGTCATTTAAAAAAAGAAACTAAAGAAACTAGAAATTTCTTTTCAAACCTATAAATAAGAGTTTCTGAGCAAACAAGAAAGAGAGAACAAAAGATAAATAAAATGACCAATTTTGATAAATTTTAAAAATGTTTTGTACAAACAAAATCAATAAAGTTATATTGAAAAGTACATAGGCAAGTCGGGGAAATCTTTGTAGAGAGTTTCATTTAAAAAGGTCTCATTTCGCGGGGAGGAGCCAAGATGGTGGAGTACAAAGACACACATACGCTAGCTCCAAACCCACAGCCCATAAAATATGTGTAAAAAAAACTCCCAATAAATTCTGGAGCAACAGAAGCCACAGGAGCGTAAGAGATTTCTGTTCCAAAGAGACCTGAAAACCTGACGCAAAAGGTCCATCATGCACCGGACCTGGAGCAGAGCCCAGCCCTGCCTCAGCCACGCAGTGCAGAGGGGAGTGGATCCAAGCAGGCTTCAGGGACAGAATCTCTAGCAGCCACGCAGGTCCCTCCACCTACAGTTGACAAGGGTTGCTGAGAGGGTCTCTTTGGCTCGTCCAGAGGGGAGTGGGGTGTCCTCATAACTCAGGCCCCCTCAGGAGGCATCAGGGGGAGCAGCAGCGGACATGGGCTCCCCAAGCAGGCAGGAGCTTGGATCCATTGTTGAAGGTCTCTGCATAAACCTCCTGAGAGAACTGAGCCCCTTGTGGCGGCCCTGCCCCCCCTGAGCACCTGAACTTAATCTCACACTGAATAGCAGCCCTGCCCCTGCCAAAAGCCCTGAGGCTGGGAAGCAGCATTTGAATCTCAGACCCCAAGCACTGGCTGGGAGGATCTGCAGGCGAGGTGGGGGTGGAAAGAGAACTCAAAGTCAAGTCACTGGCTGGGAAAATGCCCAGAAAAGGGAAAATATAAGACTATAGAAGGCTACTTTCTTGGTGAACAGATATCTCCTCCCATCCTTTTTGATGAGGAAGAACAAGGCTTACCATCAGGGAAAGACACAGAAGTCAAGGCTTCTGTATCCCACACATCCAAAATAAATATAACATGGGCTCAGGCCATGGAAGAGCTCAAAAAGGATTTTGAAAATTAAGTAAGAGAGATGGAGAAAAAACTGGTAAGAGAAATGAGAGAGATGAAAGAAAACAATGAAAAGCAGGTCAACACCTTGCTAAAGGAAACCCAAAAAAATGCTGAAGAAAATACCACTGTGAAAAATAGGCTAACTCAATTGGCAAAAGAGGCTCAAAAAGCCAATGAGGAAAAGAATGCTTTCAAAAGAAGAATTAGCCAAATGGAAAAGGAGGATCAAAAACTCACTGAAGAAAATAGTTCTTTCAAAATTAGAATGGAACAGATGGAGGCCAATGACTTTATGAGAAACCAAGAAATCACAAAACAAAACCAAAAGAATGAAAAAATGGAAGATAATGTGAAATATCTCATTGGAAAAACAACTGACCTGTAAAAGAGATCTAGGAGAGACAATTTAAAAATTATGGGTCTACCTGAAAGCCATGATCAAAAAAAGAGCCTAGACATCATCTTTCATGAAATTATCGAGGAAAACTGCCCTGATATTCTAGAACCATAGGGCAAAATAAGTATTCAAAGAATCCACAGATCACCTTATGAAAGACATCCAAAAAGAGAAACTCCTAGGAACATTGTGGCCAAATTCCAGAGTTCCCTAGTCATGGAGAAAATATTGCAAGCAGCTAGAAAGAAACAATTCAAGTATTGTGGAAATAAAATCAGGATAACACAAGATCTAGCAGCTTCTACATTAAGGGATCGAGGGACGTGGAACAGGATATTCCAGAAGTCAAAGGAGCTAGGACTAAAACCAAGAATCACCTACCCAGCAAAACTGAGTATAATACTTCAGGGAAAAAATTGTCTTTCAATGAAATAGAGGACTTTCAAGCATTCTTGATGAAAAGACCAGAGCTGAAAAGAAAATTTCACTTTCAAACACAAGAATGAAGAGAAGCATGAAAAAGTAAATAGCAAAGAGAAGTCATAAAGGACTTACTAAAGTTGAACTGTTTACATTCCTACATGGAAAGACAATATTTATAACTCTTGAAACTTTTCAGTATCTAGGTACTGAGTGGGATTACACACACAGAGAGACAGAGAGCACAGAGTGAATTGAATAGGATGGGATCGTACCTTAAGAAAATGAAATTAAACTGTGAGAGAGAAATATATTGGGAGGAGAAAGGGAGAAATGGAATGGGGCAAATTATCTCTCATAAAGGAGGCAAGCAAAATACTTTTTAGTGGAGATTAAAAGAAGGGAAGTGAGAGAAAAGCATGAAGTCTACTCTCATCACATTCCACTAAAGGAAGGAATAAAATGCACACTCCTTTTGGTATGAAAACCTATCTTACAATACAGGAAAGTGGGGGAGAAGGGGATAAGCAGGGTGGGGGGGATGATGGAAGGGACGGCAGTGGGAGGAGGGAGCAATTTGAAGTCAACACTCTTGGGGAGGGACAGAATGAAAAGAGAGAATGGAAGCAATGGGGGGCAGGATAGGATGGAGGGAAATATAGTTAGTTTTACACAACATGACTATTATGGAAGTCATTTGCAAAACAACACAGATATGGCCTATATTGAATTGCTTGCCTTCCAAGGGGAATGGGTGGAGAGGGAGGGATGAAGAGAAGTTGGAACTCAAAGTTTTAGGAAGAACTGTCGAGTACTGTTCTTGGTACTAGGAAATAAGAAATACATGCAAAGGGGTATAGAAAGTTATCTGGTCCTACAGGACAAAAGAGAAGATGGCGACAAGGGAAGGGATGGGTGATAGAAGAGAGGGCAGATTGGTGATAGGGGCAATTAGAATGCTCGGTGTTGTGAGGTGGAGGGAGGGGACAAATGGATAGAAAATTTGGAACCCAAAGTTTTGTGAAAATGAATGTTAAAAGTTAAATAAATTAATTTAAAAATAAGAGAGGCAGAGTCAAAGAGGGGATTATATTGCAGGTAGGGAGATGGCATGCAAATGTGCATTAACAGGAAAGGAAATAAAGAGTGTAGGGAATAACTGCAAATGGAACTGCATAGATCTTGGCAAAAATTGATTCAGAGAGATTTCTTTCTTTATCGAGATTTAATTTTGTTCTTTTTCCTTGCAATTTATCCCATAACCTGTCTCTCACAAGAAAAACTGTTATTCGCTTAAAAAAGAATGCTTCCTATTCAAATGGAACTGGATAATTCAAATAGCATATTTAGAAATATTTACAAACAAAATGACTGGTTCACAAATTAAATCCAGATCTCCAAGGAGAGACATGAAAATTCCATAGAGGAGGTCATCAAGACTATATTATTTAGGCTTATATGGAAATATGTTTTGCATGAATCCACATGTATAATCAATATCAAATTGCTTGCCTTCTTAAGGAGGGGAATGGCTTGAGAGAGAGGTAAAGAATTTGTAACTCAAAACCAAATTTTAAATGACTGTTAAGACTTTTTTTTACATGTAATTGGGAAATATTTAATAAAATAAAAATAATTTTTACAAAAAAAAAGGTCTCATTTCTAAATTATATAAGGAAATAATTTAAATTCGCAAGAATCAGACCTAATCCCCAGTTCATAACTGGACAAAACACATGAAGAGGTCGTTTACTAAGGATGAAATCCAAGGTATCAATAGTCATTAGAAATCTTTATATTGCTATTATTCAAGTAAATGGAAATTCAGTTTACTCTAAAATTCCACCTCACATCTAATATATTGACAAAGTTTACTAGAAAAGGAAAATAACGATTTGTAGGAACTGTAAGAAACAGGAATGTTAATTTACTGTTGGTAAAACTGTGGGTTGATGCAACCATCATGTAAAAGAATTTAGAACTTTCTTCAAAAAGTTAGCAAACTGTTCAATCCTTTAACTTTGTGATACCACTATTAGGGCTATCCCACAAAAGGATAAAAATAAAAAGACACTCGCGTATAAAAATGCTATAACATGTTTGTGCTTGTTTGCAAAGATCTGGAAAGAAAGGAGTGTTTATCAAGTGGGAAGTGGCTGAACAACTTATGGCATATAAATGTAACAGAAGTTATAGTGCTATAAGAAATCATGAAGGGGAAAGTTTCAGAAAAGTCTTGAAAGGCTTGTATGAGCTGATACAGAGCAAAGTGAGCAGAAACAATAATGTATACAATAATAACATTGTAAAAAAATTAATTTTGAAAGACTTAAGAAATCTTATCAAGAAATGATCAATCACAAATCCAGAATACTTAGGAAAAACATACTGTGCACTCCTGACCAAGAAGTGATGGTACAAATTGGGTCTTATATGACATAGTTAATAGGAGGATTTTGTTTTCCCTGACTGGATTTTTTCATTAAAGTTTGTGTGTTTGTGTGTTTGTGTGTGTGTGTTTTGTTTTAGGATGGGATGGGAAAGAAGGTGGGAGAGGGAAAAATAGATTTTTATTCATTGAAAAATATAATTAAATTTTTAAAAGTTTGCTCCTGTCAAAGACACCATTACACTTTATTTTTAATAATACACATTCCCATTAAAATATAAGTCATCTGAGCCTAAGTATGAGGTTCTCAGTCAAAATCAGGAGGTTTCTCAAAAGATATGAAGTTGTGGGGCACAGACACCGAGAGAAAATGAGAGAAGGGAGGGAGATTGGTTTAAATAAGTATTCTTTGTTTACAAATGATAACACAGCTATTGATAAAGTCTATAACTTTGCACTTTCTACTTATAGATGAAACCATTTGTCTGATGGCTTTAGGGTAGTACTACCTAGTGTCCAAATCATATAATACTATTCAATACTCCCCCTCTATACTAGCTGGTAATTGTTCAGTCTGTTGTAGGTTTGTTTCAGCAGATTGCAAAGAGGAAGGAAACAAGCCTGATATGTACAACTATTGCTATGACATCACCCACTGAGTGTATACCAAGTTTGCACCAATATCATGGCTTTAAATATTTTTGCATTCTTGTCTGACTTAGGCGCCAAATTGTATTACATTTTGTTTTTCAATTAGAAATAAAACCTACAATCACAAAGTAAATTTGAACAAACTGAAAGAAATATGAATATCACTGGGGTGCAATAAATGTAATTTGATGTCTAGAGATTTTAAAAGTGACTTTACAATTAAATCCTTTGATATAAGGGCACTGAAAAATCCATAAGATAGGTGAAATCATATTTAGGATATAATGTGTCCACCAAGAGAATAGACTGAGAATATTGGGAGTAGTTAAATTTAATTTGATATGAAAACACCATGTACATAAAATTGATGTTATACTCAATCTATTAAGTTGAAATTATTTAGCACTCTACCTATGGAAATACGTCAAGGTGTTTTATAATGATGATTAAAAGATGATTACAGAATTTCTGTGTGAAAAAGGGAAATGTAAGCACATATCACTTTATATGACCTTACCTAACAAAGAGGGTGGATTTGTTATTTCCGGTATATGTCAAAACAGGCATCATTTGTAATTAAGGCAGTTGTCTAGGGGCTTTGAGTCAAGAATTATGAACTGATGCGATCCAAAAAAATTTATTTTATTGTACCATTTGCAAGGAAATAAAAGAGGTGAAAAACTATTTTCACAATGTTGAAATAAGATTTATCTGAGAAATTTTGAGCAAGCAAACAATAAAAGTACTTAAATATTTAGCATTGTTGGCCAAAGAAAAAGATTCTGTACAGATTTCCTCCCACTTCAGTTATCTTCTTATATATAGTAAAGAAACTAACAAATGTTAATTCACCCTGCCTATGTACCCATTTCCTGCTATCCACCACAGGAATATCTATATTTTAATGAAGTAATCAACAGTTCCTCTTACAGCCCTCTCTGACTAGAATACACCTACTGAAAAGATCAGTCTATGGTTACTTGTGAACATAGTTATATGATGTCTCCTATAGCCAAAATATTTCATAGAAAGATTGCATTTATTTCAATTTAAGTCCTTTAAAGAATTCCTTCTCCACTCTTCCAAAGACCTAGCTTTAGCAATGCTCTTCTATTCCTTATCAAAAGATTTCATTTCTTTCAGAGATCCTTTGTCACGCCATAGCTCTGATATTAGTTCAAAAGATCCCTTACTTCTTTATAAAGGGAGAAAATGAAAAATAATTATTCCCATAGAGTTTGGGTATGATTTTTCTGTAATTAAATGAATATACCTGGGATATGACTAAATGATCAAAGCTGTAAAATACTTTTTAAATTTATTACAGCATATGGATCACAAACAGGTAAAACATTAATACATCACCTAGTCCATTTTAACCAAATAATCTTAAATATTTAAGAAATATAATCTAGGAGTTGCATTATCACACTTCTTAATTATATTTATTTTCTGCTATAAATGCTGAAGAGAAACAAAATGAAAAGAGGAATGGAGGAAAATTAGACTAGAGGACACTGATAATCCATAAATTATTTGCACAATACCTGATTAATCATATATTTAATTAATCTATTTCAGTTTGCTTTGCATGACCTTAAAAGTCCAAATAAAATTTTGCAAATTTGTCTAAAAGTCATTATGAAATTTGAAAGTAGCACTGTGGTTATGAAACTACCTCCACCCTACCCCCCAGCCCTTGCTTATACTTTTTAGCTATAAACAAGTATTGTGCTGAATCACCATGTTAGACAATCAGTGACAGTCCTGCCAACTCAAGCACACTGTTTCTTACTGTGATTTCCAAACTGTTCATTCAGGCAGATGAACTACAAACAAATCAGTCCCTCATTGTCCTGTGAAGAGATCCAAGATTAAAGAGGAAAAAATAGAAGCCTCAGAGCAGGTGTAGGAGAGGCCATTTATTGTTTATAGGACTTATAAAGTAGCTTGGCTTTTTCTACATTTAGAAATTACACAAACTATTGACATTTAATAGACACATTCTTTATCAAAAGGAAAATTAAGGGGGGGGAGTCAAGATAAAGAAGACTTCTTCCTAAAACCCCTACAGAAATATTTAAACAATGTCCTAAAACACATTCTGAAGTGGCAGAACACGTAAAAGAACGGGGTGAAACAAGTTTCCAGTCTAAGACAAGTTGTAAGTTTGACAGGATAGGTCTGTTGCCCTGGGCTGAGAGTGGAGTACAGTCCAGTGCAGGGCACACCAGTGAAGATTCAAACTAAACAAACCAGTTGCAGGTGGTAAGAGTGATTGAATCAGTAGCAGCAGCTGCTTACAGAGTTCTCAGTCCACCTATTGTAAAGAGGTCTAACAATTGATCATTAAGAGATTACAGGGTTCTGTTTACTGGCTCTGGGGCCAGGAATCTGTTGGTATGCTGATATTCAAATACAGGTCATAGTCCTTATTGGCAGTCCCAAGGTGAGGAGGAGCAGTAGCAGACCAGAATTTGCAGCCAGAGAGAAGGGTATTCATCACAATCCAAGGGCAGAAAAGAGTGCTTGTAATCACTCACAGTCCAAGGCACAGGTAAGGAGAGTAGCAAATACACCTCTCCTTAGATCATATCACCTTGACAGAACTAAAAACTTACAGGCCCCTAGTAGTATCTTTGCAAATAGCTACACAAAACTCTGATCTTGGGACAGTGCACCCTCAATCCTGTAAGCAGAGTCCCACTTTAGCAAAGAACTAAAGGTCAAGAAACAGGTGAGGAAAATGAGCAAACAACAGAAAAACAATTCTGACTGTAGAAAGTTACTATGTTGACAAGGAAGGGCAAAACGCACAGGAGAAGACAGCAAAATCAAACTCCTACATCCAAAGCATCAAAGATATATATGAATTGATCTCAGGCTATGAAAGAACTCAAAAAACCTATAGAAGAACTCAGAACATAAAGAAATTAGCACCTTAAAATGTAAAACAGGCTAAATGGATAAAAAGGTATAAAAATCTAAACAACAAAAGACTACCTTGTAAAGCAGAATTGGCCAAATGGGAAAAGAGGCACAAAAATTAACTTAAGGAAAAAACTAATTTAAAAAAATATATAATTGATCAAATGGAAAAGGAGGTCCAAAAGTTCACTGAAGAAAATAATTCCTTAAAAAACAAAATAGAGCAAGATGGAGCTAATGACTCTATGAGACATCCAGAAATGCTAAAGCAAAACCAAAAGAATGAAAATGCAGAAAACAATGCAAAATATCTCTTTGTAAACACAACTGAACTAGAAAATAGACCAAGGAGAGATAATTTAAAAATTGTTTTACTTCTATAAAGCTGTGATAAAAAAAAGAACATAGACATCATCTTTCAAGAAATTATCCAGGAAAACTGCCCTGATACTCTAGAATGATAGAGTAAAATAAAAATTTAAAAAATTTACCAATCATCTCCTGAAAGAGATTCAGTCTTTATGAGTGAATTGAGATAATGGTGCTAGTGGTATGGGTTAATATTGTTGTTGCCCTGCTCAGCTTTGTTTTCTCGGAGACAGAAGCTTCAGAGTGGAGCAGTTCCCATGAGCTGAGACATGGAGCAGAAGGAGAAAACTGCCTACATATGAATCCAGTCAAGAGTTGGGAGTGGTCAGCATACATAGGAAGAGCCCTGGGACTTGGAAACCAACCTCAGAGTTAAGATGAAAGAGGACTTTACTTGGACAATTGACGTTGATGAAGATTTTTCTCACAGTGACCTAGGGATGAACAGTATGGTACTTTAAAAAAGGACATTACTTGGACACTTGATATTGATTGAATTACATATTTTACTTAAGGACGTTGCTATTATTATGAGATACATATTGATTGAATAATGTACTTTGCTTAAGGATGTTGCTATGAATGTCATACTTAACCTTACTGAATAATGCTTATTTTGTTGCTGACTAGAGAGTTCATTATACTATGTGATTAGACCCTTGAAAACATGTACAGTAGCCTCTTCAGGTGTGCTGCCCGTGATTGGGTTTACACTTAATCACAACGAAAAAATGAAAGAGGTCATATGTTCTTTTGGTTTTCTTAAATTTCTTTTCTATCTTCCACTTCCCCAGACTCTCTTAAAAGTGGTAATTAGATAACACAAATCTAGGTGGCAAAAGTGAAAAAAAAAAGCTATTCTTTCTTTTTTGCCTCCCTTGAATAGAAAAGAGTTGAAATTAGATGAAGCAGAGGGATGGATTGTTTCACTGCCTCTTTTTGTAAGCATATCAATTTATGGTAAGAATTTTGTCTATTGATCTAAACAAATAAATGTTATACATAAAATTGCCAAGTTGATTTTTCTCACCCAACATTTTTAGCACATCACTTACTACTCAAGAATCCATTGTGGTTTTTATTCTGATAAATTGAATTTCAAAACCAAAAAAATCTTGTCATCACATATTTTCCCCCGCCCTTCTCATATCTCAGTAACTCCACTCATTTTTCTCATAATAAGGAAAATATAATAGTCATATGGGTTCCATTGCCATCCTTGAACATAGATTTTCCTTACATCTATGCCTTTTCTTACTCTTAATACTCAGTCTTGACTATTTCCTTTACAAGCATTCCTAATATTCCTACTCCAAGAAAACTTCCTTTATTATTTCTACCCTGCATGCATTATTATTTTTGTCCTATACCATTAGGACTTATGTAGATTTCTTATTATATATTTGTTTGCCACAGCAATGCAAACTTCCACAGTCACGCAATTGACTAGGAAGTATAGCAATCAAAAAATAATCCCCCTGTTTTTATGCCCCCCCCAAAGAAAATGTACACGTCAAGTTTTGTTTTTTTGTTTTTGTTTTTGTTTTTTTCTGAAACAACTTGTGGCATGATGGATAAAGTTCTGAACCTGGAGTCAGAAAGATCTGAGTGCTAAACCAGCCTCAGAAGTTTACTAACACTATTAGGCAATTTGTTTAAGTTCTGTTTGCCTCAGTTTCTTCAACTATAAAATGGGTTTCATAATAGCAGCTATTTCCCAGAATAGTTGTGAGGATCAAATGAGGTAATATTTGTAAAGCAATTAGCACAGTTGCTATTTAATTGTTTCAGTTGTATTTTGACCTCATAAATAGATTTGGGGTTTTCTTCACAGGTACATTAGAGTAGTATGTCATTTCCTTCTCCAGCTCATTTCACAGATGAGGAAACTGAGATAAACAGTGTTATGTGACTTACCCAGGGTAATAGCTGGTAAGTATAAGAGACCAGATTTGAAATCAGATCTTCTATCCACTGTGCAAATTGGCTGTGTCCTGAAATGTAATAGGTGCATCAGAGGAGTAAAATGTACTGGCCAGGAGAACTATGAGTCGTTGTAATAAATAAAGCATTTTTTTTATTTAAAGTTTTTAACATTCATTTCCACAAAATTTTGAGTTCCAAATTTTCTCCCCATCTCTCTTCTTCCCCCAACCCAAAATGCCTTGCATTCTGATTACCACTTCTCCCAGTGTTCCCTCCCTTCTAACATGCCTCCCTTCCCTTATCCCCATCTTCTCTCTTGTCTTGTAGAGTAAGATAAATTTCTTTACCCCATAACCTGTATTTCTTATTTCCCAGTTGTACACAGAAACAATTATCAATGTTTGTTCCTAGAATTTTGAGATCCAACTTCTTTTCGTTCCTCCCTCCCCACCCATCCCTACTGACAAAGTAAGCAATTCAATATAGGCTATATGTGTGTAGTTTTGCAAATGACTTCCAATATAGTCATGTTGTGTAAGACTAACTATATTCCCCTCCATCCTATCCTGCCCCCATTTCTTCTTTGACCTTATCCCTCCATGAGTCCCTCCCTCAGTGCTCCCTTCTCCCATTGCTCACCCTTCCGTTATGCCCCCCTTCTTATCTCTTTCTCCCCTACTTTTTTGTGGTGTAAGGTTTTCATACTAAATTGAGTGTGCATGTTATTCCTACCTTGAGCCAAATTTGATGAGAGTAAGCTTCACTTTTTCCCTCTCACCTTGCCTCTTTTCCCCTCCATTGAAAAAACTTTTTCTTGCCTCTTTTATGAGAGATAATTTGACCCATTTCATTTCTCCCTTTCTCCTCCCAACATATTCCTCTCTTACCCCTTAATTTTTTTTTTTAGATATGATCCCTTCCTATTCAACTCACCCTATGCTCTCTGTCTCTGTCTCTGTCTCTCTCTACATAGGTGTGTATGTGTGTATTACGTATGTATGTATGATCTCTCCAACTACCCAGATACTGAGAAAAGTTTCAAGAGTTACAAATATTATCTTTCCATGTAGGAATGTAAACAGTTCAACTTTAGTAAGTCCCTTGTGATTTCTTTATCCTGTTTGATTTTCCATACTTCTCTTGATTCTTGGGTTTGAAAGTCAAATTTTCTTTTCACCTCTGGTCTTTTCATCAAGAATGCTTGAAAGTTCTCTATTTCATTGAATGACCATTTTTCCCCTGAAGTATTGTACTCACTTTTGTTGGATAGGTGATTTTTGGTTTTAATCTCAGTTCCTTAGACTTCTGGAATATCATGTTCCATGCCCTTTGATCCCTTAATATAGAAGATGCTAAGTCTTGTATTATCCTGAGATTAAAAAGCCCTCTCACTGACCTTTTGAGCTACCTTTGGTGCCTGTGAGTTGAGGGATGTGAGAACCTCCACTGCTGCTGGGGATTCCACCTGCGACATCTGCTCTGACCCTGCTCCTCCCCGTACTGGTGCAGCCCAGTGCAACAGACCTTTCCCATCAGCCTTTCCCTGAGCTGGAAATCTCCTCCACTCCATCGTTCTGTGGCTTCTACTGCTCTAGAATTTGTTGAGAGTCATTCTTTACAGGTATTTTGTAATTTCTGCGGGAAGAGATAGAGCATTTATGTCTTTGCACTCCACCATGTTGGCTCAGCCAATAAAGCAAAATTTAAAAAAAACGAAATGAGACTTTGGAAGGAAAAGATATGAAAATATCTTAAAATGTTTAGAACAAAGGGCAGAAATTCTTACGTAAATCATGGATATGCCAAAAAAAAATGAATGGAAAAATCAGAATTACTTGACTTCAAGAAAAAACAATAAATTTTAAGAAAAAGTCAAAAAATTACAACTAGAAAACAATATTTTTACTTTTTTTATATGTCCAATGCTTAATAAAATGTTTGTTGACTGACAATGAGTAAGAACAATCTGATTCTATGAAAACCATGACAAATCAGGAGAAATCTAGAAAGAAAATATAAATTTATAGCCATTAAAAGTGACTAAGTAATGTTGAAATTTTGACAGTCTCATAAAAAGAGGAGATAAGTGTCTCTTCAAAACAATGTTTTCATGTGTCAGAGAGTGAATTAAATATGACAAATACAGAGTTCAGATGTTAGTTTGTATTATTTTATTGTTTTAAGGAGTGGAGAAAAGGAAACGTTAGGAAAGAAATAAGGAAAGGAGAAAAAATGCATTTTTTTTGCATAATAGAAATGTCACTCCAATTATAGGTTATTAGTGTTAATAAACATCTTTTTGAAGATGGGACTAAGAGGAAGGAATCATTTCACTTTTTCATGTGAAATCATTTTCACTTTTTTAACAATTTTATGTGATTGATATTATTAGCTGTATTTAATTTTTCCACATTTTTAAAAAGGGCATATTTCATGGACCTACCAAACCAAAATGATTAACAGATTTCTGACTTGCATATCATTGTCTTCTCCTAACTCAAATTTGCATTGCTCCTTTTCTTCTCTTTCCTGTTTTATGTATATTCTATTATTTGTAACTGTTCTCATTTTTCACCCTCAGGTTATACATAAATACAACAAAAGCATATGAGTTCTAACACCATATTTCTGTCAGTCTCCATGCTAGA